>NC_090928.1:1183693517-1183999180 GCF_040938575.1 Ambystoma mexicanum | reverse complement strand
ATACATCCTAGAAATCCAGCAAAGCTGCTGAGGGACTCATTAGGTAAGGGAAATCAGCCATTTATGAGAATCCTCCCTAAAAGCAGCTATCTCCCGCTACACCAGAACTCTGGGACAGTCGTCGCTGTGGTCGCATCGCCTGGTGAAGGAGTTCATGAAAGGACTGTTCCGCTTGTTCCTGCCGGTGAAATCTCCAGCCCCGGCGTGGGAGGTCAATTTTGGTGCTGACCAGGCTCATAGGTCCGCCATTCGAGCCCCTGCACTCGGCACCGCTGAAGTTCCTATCGTGGAAGACAGCTTTTCTTGTGGCCCCTAACCTCCTCACGACGAGTGGGAGAGATCCAAGCCCTCACCTGTAAGCCTCCATATCTGACAATCCACGAGACAAGGTAGTGCTGAGGACAACCCCTCTTTCATGCCCAAGGTGCCGTCAGATTTCCATCTCAATGAGCCCTTGGTGTTACCTGTTTTCTTCCCGTCGCCTTTGTTACTGGCTGAGAGGACTTTGAACTCACTGGATGTAGCTAGAGCGCTGAAGTTCTACGTGGACAGCACAAAGAGCTTTCGGAAGACATCACAGCTATTTGTGAACTTTGGACCTGTGAACCAAGGGAAAGCCCTCTCGAAGGCTTCCATTTCCAGATGGCTCTCCGGCTGCATCATGCACTGTCACTGGTTGGCAAACCGACCTTTGCCCGGCCGTCTGAGAGCCCATTCAACCAGAGCGATCACTGCTACTACAGCATTACTGTCTGGTGTGCCCCTGCTGGACATCTGCAGGGCAGCTACGTGGAGGTCGACGCACACCTTCACAAGATTCTACTGCATCGACCGGGATTCCAGGGAGGAGTCCAGGGTCGGCCAGGCAGTGCTGCGCAAACTTTTCGCTTGAAGGTGAGCCTGGTGAGGGGGTAAGAGATGCTTAATGTTGAGCCTTGCCACCTCCTGTGGTTGTGCATTTGTGAACTGCTATTTATTCTTGTATTCATGAGCATGTGAATCCATGCCAGACCCCATGCTGGAGAAGGAACAAGTTACCTACCTGTAATGGGTCTGGCATGGATTCACATGCGAACCCTCCCGCCTACCCCTCTGTGGCTCTTCTCTTGGTCCTACTGCCACTTTACATGCTACCAAATCTGAAGATAGCTGTCAGAGGAGGGGCTTAGGTAAAGGGCAGTCATTGGCTAGGGGCAGTATGACCCAGAGACCAGTAATTGGTTAATAGTAGAAAGACAGTTCAGAAACGAAACTGAAACTGATTTTTTCTTTACTAAGGATTCCCAGCCTAATGACGGGGAATATTCATAAGCATGTGAATCCATGCCAGACCCATGCTGCTGAACAGGTAAGTAACTTGTTCCTTCATTACTAGCAATAACTGCCCTAAGACGTTTAAACCCTAAATCTTGACTTGCACATAACTTGCATGAATATTCCCCGCAATATGAGGAGGGCTGTGTGAATTATTTCCCTATGTTAGTGTTGCTATCTCATTTCCCAGGTTACCGTTCCATTGAACTTTCCTATCTACAAAAACTCATCGCACAATTGAAACTCCTGAATAGCTTTAGGCACTGGCTTACCCCACGTTTTACTACTGTCCAAAATAAATAACGAAACTCCTTCTGTGCCGCTCTCAGGCAGCAGGAGATTGCATCTACTATCCACTATCCACGAGACTTATCAGTGGTTATTTTCTACAGCTGCACTGACCACGAAGGTTAAAGTTACTCACTTACCTGCCTTCTGCAAACCTGGCAAGGCTACTTTAAAAGTCAAAGTACATTTTGCAAAACGGATCCCAACTACTGTGTTCCCTGCATAAATTCTCCATGTATTATTTATATTATTGTATATGTATGTTTTTACGTTTGGGGGTTTAACATTTTATCTTTCTGTGTTCATGCAAGCTAATATGTATCATTTTATCAGACCATTAGGAACACTAAAGTAACAGATCCCATCCATAATTAAATAGCACCAGGAGGGAGGCGAAGGTGGTCTCAGTGTGGCTAAATAACCAATATTGATCAGGAATGTCTGCTATAGCCTGTGATGATGCTGCTGAAAGGTAGCTTGCTCTTCTTCCACGTTGCAATTGTTTGTGATTTTCCCCATCCAGCACATTCCCTGACCTGTCCATATAAGTTGGTGAAAGGGACACAAGAGGCACAGGGGACAAAGGGGACACAGATGTAATTTCGGGAATTGGACGGGTCAAAATCAGGTGCTCTTTGGGAATAACGAGGACGGCCACATGATGGGTAGAGAGAATGCACACACCTCGCTAGGCTGGAGACAACTGTCTGTGCGCATACGATCCACTGGTCCAGAAATTATCATGAAGAGCAGCAGGACCTTCAGCCAGATCTGCGTGTGTGCGAAGCGTGTGACTGCAGTTCCCATTTGCGCCAACAGGCACAGTGCCATCACCCTTAAAACACAGAGATAAATGGTTAAGTGTCTGTATTTTAACAGGTTTTTCTGGTTCCTTGAGCCACGTCAGATACTGCAAACAATTTCTCCATACTGTCCTGCATCCTTGATTTATTCGTGCCACCCCGTCTTCTGAGAATCCCCTCATTCCTCCAGCTCTGCGACTTTTCACCCCTTGCTCCCATCGATTTTTAGAAAAAATAGCTCCTTCCGAGGTCAGTTGAACTCTTTGAACCCACCTAATATTTTTGTTTTCTGTATGCTTAGCAATTGAGCACTCATCATCACTTGGTATCCTGCTCCTCAAACCCTGCACTAGGCATAGCACATCTGCTGCCTCTACCTCACTTGGGATAAATACCCTAGGAACGCCAGACGCATGGGAGATGAGAGAACAGATGTAGCAATATCCTACGGATCTCTTCCTCCCCACCTTCCTCATGTGGCTATATCATATGTTATCCACTGCAAAACCATGTGCATTCATTGTAAGATATTATTAATCAACGTTGTTATCAAAAAGATTATTATCGACATTTCTTTTCACTCTTAACATTTTCTCCTCTGACCTCATAAAACTAGACAATTTTTTTCTTTTTTTTAAATTTAAATTTTTATTGATTTTAGAATATAACAGCATGGGTACTCAAAACTCAACATTTGGGCAATCGCCCTCAGCAAATCAAACTATAGGCCATTATTCCCTGAGTTTATTCCCCCCCTCCGTCCTCCCACCCACCCCACCCAATATCTCAGGCGATTTGGTCTGCTTATACAAGTCATGCGGCATAGGGCAGCGTTGATCCGGGTTTTCTCCGTCAGTGATTAACAGGCTTTCCAAGTTCCAGGTCCATCCGTTCAATGTCAGGGCTTGTTTTTGGGCCGGGCCAAGGGCGCCTGAGGATCTCAGGACGTGACCTCTGTATTGCCAAACACCTCTTGAAATTACAGCCAGTCTATGTCTATTTGGGTGCTTGAACCGTGTAAGGCCGCTGTAAGTCTTTCCATAAGGAATATGTCTTTGGCTATCCTCACCCATTCTCTCTTCGTGGGTGTTAGGCAGAAACCTGTGCAGTTCTCTCTGGGACCACTGCAAAAGATTTAGGACTAAAGGTGTTTGGCAGTAAACCCACTTGGTAGCAGTCTGTACCACACAGATAGATTCACTTGGTAGCTGTGGCTGAGTAGTCAGACTTCCCTCAAGAAGAGTTAGGCAGTATACAGAGTATTCACAATAGGTCAAGAGAACACAATAGAACAAGTAAACACTGACCAGGGCTTGGTGTAAAAGTGATATAATAATTTATTTAAAACCACATCTAGAAAAACACACAGGCACTAATAGTAAGCAATTCAAAAAACGGTCACTAAAAGATATACACTCCCTTAAAAGAATTTTAGACGAGTCTTAAGTAAAGCCCCACTTATTTTCAGACAGCGGTGAGCGCTTAACGTAGATGGCACTCTAATAATTTGTTTTAAAAAGGGAGAGAAAAGCAGAGAATAAATTGAAACAGATCCCAACACTTTTTCACGAACACAACAAGAGAGGAGGGCAAAGTAACACCGTGAATTCAGAGTCAGTAGGCCGGATCCGCTTTAAGAGGATCAAAAGGAAATGTGTCCAAGGTCACATGGTTGCAGTGCACAAAAGTCTTGTAACGGTTCAAAAAGGAGTTGGACCAAAGAAAGGGACCAGTTAGAGGGTCAAGGCGGCCAGCCCAGTCCAGAAGGTTAAAGGGTTATTATTACCTTGTAGCAATCTTTAGAAAGGGAGGCCTGGCGGACACGGTACCTTAAAGTGGTGAAAATACGCCAGCGGGGGCAGTTGTTCCTGGCAGCGGGTGCAAGTCGGTGCTTCGTCCGGGGGAAGAGAGGATCTGGTCGGGGAGGAAGACAGGAGTCCGTTGCACTGCCAGGGAAGAAACCAGCCGCGGAGTTTCTCAGGTAGAAGGAGCGGTCCGTTGATTTGCGGTCCAGGGTTAAGTGGCTATCCGGCTGCCGGGGTGCTTGACACGGGCAGTTCGACCACAAACCGGTCTGGGTTGCGAAGAGAAGAAGGTAAACTGGTTGTGCCCACCAGTCAGGGGAAGAAGCCTCTCCAGCCGGGAGATCTTCTCTGTCGTCGGGAAGTGGTGAGTCGGTTCCGCAGGGCTCCACCGGTGGTGTCGTCGTGGTAGGTTGGCTCAGCTTCTCCCTCGTCGGATTCTCAGGTCCTGTGGCGACTTCTGAAGTTCCAGTCCCCAAAGCCTTGCTTTTATGCAGCATACCCCCATTCACTCAGCCTAGCTGTCAATCAAACATGCTAAGTGGTGAGCCGGCCGGCTCACCACTTGGGCCAATCACACAAGAGTGCGACTTGAGTTACCAAGGTAACTCAGTCCAGGGTGCCTAAACCCCCTCCCACACCCCCTGTGGTACCCAGACAGAGTGGCACCACTTTTGGAGGCTTCTGTGGAGAAGCCCGCCAAAAAGTGGAACAAAGGGCTCGACTTGGGTTGGAGTCATAGAAGAGAACACAAATGCCATTTTAGAATCGAGTCCTGGCAAAAAATACCAACCAGCGAATTAATATTAATTAAATAAACCGGCGTATGTTCGAGGCTATGAGAATTAAATAATTAAAGTTGGTAGCCTCGAACAATGGGAAAATCCCATAGGGAAATATTCGCGATCGAATATAAAAAGTTGTATCCACTGCCACCAGCCAAAACTCGATCAGGGGTGACGGAGACGTGCCCCCTCGACTAACAGACCCCGGGGCAATCGAATTGCCCCGACCAGTACGTCCACAATATGTATGTACTGGTTTCTGTTAATAATTTGGGACTAGTAAAGCCAATGGTGACTTTACATGCCCTGGGAGACAGTAGTCA
Source organism: Ambystoma mexicanum (assembly GCF_040938575.1). Lineage (NCBI taxonomy): Eukaryota > Metazoa > Chordata > Amphibia > Caudata > Ambystomatidae > Ambystoma > Ambystoma mexicanum. The sequence continues at coordinate 1,183,993,865 of NC_090928.1, read as the reverse complement.
GTCCCAGGGTGTGGAGTCTATGGTGGGGTGTCACTATGACACCCCTGTGTCACTGCACGGAGGGTGCTGTGTAACACACATAGTAAAAACACATGAGACCCTATGGAGTAAAGGACCCCACAGCCCATAAAACACATTAACAGTGAAAGGAACACCATAAATCATGTCCAAGAGTGGGAGAAAAAGAGTCTCACTCTTGGCAGGAGAAAAAAACAAACTCCAGAAATCCAGCAAAGCTGCTGGGGGACTCACTAGGTTAGAAATTTCAGCCTAAAGAGAGAATTCTCCCTAACAGTGGGGAGAGCGGGTCTCTTCCATGTTCTAGCATGGGCCGCTCTGGCTGCCAATAGTAGGGAGTGTGAAAGGTCTGGTAATTTTTCCCAATGGTCATCCTTACGCTGCAGGCCGAAAAATATCAAAATCAGGTCCAGTGGGAGTACCCCTTCTCCCGCCTCTTTCAGCCAGCTGAGCACTTCGGCCCAGTAAGTTTGGACCTTCCCGCATGACCACCACATGTGCCAATAGTTTGCCCTTTCCACACACCCATGCCAGCAAAGCGGGATTACATCTGGGAACATCCTAGAGAGTGAGATCGGGTCATACTGCCATCTGTGCAAGAGTTTAACAGCATGGGTTTTGTATTGGCAGGAGATCGAAGTCTTGAAAGATCGACTGCAGAGTCGCCCCCAGAGACCATCTCCGATCCTACAACCCAAATATCTTTCCCATTTCCCCTCTGAGGCTTTTTGTGGTTCGCTCCCGGGGGATTAAAAGGGCAGAATAAAGGAGTGAGATGAGGCCATTTATTACTACGTGGGTGTCTAAGATTTTCTCAACTGGGGTGAGTTTCCTTTGTAATTTGGGCTTTAGTTTTGGTTTCATTAGGATTCCATTGAGTCTCAGGCAGAGGAGTGGGGAGAGCCTGCCTATTCCCAGGGATTCTTCAAGCTCCTGGATACTTATAAAGGACTCCTCCCTGACCAACTGACCAACTCTGCATAGTCCCGCATCAAACCAGGGCTGGTAGTGTTCGTGGCATGGGATTTCCTCTAAGACTGGAGTGGACCAGATGTGGCTCATGGGGGAGGGCCAAGTGGTCACTTTCTCTCTGTGTCCCTTACCTTCCAGCGCCTTCCACATTGTTACTAGTATTGGGTGTTCCCTAATTCTCCTTGGGAGCTTTTTCATTGGGACCCATAACCACTCGCCCACTGTGACAGGGCTCAGGAGGGAGTTTTCAAGAAAGACCCATTGCTTGTTGGGGTCCTCTCTGAGGTGGGGGGCCAGAGTTCTGAGCTGGGCTGCTCTGTGGTAGGTTCGTAAGTCTGGGAGGCCGACCCCCCCTCTATCCGGCCCCACGACGGACTATATTGATCCCCAGATATTTCATCTCTTCGGTACAAATTCGAAAACCCAGGGGGGACAGCTCCGTCAGGTCCCTGTCTGCATCTGGGGCAAAGGGGAAGATCACTGACTTCCCTATGTTTATCCTGAAGCCTGAGAATTGGCCAAACCGTTCGAAAACCCGCACGGCAGCTGGGACAGAACCAGTGGGGTCCCTCAGGTGGAGCGGTATGTCATCTGCATAGATGCCGAGCTTAAAGGTCCGACCTCCAACGTCAATACCGCAGACCATCGGGGCACATTGAGGTACTCCGCAAGTATTTCCATGGTCATGGCAAACAGGAGTGGGGAGAGTGGGCAGCCCTGCCTCGTCCCCCTTTGAAGGCTGAATGTTCGTGACAGGCGACCGTTTACCATGACTCTAGCAGAGGGGTCTGTATATAAGGCCCTAATGGCTCGTCTGATTCCCTCACCGAAGCCTAATTTGACAAGGACTCCATGTAGAAACTCCCAGCCCACCCTGTTGAACACTTTTTCGGCGTCGATGGCCACCAAGACAGGGTTGTCTCACTTCGGGGCCGCTTCCCTCATGAGATGCAGGGTTTTACGGAGGGTGTCTGCCCCCTGTCTTCCCTCTATGAAGCCCACCTGGTCGGAATGAATGAGTACCGGCATATGGCTATCTAATCTCGTGGCTACGATCCCGGTGAACAGTTTAGCGTCCACATTCAGGAGGGAAATTGGTCTATATGACCGGCAGTCTGCTGGATCTTTGCGCTCCTTCGGGGTCACTGTTATCAGTGCTTTGCCAAAAGACGGGGGTGCACTCCTGGTCCTCATGATATTTGTGAATAGGCCTGCCAAGAACCCCGCTAATGGGCCTCCAAAGGCCTTATAAAAGCCTGCGGTGAACCCGTCTTCCCCGGGGCCCTGCCCAGCTTTAGTCCCGATATTGCCTTGAGTACCTCCTCGCTCGTTATTGGAGTGTCTAAGGCTGATGCCTCTGAGGGGTCCATCGCAGGCAATGTTACTCCTCCGAGGTATGCTCCCAGTGCCTCCGCCTCCACTTCTCCATCCCTCCCGTAGAGAGTCTCATAAAACCCTGCAAATTCCTCCACTATACCCTCGGGATCCGTTTTTGCCCCCTCCTCCCTGCTTGAGATCCTTGTCACCCATCTATCTCTCCGTTGGCCCCGGAGTTTGGCCGCCAACATAGCGTCAGCCTTATCTCCTTTTTCATAATACCTTTGACACAGGTGTTGGAGGCCCGCTACAATTTTCCCCATCTCCAATGCTCTCAGTTCTTGCCTTTTCTCTCTTGCATCTCCCAAGTCCCTTTCCCTCTCTTCCTCACCCTTCCCTTCAGATCCCTCCAATGCTATTATCTCTGCCCGTAGCCTATGAGCCAGGAGCGTCCTAGTCCTTTTTTTGGAGGCCCCCTCTCTAATCAGAACACCCCTCCAGGTCGCCTTAACTGCCTCCCACAATGTCTCTGTTAACTTCGCCAGTGTTGTTCAGTTCGAAGTATCGTTGATCGCCTTCTCCATCTCCTCCTTAAAAACCACATCTCTAAATAGGAGGTCATTGCATTTCCACAGGGATTCTCTGGGCTTCAGACCCGATACACTAATATCTGCCCAGACCATGTCATGGTCCAACCAGCTAACCCGGGCGGATGGTGCAGGACTCCACTCGGCTCATGTTCTGGTGCCCCATGAAAAGGTAATCTATTCTCATTCTGGTACCATGGACCGCTGAGTAAAAGGTGTATCCCTTTCCCTCCAGATGTAATTCCCTCCATGTGTCCACAAGCCCGTAGCCCCACATTAGCTCCAGGAATTTCCCTGGGGGTCTACCCCCTCTGCTGCCTAGCGGGATGGCCCCTCCACTATGGTCCAGTTCCCGATTTGCCCACATGTTAAAGTCTCCACCCAGTATAAGGAGCCCCTCTGCATTGGCCATTATCTCTCCCATTGTCTCTTTAAGAAATTCAGCCTGGCCCACATTAGGACAATAGATAGCTGCTAGGGAGACTCTGGAGTTGTGCAAGTTACCCGATATAATCATGGCTCTACCATCTTCCCTCCCCCACCTGGTTACCTCTGTGAGTCTCTGGTTTCTCTGCAGGATGATCCTGACTCCGCTCCGCTTCGTGGGAGCGGATGTCCAGAAGGTCTGGTGCACCTGCGCTCCCGGGATGGCCCTCTCCTCTCCCGTGACCGTTCTAGTTTCCTGGACGAAAAGGACATCTATTTTAGCATTCTTCATTTCCCTCCCCAAGAGGGAGCGCTTTGCTGGGGAGTTCAGACCCTTTACATTGAGTGAACCTATTCTCAGTGACTCAGCCCGACCCCTATTCTCATTGTCTGCCATTGGATCCTTGCCTTGTGTATACCATCTTTCCGGATCTATGCATGCTGCTGCCTTCCCATGTGGTTTTGAGACTGTGTGGGTCCCCAAAATCCCTTACCCCAACTCCTTCCCTCATCCCCGCTCCCCCTCTTTATCGCGACGCCGGCCAACGGGCAAGCCACCAGGGTGAATACAAGTCCATCCACCGCAGTCCCCTTGTAAAGCTCAGCATTTCTGGCCAAGGCTGTTTGATTCAATCTCTCGGTTTCTCTAATGGCGAGCCTCTGGCCACTTAGTCTCCTTCGGCTTCCGTTGTGAGGGTGTTCAGTTTTTTTAATTTCCTTCTGCCCTTTATCTTCTTCTTTGTGGACCAGGGGCCCTCTGGCTCCCTCCTTGTGCTCTGAGACTCCTGCACCTCCATCTCGTTTCCGTCTTCTGGGGTATCCCCTTTGAGTACCTGCAGCACTTGGGATGCCTCCTTACCGCTGATCACTCTATAGTCCATTCCTGCACGCTCAAAAGACAAGGCAAATGGGAAGGACCACCTGTATCTTATGTCCTGGCTGGTGAGCCACTGGGTGAGTGGCCGGCACTCTCTTCTGCGGGTAAGCGTGAAAGCCGAGAGGTCCTGGTAAATTCTAACTGTGTCTCCTTCGAACAAGAAGCTCTCCAGCCTTCTCGCTTTCTCGAGGACCTCCATTTTCTTTCTGTAGCGGAGGAAGCGCACAACGATGGACCTTGGGCCGCCCCTCGCTCCACCCCCCCCCTCGGTGGGCTCTTTCCAGCTGGACTTCCTTGCCCCCCTCGAGTGTGAAGAGTTGGTTAATGAAGCCTTGAACCTTTCTCCCCACGTCTGCGGCCGTCTCGCCTATCTGTTGAGTCACACCCGTGATGCGCAGGTTGTTTCGGCGTTCTCTGTTCTCTAGGTCATCCATTTTCAGGACTATGTCCTCCTCTCTGATTTCTACATCTGTTAGCCTCGCTTCGTATTTCATGTCTAACAGGTCCGTTTGGAGGTGGTTGTTTTCCATTCCCTCCATTTTTTCTCCGAGCGTCTCCAATCTCCCCCTGAGATCAACTATTGAGCCTTGTATGTCCGTTCGGATCGCCTTTATCTCCTGCAGGATGTCCTTGAGGTCGTCCTTCGTTAGCACAGCGGGGGGGGGGTCAGCACTCGAAGGCGTGGTGACTCTGTGTGGTTCTCTGAGGGGTGCGTAGGACCGGCGGAAGCGTTGAAGGGAGTGGATTGCGCACGTGGGGTGAGTCGGTTCCGGGGCTCCGATCTCTGGGTGCATTTTGGAATATGGGTGAGGGCGGGGGCACCCCTCACTCTGCCTTAATGCCTTAATGTTCCCTCTGGTCGTCCAGGGCCCTCCCCGCTTCCGCAGTGGCAAGCTCGCTTGTGGGGAGGGGACCTCGGAGATGGCTCAGGTCCTCTCGAGGGGAGCTGAGTTTGTGATTGGGGCCTGTTTCTCTTAATGTGTCACGGCTGAAATGTTCCAGAGGGCCCCCTGTTCTCCAGGGGGGAAGGCCGGGCCAGCTTTTGTGGAGAGAATTGTACTGGCCCGTGCTCGGTGGGCTCTGGAAGGGGAACGGGGGTGGGGACCAAAACAGCCTGCCGAGTCTCAGGTATCCGTTCTCCCCCATGCTCTTCTCACCTTCTTCAGGCTTCCGGAGACCGCCACACGACCGTTGTGGGCTTGGGCACCTTCACTGGATACCTTTTTTTTTTCGTGTAGGCCTCCGTGCGCGGGAGATGGGTCGGGACGCTCCCGGAGTCCTGATTTGCTGTTGGTGGAGATTTCCCGGGGACCGGCTGGAGGCCCCGCACTGGAAAGGTTCTTGGTGGTGGGGGCTCCCACCAGGATGCCCCACTCGCCCCCGGCCCTGCGCGACTTCCACACACCACCGGGGCTGAGCTCCAGGGCCCGCGCGGTGTCCGAGCACAGTGGGGGGCATGTTCCGGCATCCTCCTCTCGGTGTTATGGGCGGGGGGGAGCCCCCAAAGCTCCGGTCCCAGACCGTGGCCGCGGGGGCGGTGACCAGCAGCTCCGGGCTCCGCGGCGGGTCTGGCTGAGGCCTGGGGCACCGCGAGGCGCGCCGCACCCAGGGGCTCTGCTGCACGGCATCCGAGAAGGTGTCCTCTCTGTTGCTCAGCTAGCGGGGCCTCAAATCGGGTCCAGGCTGTGTCCGCTTTCGGAGGAGCACTCGATTCGTTGAGCCGGGGTTACTCCAAACTCCCGGCCGGGGATTGGCACAGAGTGCTAGGCCCTGCAGTGGCAGAGGAGCGCTGGTCTCACACGTCCAGCATGCTCCGCGCCCCCTGGCGGTCTCCAAACTAGACATTTTTAAATGTCCCCTATTATACTAGTTGTCACCTTCAGACATAATATTCATTTTTACACAATTCACAATTTTAGACATTCTTTTACCTATACAAAAAAATATTTAAATTACAGATCTCTATTCGCACCCCATTTACACTGAATCGAACAGTGAATCCTTAGGGCGTACTTAACTTCTATGCCTGCTCCGTCTCCTGTGCAGGTGGAGGGTTGCCGGTATCCCTTTGAGTATTCCCTTAGGTGGAGCCAATATTATGAATCAACAAGAATTCTGTTAACAAATAATAATTACCTGGATCGTGAAACCAAAAAATGAAAGGATGAGTATCACTAACCTGGTTAGATGACCTTAACAATGAGGATAGTGAGAATTCCCCTGAAGATGCTGCCCCTTCCCTCCTTGGTTGACAGAAGAAGAGGGAGGAGTACTCTCAGGAAAACCCTCTGGGGCAGAAAACCCTGCACTGGAACAGGAATGGAGCTTCGGAGGTAGGATCATCTTCAGATCTTGGAGCCGAAATTGATATGGATCCATCCATTATCTTCCTGGTTGATTGGAGGGTGGTTGATCAACAGCCCCGCTCACTAAAAGTACGTGAGAAGAAAGAGAGAGAGGGTTAAAGCATTGAAGATTGAACAGATGGAAGGCAGGATTCTACTTCATAAGCCTCGTACCCAAAAGGAAGTGTAATGTTCAGCAGTAGGTTGAGAATGAGCAGGCTCTAGGACGCTGAGGGATTCTGCTGTCTGATAGTTAGGGGACAATAGGACTGATATGGATTCTGATCAAAGAAAAAGAAAATATCCGAAATGTCACCCATGGGAGGAACTTGACTCGGGTTGAGGAATGAAAAGGCTCTGCCTGAATGGCAGATTGGCGGCTGGTTGAACCCACTTGCTGTCGGAAGGTAAGACAGATTATTACGTGAAACAGTATCCGGACAACCAAAAGAATGAATATAGGAACTCGTACCTAGAGATAGCGAGCGGTTTAAGGAAGCGGTGCTTCTGTCGGGGAGAGACTCGAACAAGGTCAGCAAGAGGCGGTTCTTGGATAGGGAAGGAGCGGGAGTTAGCGAAAGGTCCGATATTAGAATCTGGATGAAGCTTATAGAGCGATGAGATGTGTGCATCTGTTCTTAATCAAGAAAGGAATCGGTTAGCAGATAGTTTGACACGAAAGGAAGATTTCCCTAGGAATCGTAACCTTACAAAGCGTCTGACTGAGGAGTAGCGACGCATCGAGGTGCTGCTACGCGACTGCTATATGCGGTCATGCGATTTCTTTCCGGCATCCGCAATGTACGTGGAAAGGCTGCACCTACTGTTTCAGAATGGCAGGAGAATGCCACGGCCATCTTAGGGGTAGTTGATAATAGTGAATAACAATATCGGTTGTGGTGCCACAATGACCATTTTCGGTAGCAGGATGTAACAGCCAACTCTTGTTGCCCTCCACCTTTACGGCAATCAGAGTCACGTAGGTCACTGTATGCAGCCATGGGAAACCCTGCTCGTTCCAGCGACTCACGAAGGTGCGTATGTAGATGTGATCCCCAGGGAGAAGCTGTGTCTTATCCTAATGTTCGGTAGCCCCGCCACTTTCTCCTGTTGTTTGTTGATGAGAGGACACACACTGTGACGATATACTCTTAACACATTTCATTAATGCTGTAAGGAATTCCCTAAACTCCTCTTCTAGGACCGCTGCGCTCTTGTGTACATCTGGCATTGTAAATCTAGAAACGACCCTGACCAAGTATAGAAGGTATATTATGTTGGCCGAAAACCAATCGCATCACATATCCAACACCGCAAAGATAGAATCGTTAGTAAAACCACAGGGCATCCATCTTGTGTAACATCCGCCATTTTGCTTTTTTCCTTTCTGTAAGAATGCTTTGCAAAATGTATTATATTCTGAAAGCTCATATACGGTATGAGGCCACTGCCTGCATTTTGAAAGATCAGCCCAGACAGGAATGCCAAACAGTAGTGAAATACATTGTTTTCCTCCCTCACTGAGTCCTTGAGAGCAAGCAGAAACGGCATTTAATCAACAGCCCAGGTGCCGGCCTGTCTCACTAAAGCTGTAGCAATAGGCAGTTAAAGCATGAATTATACTTTTCTAGCGGTCCTCCTTCACGGATCTTCCTTAGAACATGCTGACCCTGGTTCACGAATAGAAACTAGTAGATAACGTGCTTTGGAATGTGTCTCTCTCGCAAACACGATATCCTTGCTGAACAGGAGCTTTATGTTCTGTATAACAAAGAACTATTTCTGCAACTGTTGCTAAGTATAAGAAACTTGTCATAATGTGTCATATTTGTCATAATTGTCAATCACCGAACCCTAGCTCAAGAAGATACATTATGGGCGGTTCTGATGTGCTTTGAAGGTTTTCTTTTTGTATATATGTGACTGTTTGAATGATGTTGGTCTCTTGCGTCTCATGAGGTCTGTGTGACACACGTTGCGAGACGTTAAACCCAGTCGGCCGACTGAGAATATTTTTGCAATAAACCATAGTACTTGGAAAATCGAACCTTGTGTCTGTCATATCACTAATATATGGTGATTGTGCCTTAGTTTCCATATGCGGAGGGTCTTCAGGCCCTAGCAGCATGGCTGACTTCTTTCCTCTCTGACCGCCCTTCCCAGGTACAACTTGGGTCCTTCCTCTCCAATATCTTTTTCTCTACCTGTGTTGTTCTCCAGGGGTCTAACCTCTCTCCCTGGCTTTTCAACCAATACCTGGCACTCATGGCCCACCGCATCGCCGCTCTCTGTCCCCACTTCCAGTGCTATGCGAATGGCACCCATCTCATCTTCAGGTTACCCTCGGCCGCCGGCTCTACTTCCCTCATCTCTGACTGTCTGTCTGCTATCAATCTGATGTGCCGCCAATGACCTCTGCCTTAATGCCCCAGTAAGACTGAGATTCACCTCATCGGCACACCCACTCCATCCTTTCCTGTAGCTCTCTGGCCGGCCTCTCTTGGCCCTCTTCCTGATCCCACCTGCAAGGCTAAAAACCTTGGGGTCATCTTCGACTCTACACTCTCCTTCTCTCCCCACATCTCTGACGTCTCTAAGAAGTCACACTACCAGCTGCACCTCCTCAGGGGTATTATTCTTTTCCTCTCCTTCCCCCAGAAGCTCACTGTCTCCAGAGCTCTGGTTCTCTCTAGGCTGGACTATTGCAACAGCCTCTTTCTCAATCTGCCTGCTTCTACTCTCCGCCCTCTGCAACTTATACAGAACAGGACTGCGAGACTTGTCCTTGGCCTCAAACCCATCGATCGTATCTCTCCAGGACTGAAATCTCTGCATTGGCTCCCACTGGCTGCAAGGATTAAGTTCAAAACTCTCTGCATGGTCCACAAGGCCTTCTGGGGCTGGGGACCTCAATACCTTCAACTCTCTCTTCCTAAACACCTTCCTTCTCAAGCTCTTCGTTCATCTACCTCAAACTCCCTCAGAGTCAGTCGCTTCTCCAAGCAACGAGTTGGTGGTAGATCTCTTTCCTCAGCTCGGGCCTTCCTCTGGAACAGCCTCCCTGCCTTCCTGAAACTTGAGGAGAATCATCTTCGGTTCCGGAAGCACCTCATAACCTTTCTCTTTTCTTCTGCTTTCTCTCCCTCTCTCCCTTGCTGACCTCCTGGCTGACACTAAAACTGCACTGGTTACCTAGCCACCCTCTGATCACGGGCCCAGTTTCCCTCCCCCACCAGTCATACTCCTGCACTTCCTTCCTGGCCCCCACCTTCGCACTTGGGGACTGTTTCTGTATTCCTACAGTCCCACTACCAGCACTCGACACCTGTTGCCTGCCTTTACCCTTACACTTGCCACCTGCTGGCCTTTACTTTCCTATGGACCTTCAGCATCCTTTGGTCCTTCAGCATCCTTTGGTCCTTCAGCATCCTTTGGTCCTTCAGCATCCTTTGGTCCTTCAGCATCCTTTGGTCCTTCAGCATTCTTCGGTCCTTCAGCATCCTCTGGTGCTTCGGCATCCTCCAGCGATTTTCAGGACTTTGGTCTTTCGTCGTGATCTTCGACCTTCAGCATCCTGTGTAACGCTGCTCTGTGGCGGGCTCCGTTGTCCTCGCATCTGGGTGGACCTGCTATTCGCCCTTGATCTTCCATGCTCCCTCGACTCTTGGTGCCTGACACCCTGTTAGAAAGCAAGCAACAAGGTTAGCGTCCACCTTCCGTCCTTCGCCCATCAGAACCACCCCCCACTAAAGAACTGAAGAACTTACCTGTATCCCAGAACGAGTGAGTCTCCTGCAAGGCTCCTCCACCAGAACAATGCCCGCACTCCCACACCTGGAGGGAGAGAAAGAACATAAGACAATTAACAAAGACAGCCCACCTAGGACAGAGACTGTTACCCGCTTCAACCCCTCTTCGGGACCCATTTCCGGAGCCGTGATTGCAGACACAGAACCACAGGTGAGCCGCATCCACACGCTCCAGCCAGCCGCGCAGCTTAAGGGGATTAGAGGAAGGGAGAAGGGAGGGTGTGAACGCTACAGTTACTTTCCCACAGTAAACGTATCCTTTGTTCGCCCCTTAGGTTCCACCACACCCCCCGGACACCAGAATGCAAGTCCCGAACACGCCCAAATCCCTCCCAAACTAACTGCTCTCTTGGAGGTCTTTCCTCCAGGAGACAGGTGGGGGAAGGTGTGGTTTTGGACATACGGCCGGGTGAAAAGGGGATCAGCACGGGGGCCACTCTGCAGCACTGTCCGGACCTGGCACTGGGCCTTAAGGACCCCATTGAGCCTCACTACGATCCTGGTGGCTGTGGGTGGTACACCAAACACAACCAATGCTTTATTCCTAGCAGCAACGTGATTTCTGTGAACAAGGCATTCAAGAAGTGGGTTCTGTTGTTGGATTTTAGGACCTTGCAAATTCCCCATCTTGGAAATACGTCTCACCAGAAATCCCGCTGCCGATTTAGCATCAGTATGTACGCAGGGATCAACCTCAAGCCACTGGGAGAAGGGACAAGCAATGACAATTAGATATCTGATGTTACTGCACCTCGTTATCATGTCCACACCATCGATGTTGAGCTCCTTGAATGGACCAGAGGGCCTGGGCAAGACCCCCTCACAGACCTCATGGTATTCCCAGGATTGAACTCCTTGCACACTACACAATTCCCTACGAATATACTTACCTGTTCTTGTAAATTATGGATAAACCAGTCATCCTGAAGCTCTGCTGTGATTTGTCGTCAAAGTATGTGACGGGTAATGTAGTTGCTCTAGAGCCAAAAGAAGCAGCTCTACAAACATTACTACCTACACCATCACCTCCTGTCTTCAGAGCAAATTTGTGCTCTCCTGAACACATCCTCTCTTTGTCCAGATCACCAGAGCTCCTGTCCTTCTCTAGGGGCTTTATCTTGCATTTCTATTATCTGGAGCACCGGGACAGCGGTGTACGGGGCTGGTAACTGTACCTGTTAGGACACGGTTTCTATTTTCTGCGAATCTGTGAAAGGAAAATATGCTGCTTCCTTCACCGCCTTGTCTGCGGCATCATTTCCGAGAGCTATTGAATTGTGCGGTTAGTACGGGCTGCACACTTTACTTGACCTGTCTCTGCTGGCAAGATTGAGGTTTCAATTAGCCAGGATAGCAGCACGGCAGACCTCCTAAATCCTCTTTTCTGCCATCTTGATAACCCAGAATGGACCGTGGAGGTGACGTATGCGGAGTCAGAATAAACAGTGACTGCCTTCCCCTTACTAATTTCAAGCGCCTCTATAAGAGCCTCCAGTTCCGCCACTTGTGCAGAGTAATGAGAATGAAACCGTCTCTTCAGTCTGACCCATTACTCCCCATCCACAAGACACACGACAGCTACACCTGTATGCATCTCATCCATTTCCTGGTTGATGGTCCAACAAAAATCACCTCACCCCTTCCAGGACGTCCTCGTTCACATTCACCCTCTCTTCGTCTTCTCCCTCATATGTGGCACAATCTTGAACAATATCCTCAAGCTGCATTGGCTCTGCTACAAATGTCGTGGGATTTACTAGGTGACATTGCATGGGATGAATTGATGCATTTAATAACATGACCTCATACCCTGGCACTCTCGGATTTGGTAATGTCGATTTAGACTTTTATAGAATCGTGAAGACCGCATGCTCCACATACAATGTCTCCGGGCAACCCATAGTTATGGTCGAAGACTTTTGAATTACAAAAGCTACTCATATGGGAACTGTCCCTGCATCACTGGGTCTAAGAGTCCGCTGTAATACGCTGAAGGATTGTAGCCTAGCAATTTCTGTTGTGTCAGGAACGCTGTCATCACCTGCCCATTAGAATGAAAAAACAGAAAGAATCGCTGCTTGTAATTTGGGGTCGCCAGACCCAGAGCATTGCTGATCGCAGCCTTGAGTTCCCGAAAGAAAGTCAATATTTCCTCAGACCAGTCTATTGGACCTTTCACCTTCTGTGCTTCCTTTAGTCTCTGCAGTAAGGCACTCACATAACTAGAGTAATCGAAGATCAACGACTTACAATAGTTACAAAGCCCCAAAAACTGCTGCATCTGTTTCACCATGTCTGGCTGAGGCATATTCTGAACTGCAGTGTCTCTCTCCGGCATTTCAAAGAAGGTAGCAGGCGCTCCTCTCTAGAAAGAACATGGCATGATAACCAGTACTGAGATGAAAGTTTGCAGCACACGCTTATTGCTCACTGCACCTTTCACAGATGGGAAATATCCATTTGCATATCAGTCTTTGTCCCGCCCACATGGGCAGTCCAGCACCGAAATGCTATGGCAATTCCTCTCTGAACAAGAGTACCAAAAGCAACCTCATACACGTGTTTCAGCCTTGTTGAGCCTCATCAGTGAGGTGAAGCTTTGTCTCTCTGAGCACACTGAGCAGGGAGTCCACGTCTGGTTGCCCCCAGGTAACTCAGGGTGACCAACCCCAAGTTCCTTGCAAACATTTCAAAGAAGGTAGCAGGCGCTCCTCTCCAAAAAGAACATGGCATGATAACCAGTTCTGAGATGAGAGTTTGTAGCACACCCTTTTTGCTCACTGCACCTTTCACAGATGGGAAATATCCATTTGCATATCAGTCGTTGTCCCGCCCACATGGGCAGTCCAGCACCGAAATGCTATGGCAATTCCTCTCTGAACAAGAGTACCAAAAGCAACCCCATACACGTGTTTCAGCCTTGTTGGGCCTCATCAGTGAGGTGAAGCTTTGTCTCTCTGAGCATAGTGAGCAGGGAGTCCACGTCTGGTTTCCCCCAGGTAACTCAGGGTGACCAACTCCAACTTCCTTGCAAACATTTCAAAGAAGGTAGCAGGCGCTCCTCTCCAGAAAGAACATGGCATGATAACCAGTACTGAGATGAAAGTTTGCAGCACACGCTTTTTGCTCACTGCACCTTTCACAGATGGGAAATATCCATTTGCATATCAGTCTTTGTCCCGCCCACATGGGCAGTCCAGCACCGAAATGCTATGGCAATTCCTCTCTGAACAAGAGTACCAAAAGCAACCTCATACACGTGTTTCAGCCTTGTTGAGCCTTATCAGTGAGGTGAAGCTTTGTCTCTCTGAGCACACTGAGCAGGGAGTCCACGTCTGGTTGCCCCCAGGTAACTCAGGGTGACCAACCCCAAGTTCCTTGCAAACATTTCAAAGAAGGTAGCAGGCGCTCCTCTCCAAAAAGAACATGGCATGATAACCAGTTCTGAGATGAGAGTTTGTAGCACATCCTTTTTGCTCACTGCACCTTTCACAGATGGGAAATATCCATTTGCATATCAGTCTTTGTTGGGCCTCATCAGTGAGGTGAAGCTTTGTCTCTCTGAGCACAGTGAGCAGGGAGTCCACGTCTGGTTGCCCCCGGCATTACCTTTCTTCTTGAAGGTGGTATTACTTGTCCCAAATATACTACCTCTGGCGGGCAGTACTGCAATTTTTCTTCGTCCACTTTGTACCCCTTCTCTGCGAGCATGGTTAGGAGCGTTATTGAATCTTCTCGACACTGCTCCCCTAAAGAGCTGTAAACTAATAGATCAGCCACATACTGAATTGCGGTACTGGAAACATGTAAATTCCCAAATCCATCTGAACCACCCTGTCAAAAATACTCAGAGATTTGCAGTACCCCTGAGGCAACCTTGTGTGCTTGAATCTCTAAGCACGATATATAAAAGCTGTGAGGTACTGATAATTGGAGTGTAAGGGAACAGAGATTTTTTTTTAAATCAATTACTGTGAAGTGGGTCGATTTAGTAGGGATGTTACAGAGAATGGTGGCAGGATTCGGTACCGCTGGAAATTCCGCCTCAACAATATTATTGAGGGAGCGCAAATCCTGGACTTTCCTCCAACTGGACTCCTTCTCATTCTTCACATGGTAGATAGCCGTATTGCCTGGGGACACAGAAGGTTGTATTATGCTTTGCTTGAACAATGCCATAATGGTCTCATAAATGCCTTTGTTCACTTCCTATAGCAGCCCCACATCATGGGGTTTGCTGGTCCACAAATGGTCTGGCACGTTTCCCAAATCCTCCTTCCAAAATGGCGATGTATTTTTAACGAAGAGCACGGTCTGTGATCCTTCCTTTTGCTCTATTGCTTTCTGAAACAGCACCCCAATTTCAAAGACAATCTTTCCTGTGTCTTCAGTGTCTTCGAACAATTGCTCGTCGGACACGTTCCTTAGTGATAAGGTCGGATCGATGCACAGAACTGTGCACCACTCACCGCCTTCCTCATCTCTGCATGAGAGAACCACTCTGTTCTTCTTGAGCACTACGGCCTCTAGGAGAATCTTAACAATGATGCCTGGCTTTGCTTCCTGCAGAACATCAGGCCAAAATAAAAACTCAAATGGTACTCGCCAGGCCTGATTTCTGATCCCTGGGACCCAAATCAACAAAATCATCACCCCATAAAGAAACAATGCTGCATGCACGAGAACCCCCCTCCGTTAAATCAATCGACATCTGCCACTTGCTCAGGATGTTCCTTCCCAAAAGATTTTCTGGCGTGTCTTTACAATACAACAAAGGTGCTGATACATTTTGATTACCCACCTTGATGCGAAGATCTTCAGTAAAAGGAACCAACAGGATAGCCGCAGAGAATCCCTGTGTGTCAATTGTTTTGCCTGACAAGGGAAACTCACCTTCTTTGATACAAGATTTGGGGCACCATCATGAGTTAGGCTGTAGCCCTTAAATGTGGCAGTAACCATATTACCGCCGCATTGAAGGGTCATCCCAATCATGAGCTATTTGCTGGAGGTAAAAATCTCCACTTACCGCCCATTTTCAACACTATTAGCACGGCGCAAATTGTACCGGTGCTACTAGCACCATGAAAACCCCATGGACTCAATGGGGAATGAGAGTTACCGCTTTACCGCAAATCGGGATCTGGCGAAAATTGTGCCGGACGGAGTTGCAGTAACGCTAATAGCATTGGGCGGTATCCCAGCGCAATTACCACTGGGATACCGCCCAACTTGTGATGAGGCCCATGGTAGCCCCTGTGTCAACCATGAATGAAAATGTTTGGTCACCTACCTGCACACCTATCCTGGGATCCTCTTCCAGGCTATGTGTTGAAGCAAAGCAGGTGAGTGTTTTAACTAGGTGACCCTCCTGGGCCTCTTTTGTGGCAAATTTGTAATTCTTTTCGGGGCTCCAGCCCCGTTGTGACCTCTCAAGACCCATCCATCCCTATCATGAACTTCCCTGTTGCCTGCAGTTCCCTCCTCCCAGCCCTCCCACCTCCCCTGATTGGTGTATTTGATGGTCATAACTGACCGTCCTATGGCAGCACTCTGCCTGTGCAGCCCCTGTGGCTAAGGGTCCCAAGGCAAAGGACGGCTCCAACAGAGGTGGCTTGAGGTTGTGTCTGCAGGAGTAAGCAGGGGAAGCCAGTGGCCAGCCATCAACCAGCAACTACTACCACGGTTGGTGTGGCCTGGGTGGGGAGTAGAGCCATTACTCTTTTCCGAAGTCCAGCCACTCTACCTGCCCCCTGAACCCGTCTGCACCACTGCATTTTAGTAATGATAGTACTCCCTTGATTCACATCTAGAGGGTACCCACTGAGATATCACTGCCATTTATTTTGCCTGCGCCACTCACTTAGTACTGTTCTGGTTAGGTTGATTCACATCGAGAAAGTGCTCTCTGAGTTAGCCCTGTAATCTGTATCCCTGTCCCGCCCACTTAGAACTTGCTCTTGTTTGCTTGTTTCACACCTAGAAAGTGTCCACTGTGACCTAGAATTGTTCTTACTAGCTTGATTCACATCTAGAACATGACCACAGTGACCTAGAATCGTTCCTAGTATCTTGTTTCACACCTAGAAAGTGCCCACTGTGACCAGGAATTGTTTTTACTAGCTTGATTCACATCTAGAAAGTGCCCACTCGGACTTAGAACTGTTCTTGCTAGCGTGATTCACATCTAGAGAGTGCGCACTGTGACCTATAATTGTCATTTCGAATGGATTGTGTCCTCCCACGTATTCCTCATCTTATGATAATTCGTTATCTCCAGCTTTGCTGCTTCGGAAAACAATTTTCTCGGCAGAGGGCGCTGTGCTCGAGGTTGTGGCGTCTATTGTCCCTCAACGGTTTCCGTACCGTGTCGACGTCACTGATGGTATAAGTAGCTCGAGCCGCGCCCGTTGCTCCAGTTCCGTTTTTCCGATCGCTTTGCTATCGTGAACGGCGCGCTCCAGGATTTTCTTCGTGAAAATGTCATCTTATTCGACTCCTTCGACACCCAAGACTGGGTTCAAGAAGTGTATCGATTGTGGATCGAAAATGTCGATCACGGATCCTCACCGAGTTTGTCTCTGGTGTCTTGGTTCTAGTCACCGAACCGACGACTGTGGTTCCTGCCAGTCATGACCGAGAAGGCCCTTCGTGAGAGGAGAGGTAAACTGTCGATGGGGAGGGAAGCCTCTAAGAAGGCTGTGTCCAAAAAGCATAAGAAAGCGACCGATTCGAAAGAATCGGATCGACATAGGCACTCCAAGAGATCTCAATCTAGGAGTAGATCGAGACACTCTTCTTCCTCGTCAAAAAAACTGAAGCTGAGATATAGATCTCCCTCATCGTCATCATCTTCTGAGTCGACCGAAGAAATTCGATGTCCGACAAAATCGGATTCCCCCAGAAAATGGGAGGAACTCCGTAAAAAGATGATGGAGGTTTTCGAGAATGCGGCCTCGACCCCCTCAAAAGAACCTGGGAAGAGCCATTCCTCTAAGGTCGCTCCATTGGATGACAAAGAGAAGTCGAGAACTACCTTGGTAAAAGCCAGTAGTATCGAAGATACTCGAGTCGACGCCAAGTTGCCGAAGGCTCCTCGTGAGTCGAAGACTCCTCGAGAGTCGAGCACATCTCCGGTGCCTCATAAAAAGCTCAAGTCATCGAAGGCTTTGACGGCTTCATCGACGCCATCAGCGTCGACTGCTTCAGCATCGAAGTCAAGAGCGTCTTCGACACCTGTATCGAAGTCTTCTTTGAAGTCTTTGAAGTTCCCGTCGACAACCTCGAAGGATTTTCCTATTCCTTCGAAGGAAATTGTTGAGGAAGAAAGGAGATTTACTCTGTTGCCCAGAACAGACTTTTTTTAAAGCTATGTCCTCAATTTATGAGGAATCTGGCTCGGAGGAAGACAAAGTCACTCCCTTTGGAGTTTCATATGACACAAGACAAGTTCCTGAGGAACTCATTGATCAGGAATCTAGAATGAGAGACCTGAGTGATACTCTACACTCTGCTAGTGGAATTGACACCTCCCCAGAGTTAGAATTTGCCAAACCTGACCCTGCAGAACATGCAGACTCAGGGTACAGAGGTCTTATGAACAGGATAGTAGAATACATGGGTTGGGGTAACACTTCACCCGTGTTTGAACAGGACGACTTGACAGATATAATTGTCAAAGTTCCCCAAAAAGACCCAGTTCTCCCCTTTCATAGGGCTCTTCAGAGAACAGTAGAAAAAAATTGGGAAAATCCTGATAGCATTGCTGCTACAAATACTAATTTCCCAAAGAAATACAGACCAGCTGGTACGGATCCTAAATATTTAAACAGGCATCCGATTCCAGAAAGTCTGGTTATTCAGGCTGCATCCACAGCAAAACAAACTGCATATCCCACTATCCCTCCGGATAGAGAGGACAAGAAAGTTGATGCCTGGGCCCGTAAAGTTTTCACTTCAGGTAGCATGGCCCTGAAATCGACAAATGTCACCTGTACCCTGGCCAGGTTTACCCATACCATGTGGGACTGTATTTCGGCAGCGGCTGAGCATATTCGGGAAGGCGAGGAAAGGGAAGGCTCCCTGAATATAGTCAAAGACGGAAAGGAGGCAATGGGGGAATGTCTCCAGTCTGGACTGGATACTGCTGATAGCATCAGCAGATCCATGGCTACAAGCACTGTGTTGCGCAGATTTGCGTGGTTGAGGAAGTCGGGGTTTGCACAGGATGTGCAATCTAGACTCCTTAACATGCCCTTTGATGGCTCGAGGCTATTTGACGAAAGCCTAGAAAAACTCCAGACCTCGAAAGCGGCAGCTAAATCTCTTAGTGCCTCCATGCGCCAGCCTCAGAAAACCTATTCAGGATCATCTTCCTGGAGAGGTCGTTCTTTTCGCTACTACTCCTCATTTGGTAGAGGAAGAGGACAGGCTTCTCAAAGAGGCAGAAAAAACTTCCCTCGTGGTGGACGAGGAAGGGGTGCGAAATCAGCCTCAGGAGCGGCATCTTTGCCCTCAGCCACTCCTGCAGCCGCCTCCAAATCTCTCTGAGACCTTGCTCCACAAGACACCAGTGGGAGGCAGGATCTCTCAACATCTGAAGGAATGGCGAGGCATTACCTCAGATGTTTGGGCACTGGAAACAGTAGCTCAAGGTTACTGTCTCCCCTTTCTAAAAAGGCCTCAGAATCATCCACCGGGAGCCAACTCCGTAAAAATTCCAGACCCGCTCCTGTTGCAGGAAATTTTAACCCTGCTAGAGAAAGGTGCCATAGAACAGGTACCTGTAGCGGAGAGGAACAGGGGTTGGTACTCCCCATACTTTCTCATCCCAAAAAAGGACGGAGGATTGAGACCCATCTTGGACTTAAGAAACTTGAACAAGTTCCTCAGGAAGGACAAGTTCAAGATGGTGACCCTTTCTCAGATCCTTCAGGCTCCAACTCCAAGACTGGTTGGTATCATTGGACCTTCAGGATGCTTACTTTCATGTGCCAATCCATCCAGGGCACAGAAAGTGCCTGAGGTTCGCAATTGGCAATTCTTATTATCAGTTTTGAGTTCTGCCATTCGGTTTGACCTCCGCCCCAAGGGTTTTCACCAAACTGTTGGCGGTTGTGGCAGCAAGTCTCAGGAGAGGAGATATTCACATATATCCCTACCTGGACGACTGGTTGATCAGAGCAAGTTCTCCAGAACAAGCTCAGGAACATCTTTCGATCACCTGCCACTTCCTCCACAAACTGGGCTTCTCCCTCAATTTCAAGAAGTCCCACATGATACCAACCCAGAAACTCCAGTTTATCGGAGCAGTCTTGGACACTTCATCGGGAAAAGCCTCGCCTCCCGAAGTGAGAGCTCTCCACATCCAGCAGATGGTAACGAAGTTTCAGAATGCCCAACATCTACCGGCCTTCGATTTTCTCAGGTTGCTCGGCCTCATGGCATCCTGCATTTTCCTAGTACCAGAGGCCAGGTTGAGAATGAGATCCCTTCAATGGGCACTCAGAACTCAGTGGTCCCAGTTCTCAGGGAATATGTCGGATCTTCTGCAAGTCCCGAGCGCAGTTGCTCAGGATCTGCTATGGTGGGTTTGCAACAACAACATTCTCAAGGGAGAATCCTTTTGGCAACCATGGCCGGAGATAACAGTAGTGACGGACGTCTCACACACAGGGTGGGGAGCACACACCAACGATCTGACAATCAGCGGTCGTTGGTCTCCATCGGAGTCCAAACTACACATCAACCTATTGGAGCTGAGGGCAATCAGACTAGCGCTGAAGGCCTTTCTGCCCTCTGTACAGGGAAAGAATGTCCTGATAATGACGGACAACACAGTGGCCATGTACTACCTCAACAAGAGAGGAGGAGTAGAGTCACTACCACTGTGCAGAGAGGCAATGCAGCTTTGGTTCTGGGCAATACGAGAAGGAATCTCTCTATCGGCAATTCACCTAGCCGGAGAGCAAAACACAGCGGCAGACGCTCTGAGCAGGCAGAGCACAGTCTCCCACGAGGGGGAGCTAGCTCAGGAAGTCCTTCCAGAGATCTTCGCCCTTTGGGGAACCCCTCAAGTGGATCTGTTCGCCACTGTGATCAATCGGAAGTGCGAGCAGTACTGCTCAAGGGAATTTCCTCAAAGAGGAGGTCTGGGAGACGCATTTGTAGTGGAGTGGAAGATTCCACTGCTGTACGCGTTTCCCCCAGTCCCTGTGATTCCTCAAGTAATCAGGAGGTTGAGAAAGTTCAGGAAAACCATGATACTAATTGCCCCGGATTGGGCCAGGAGGACGTGGTACCCGGACCTTCTAGACATGTCCATCTGCCCTCCAATGCGTCTTCCGCAAAGAGAGGATCTTCTCTCGCAAGAGGAAGGTTGCGTTCTCCATCCACAGGTCAAGACACTCAACCTTCACGCATGGTTTTTGAGAGGTTGAGATACAAGGATTGGGATCTTCCGGATGACGTAATGGAGATCTTGCTTTCGGCCAGAAGGCCAGCAACAAAATCTTTATACCGATGTCGCTGGAACAAGTTCAGTAACTGGTGCAAAGATAAGAATGTGGACCCTTTTCAATGTGGCACCCCAATGGTGCTTTCTTTCCTACTGCATCTAGCCAATCTGGGGCTCCAGATAGGGACAATTAAAGGATCCCTTGCTGCGCTCTCTATTTTCAAGCGCACCTCAGAAGAGGTTTCATATTTCAAAATTCCATTGATCATTCAATTCTTAAAAGGGCTTACTAATGTATACCCCCCAGTACCTTTTCATGTCCCAACTTGGGACTTAAATCTAGTACTGAAATTCTTGACTTGTATACCTTTTGAGCCTATGCACTCCTGCCCATTGAGGCTCTTAACATTAAAAACTGTACTTCTTATGGCCTTGTCATCAGCCCGCAGGGTTAGCGAACTTCAGGCTCTCTCATGCAAACCGCCATTTACTACTTTTTATAAGGATAAGCCTTAAAGTTAAACCTTCCTTTTTACCAAAGGTAGTTTCAGACTTCCATTTGTCGCAAAAGATAATATTACCAACTTTTTATCCTCCTCCTCATTTGGGAAAGGAAGAGGAGAGATTGCACAGACTAGATCCCAAGAGGGCTCTTACTTTCTATATCTCAAGAATGGCTAAATTGAGGCAAGATGACCAACTATTTGTGGGTTATACTGGTCATAAACTAGGATTATCTGTAACAAAACAGACCATATCCCGCTGGATCATTTTAGCCATAACTGAATGCTACAGGTTAGCAGGAAAAGACCCACCAGATGGGCTTCGTGCCCATTCTACAAGGGGTATAGCTACTTCTACGGCTCTAAAGAGGGGAGTACCGGCAGCAGATATTTGTTCAGCTGCTACTTGGAAAACAATACACACTTTTGTAAAACATTACTGTTTGGATACTGCCTCCTCTAATGAGGGTTTATTTGCCAAGGCAGTTCTGCATTCTGTCCATGAAAACTGAAAACTAATACTCCCACCTCCAAAATTACTACTGCTATGGGAGTCTATCATAAGATGAGGAATATGTGGGAGGACACAATCCATTCGAAGAACAAGTTACTTACCAACTGTAACGTTCTTTCGACTGGATGTTCCTCCCACGTATTCCTCATCGACCCTCCCATCCTACCCCGCAGTACAGTTTACGTTTTCTTACACTTTCCTCTCAAGAAGTGCGCATCAGTCATGGGGCACACCTGGGTGTTCCTCCTATATGTTTTCATCGAAAAAACAGAACTGGAGTAGCTCTAGCTACTTATACCATCAGTGACGTCGACACGGTACGGAGACCGTCGAGGGACAATCGACGCCACAACCTCGAGCACAGCGCCCTCTGCCGAGAATTTCTTTTTCCGAAGCAGCGAAGCTGGAGATAACGAATTATCATAAAATGGGGAATACGTGGGAGGAACATCCAGTCGAAAGAACGTTACAGTCTATCATAAGATGAGGAATATGTGGGAGGACACAATCCATTCGAAGAACAAGTTACTTACCAACTGTAACGTTCTTTCGACTGGATGTTCCTCCCACGTATTCCTCATCGACCCTCCCATCCTACCCCGCAGTACAGTTTACGTTTTCTTACACTTTCCTCTCACGAAGTGCGCATCAGTCATGGGGCACGCCTGGGTGTTCCTCCTATATGTTTTCATCGAAAAAACAGAACTGGAGTAGCTCTAGCTACTTATACCATCAGTGACGTCGACACGGTACGGAGACCGTCGAGGGACAATCGACGCCACAACCTCGAGCACAGCGCCCTCTGCCGAGAATTTCTTTTTCCGAAGCAGCGAAGCTGGAGATAACGAATTATCATAAAATGGGGAATACGTGGGAGGAACATCCAGTCGAAAGAACGTTACAGTTCGTAAGTAACTTGTTCTACTAGCTTGATTCACTTCTAGAAAGTACCCACTGTGACTTAGAATTGTTCTTGCTAGCTTGATTCACATCTAGAAAGTGCCCACTGTGACCTAGAATTGTTGTTACTAGCTTGATTCACTTCTAGAAAGTACTCACTGTAACTTAGAATGGTTCTTGCTAACTTGACATCTAGAAAGTGCCCACTGTGATCTAGACTTGTTCTTCCTAGCTTGATTCACATCTAGAAAGTATACACTGTGACTTAGAATTGTTCCTAATAACTTGATCCACATCTAGAAAGTGCCCTCTGTGACATAGAATTGTTCTTGCTAGTTTGATTCACATCTAGAAAGTGCCCACTGTGACCCAGTTAACATGATTCACATCTGAAGGCACAGCCCCATTTCTGTGATTTACATACCTGCGCAGGTCACACTTAAAAGCTGCTGCATTATTGCACTGATTCACATCTAGAAGGTACCCAGGGTGGTAATACTGTAATTTATTAACAACGCTGCACTCATAGAAACCTTTCTAGTTAACTTAATTCACATCTAGAAGGTGCCCTCTGTGACTCAGAATTGTCCTTGTTAGGCTGATTCACTCTTAGAAAGTTGCATTGATTTTCCAACTGATCAGGCTGCACAGGCTGGGCTTCTGCCGGAACTTTCAAAAGTCTCACACGTCACCAACGCAAAAGCTCCAGTTGACCGGAGCGGTCCTAGACACACTGGAGGGGAAGGCTCCCCCTCCCCCTGAGGAGATGGTTGCTGGTGTCTGGCAAATGGTCGATCTGTGTCAGAGCCAAAACAGTTTTCCAGCAGCCTCATTCCTCTGCCTCTTAGGCCGCATGGTCTCCTGCATTTTTCTAGAGTCCAAGGCCAGATTGCAAATACAATCTCTGCAGTGTCCACAGAGGGGTTAGTGGCCCAGTATTTCAGCACCATAAAGGATGTTGTCAGGGTGTTGAGATCGGTGGAAAACGATCTTACTTAGGGGGCCAACAGAGTCACCATGATGAGCGGGGTGGGGGTGCTTTCTGGCCTCCCTGGCCCCAAGTCATGGCAGTTACGGATGCATATCTGCAAGGTTGGGGTACTCACTGCAAAGAACTGCTGGTGAGCGGCCTTTGGTCTGCAGTGGAGAGCTGGTGGCACATTAAAAGGCTGGAGCTGCGAGCAATCAGGTTGGCCCTGAAGTCTTTCGCGCCTTTTCTCAAAGGAAATCACGTCCTAATCATGACGGACAATACGGTGGACATGCACTACCAGAACAAGCAAGGATGTGTATGGTCTCTTCCGCTTTGCAGGGAGGCGATGCAGCTGTGGTTCTGGCTGTTAAAGAACTATATAGGAAGTACAATTAGAAAATTGAAAACCAGAATCAGTGAACATATTCGAGCAATCACCAGTCAAGACACAAGTTCTCTGATAGCGAATCACTTCATGGAATCCCATCATCCAGAGCAAATCAGTGAACTTAAATTCTTTGGAATTGTCAACCTTAAACCCCCCCCCCCAAGATCAGGTAACATTGAACTTCATCTGAGGCAACAGGAAGCACGCTGGATCTGCCTAATGGACACCTGCAACACTTGTCTGAACACAGATCAAGAGCTATGCCACTTCCTGTAAATTCCTCCAACTGACAACATGCAGTATCCACAATAACAGAACAATTGGCCAATTAACTTCTTCTGACCCAATGGGAACATCATAGTATCCAACAACACAACTGACCAACTGTTAATCAACCTCCTTTCATCATCTGGGAACAACCAATTTCTCTTTACCAATTGGGAACATCATAGTATCTACCTTCAAAACTGACCAACTGTTAATTCAACCTCTTTCTACCATCAGGGAACATTGCCACACAATCCAAGAGATTACATCTCTCCACCGTTTCCAAACTACTACCTCCAAGTGATACCTGCTGACATTTTTTCATTCGTTTAAATTTACTGCTCCTGCTCTACTCTCAAATCTCACCCAACACATCACAACATTGCTACACTAGCCATTAGCCCAATTTTATATCAGAAAGCCTGCTTACGTTTACTTTTTCTTCTTAAGGAACCAATAGCAACATTATAGCAACACCAGCCACTCGTTTTTTGCTCATATTAGAGAGCATTGGCCTCATTACGAGAATGGAGCTAATGGAAAAATGAAGCCGGAATGGTAATAGATGCATCGTTAATGGGTCCGGGGCATTCCGACCTGACAACCCTCCAAGACCGGCACCGCCCATACCGTGTCCCCTCATACCGGCATGAGCGCGTACACTCGCCCCTTTGGGGAGCAAATACCGGCATGCCGGTAATAGGAGGACATCACAACCCATGTGGACATACAAATACCGGCATCCCGAAGGTGATAATCAGGGGCTGCACGATGCCGGCCATACAGGCATCGCGGACCACCCACAATCAGCAATCAAGCCAACTGCCACAGGTGCACACAATCACCACAGGTGGAGTCAATGGAGGCTTGGCCAGTATAAAATGAGTACACCTACACACCACACCCCTTCCTACACCAAAATGCTACCACTAGCTGTTGCAATCATGGCGCTGGAGCACATGCCTATACTGCTACAACTACAGCAACAACACCAAATACAACAACAACTACAGCAGCAACAACAGGCAGCACAGATGATGCGCAGGAGGAGAAGGAGGGCGAGACAGGGCCAGCAATTATCACCAGCGCAGCCAGCAGTGCCTCGTAGGCAGCCACCAATCCCTCGCATCAGATGCAAGCCATTCAACCTAACCCCTGAGCAGATCCACACCCTGTACTGGTCGGACCGGGACACCATCACCACCATAGTGGACATGAAACACAACGACATTGCCAGCCTCATTGAAATACGCACTGCCATTCCCCCCCCCCCGCTATTAAAGTTGGTGTCTGTGCTCCACTTCCCGGCCACAGGCACCTATCAACACACAGTGGGGCAGCTGCATGGCATTTTGCAACCACTATTTTCACGAATGCTGAACCAAGTGCTGGATGCTCTCCTGAAGCATGCAAGCACCTACATATCCCTACCATGGACTACCCACGAGATAGCCGACACCAAAGTAGCTTTCCATGCACTGGCAGGCATGCCCAATTTTGTTGGTGACCTGGACTGCACCCATGTGGAATTGGTAGACCCCCATGCCATAGAGGCGGTGTACCGCAATCGCAAGCAAAACCATTCCATCAATGTACAAATGGTATGTGACTCCGGCTAGATCATCACACAATGCTGCTCCCGATTTCCCGGATCAACACATGATGCCATGGTGCTGCGTAACTCCACGCTACCCCGTCACATGGAGCGACATGTTGGACCACGTGCCTGGCTGCTTGGTGAGTTACCTGAGGGGGGCATGGCAGTGCAATGGGCTACAGATGTGTAGGGATGCATACTCCACCTGGGTGGGAAAGGGGGGGATGCATACTCCACCTGGGTGGGAAAGGGGGGGGTGCATACTCCACCTGGGTGGCAATTGACAGTGATTGGAGAATGCATGCAGAGCTAGACACTCCTGACCTGAATCTCTCAAACCCAAAATGACACATCACTGGCAAACATTTTACCAACTATGCATATCGATGACAACAAGTAAGAGACACAACCACACCACTATGGGCATGTCAAGCAATGCATGACTGAACAGGATTGCAACTGTGGCAATGTGGCTGGTGTGACCATGCACAGTGTATAATACACAGCATGAATGGGAGGCTAAACATTGTTGTACAACCACAGTACATCCGCCTCAGCATGCATTAGATCACCCTGCATCATCTATTGAACGCCATCCAGACTAACACACTTCATGGCAGTATAGTATGCATCTAGCTAACATTCTTGCATATGTACAGGGACATGTGCATGTCCACAACAAATAGCTGCGGCCATGACTGTGCCTCCTGAAGGTGGCAGCTCAGAGTGACACACATCTATTTGTATTCGCTTGCAGGTGATGGAGGATATCCCTTGAGGCCATGGCTACCTGTGCAGAACCCGCAGTACAGCCATGAAGAGGAGTACAATTGTGTTCACACCCGTACCCGTGTTGTGATTGAGCAGACCTTTGGCCTGTTGAAGGCGCGTTTCCGCTGCCTGAGCAGGTCTGGTGGGGCACTCCTTTATAGGCCTGAGATGGTGGCAAAGATCACCATGGCCTGTGTCATGCTGCACAACATGTGCGTACGGAGCAATGTACCACTGCCACCTGACATTGACATGCATGCACCGGGTGAGGATGATGAGGATGGAGACCGAGGTGAAGAAGCCCCCCTGCCAGTATGTGATGCACGGGGAGGCCATGCAGTACGCCAAGCACTGAATCACCAAGACTTCTGAACCACAGGGACTATGATAGGCATGTGTCAGTGACACACTGGGTCCATGTGGACATGCACACAGGGATTGTTGGGAGTTGGTCACTGAACAAAGTCACACATTAAATGGATACAGACAAAATGAACAATGCCCAGCCATTGAATGTTTTTTCACACAGCCGGTGTATTAGTTCAAACAGCAAAAATGTGACCACTCCCCTCCCCAACCCCCAGTGAACTCCCAAACCCACCCAACAAACTCCAAAAAACACCAGTTAACTCCCAAACCAACCCAGCTAACTCCAGAACCCCCCCAATGTAGTCTTCAAAATTCTCCCCTCAACCCGAACCATGTGTCCCACTCCTATTGTCCGCCGACACTACTTGCAGGACTTTTTGATGTCCGGGGGCGGCATTTCGGAGTGCCGTGCACTCCTTTGGGTCTGGCACACAGGGCTAGTGGGACTGATGAAGCAGGTGTGGTGGCTGATGATGAGTCGTGGCAGGTTCCCTGCCTGCTCCAAGGCGTGGCCGCTGCATGTGGAGCAGGATTGAAGTGAGTACTTGTGTCACTGCCCCAGACAGTCCCTCATCGGAACAGCTCACAACGGCTGTGTTTGCTGCAATGGCCGCTGTGGTCCCCGCAATGGCAGTGGCAATTCCCCACCTGGTGTCCTCTCCATCGGCAATGTACTGGCGCAGGAGCTCCAACATGGCCTCCTGTCGGGCCTCCACCCTCGACAGACGTGACTCGAGGGTGTTGGTGGGAGCTGGAGAGGTGGGTGGTGCACTCACGGGGCCTGCATTTTGGGTGCTGTCCTCCTCGATGGTGCTCAGGTCCGAGTCATGGAGGCAGGGATCAGCACTGCTGTAGGTGGGTGAGGGCTCAATATGGGGCTGGGGGGTGGACACAGGGATTGGGCTGGGTGGACATGTCAGTTC
Organism: Ambystoma mexicanum; assembly: GCF_040938575.1. Lineage (NCBI taxonomy): Eukaryota > Metazoa > Chordata > Amphibia > Caudata > Ambystomatidae > Ambystoma > Ambystoma mexicanum. The sequence goes on along the minus strand of NC_090928.1, from coordinate 1,183,965,853 downwards.
TGTGACTCCCTCCTGCTCCACATTGCCATCCAAGTCAGCCTCAGTGGTGGCCGGTGCATGTAGGGACTCCCCTTCAACTGCTGTGGGTGTGGGCTGGTGGGTCTGAAGTGTGTCAGGCACACTGGCAGCAGGTGTTGTTGGCTGTGTGTCGGCTCGGTCAGGCACACTGGCTGTGGGTGTGGCCTGCTTGGCTACCATGGTGGTGGTGGTGGCGGTAGCCCTTTTCTTTGGACGGGATGTGGATGCCCTTGCGCTGTTGTCTTGCCTGCCATCTTCCTCATCGGTGCCTGGGGGGGTAGAAGAGATGCAAGGCATCAGTGATGGTGTTACATGCCAGAAGCATACAATTGTGCTGTTCAATATTCATTCAATCATGCATTCATGTCTAACAGGTGTGTTACACAGGGTGTTCTAAGGGGGCATTCTGGCATTCACTGCATGGCAGGTGGCATGCCGTTGATTTGGGGTTTGTGTGATGTGTTACATGGGCACGGTCCAGGTATGTTGGCCTTGTGTTGGTTATGGGATTGGCACTCAGCATGCATTTCTGTCTGGCAGGGTTTGTGCCGCAATCTGGACTTGGATATGTTAATGAGGGTGTTGGGACATGCATTTCCTTGCCTAGACTCTCTTCCACATCACTTGTGCTACGTCATGGTTTCCCCTAAGGGTATATGATATGATATGATACCCAGAGGTTTCTAAGCGCGGACCCGGGGATCGAACCCATGTTGCTCCGTGTCATCTTGCTTCCAAGGCAAGCACGTTGCCGGTGAGCAATCCTCCCGAGACCGATCTGCAGGGTTACTCACCTCCTTCTGGCGATGATGCCGCACCCATCTCCATCTCCGCGAATCCCTCGATGGACTCTGGTCTATGAAGCTGCTTTTGACTCCTCCCAGGGCATCATTTTTGCAGGAGAGTGGAGACCCCCGCCTGTGGCCATGGCCGCCCTCCTGTTGCTTGCCATGGTGTTGCGGACCCTCAAGCGGAGGTCGTCCCACCTCTTCCAGCAGTCCCTGACAGTACGTGGGGTGGTCCCCACAGCCGACACCTTGCGTGCTACTTCCTGCCAGATGTCCTTTTTCTTCTGCTGGACCTCACGCTTCATGTCATGGGATTTAATGAGGTCTGCATGTGCAGCAAGAGTGGCCGCTAACATATTCAATTCAGCGTCGGAGAAATGCTTTTTCTGCAGCCGGGGGGTGGTCTTGCGGGTAGCCTTGGATATCCTCAGAGTATTGCGGTTGTGGTTTGGGAGGATTGCAATGGATTGTGTTTTTAAAGATTGCTGCCTGCCCATTTCCCGTTCCGACGCAATGATGTTATTTCCGGGTCCGGTTTTACGATCCTGGTATTAGCATGTTGGTATTACCGGGTCGGTATTTAGGGGTTCCTCCTAGGCGGTGGTGGTATCGGCAGGTCCCGTGATGGCGCTATCGGGGGGTTGGAGGGCCTTTAGCGGCATGCCGGTATGGCCATTACCGGCATGGGGGTTCACGCGTGCTCGACCACTCATAATCACCCGCTATTAGCGGCGTCATACGAGCACGGACCCGCTCGTTCCCCCATGCCGGTAATGCCCCCGTTTTTACCGCGCTACTCGTAATGAGGCCCCATGTCTTGCACCACTCTACTTCTTGGAACCAACCCATTACGATTTCATTATGCATCACCTGTTAAAGCCGTTTCTTTACTCATTAGCTCTATTCAACTCCTGTGAATCCAAGACTCGACATTTTTTTTGCCCATTATGACTTCATCATGCATTATCTGTTAAAGCTCTTCCTTTACTTATTAGTTTTACTCTATACTCATAAATTCAAGACTCAACAACTTTTGCCCACTCCAAGATGTCGGAAATTACGCCAGAATTAACGCAACCCGGGCATCACGTACCTACGCGATGACATCATCACGCACCAACATGATCACGTACGATGTCACCGCATGTACGCAAATCGATAGCGTCTTGCCATAAATCTGGCTCTCGCGAATTACATGGCTGACGCCGCAGTAATTCGAACAAGAAGAACCAGATTAAGCTCAACAGAGGTAAGCTCAACCAGCATAGCATTTAGCCTGTCTACCTTCTCAGTAATCACTTAGCCCCCTACACCAAGAGGTTATGCCTTTAGCATAGCATACTACCCTGCGATTCAGCACCTTCTTCTGCTTCACTTAGCCTCCATACTAGAAGGCTATGTCCTTTTTCTAGCATGCTTTCCATTGATCTGGCACCCATTAGCTTGTTAGCTCCATATTGGTAATGACCTCCTGTTAGCTGCCTAAATGTGCTCAAGCATACCACATGACCTCTATAGACAGAGTTGAATATTTCCTGCTAGCTGCCTTATGTGCTCAACTATATTATCTGTCCTCTATTTTTGTACTCAGTGAACTTTTTTAAATAAATCCGGAAAAAAGCATACAGCTAAATTGTTTCAGATCATCAGAATGGAATGACAGTGTACCCTATACAAAATTTGCTAGTGCTCCAGCACCATCTGAACACCACCTATCCAAGAATAGTTAATAACTTGTAAGTATTAATCAGCTTTGCTTCACAACACAGTGCATGCCTCTTGCCATATGAACCCAAGAGTGCAAAACAACATGCTCTAAAAATCAATTTTCTCTTCTTCCTCTCAGAGAACATTTTCTATGTTAACTCTGGATACTTAAACAAACAAATGACAACACAGAATCAAATCTCTGTCAATACAGTTTCCTCCTGAAGAACTACCACGACCACGCGGTGGGGAAGCACGTGTCGAGGACTACTTCTGCATCTACGCGTTGTCCTCAACAGGACTTTCCTCAACCATAGAGCCAACTGCTCTTGAGGTCTGCTCCTGCAATCTTGTACAGAGCCAATTGCTCTCCACCGCTATTCTAACAACAATTTGCAACTTAGTGTTGTCCTCAAAAGGACCCTTTTCAAACTCAGAGCCAATTGCTCTCTACCGCTACTCTAAAAACAACTATGAACAATTTAAGATACAATTCGCCAACAACATCAACAAGGACCACAAGAGACCCTTTCTCACCAACTTTGTACCACTTTTGAAATATTGTTTGCCAAGACTGAGTGAAAGCAACTTAGTATAAACCAAGTTATACTATTTTTCCGATTCATGAGAATCATGAATATTTGGACTCCATGTTGACACCTGATGCCAAGGTTTTTTCAGTTTGTGTTGCAATTTAAGGTGCGGCAAACTTGCTTTTTTGGTTTAAATATGTCTGTATTCGCATAAAAGCATTAAATATTTTTTCTGTCACTCAAACTCAAATCCATTTACTCTTTGTTAATACTTTGCAACACCGAGAAGCGCAATAGTAGGGCTTTTCTCTCGTTTAGATTGGTTTAAGCCCAGGTCAGCCTCTGTGGCATCCCTCCGTTGCTGCATCTCCGCTCTAGCCATTTTGTACGCTTTGGATCTTCTTCACTCAGGGCGCCAACACTGTTTCTAAAGCTGATCTTTTCTTTCATCACTGTTAATGAACTAGACCTACGTTTCAGCAGTCCACCCGGCAGGGATGGAGAACGGGCTGGCAGACATCCTGAGCAGGCAGATCACAGTCTTGCATGAGTGCAAGGGTGCCAGGAAGTCCTCAAAGAGATTGTCGCTCATTGGGGTACCACGACGGTGGATGTATTTGCCACAGAGTCCAACAGCAAGTGCAAACAGTTTTGCTTGAGGGAATTCCCAGTGAAAGGCGCATAACTAGGGGAGTGGGACTTTGCACTCCACTATGCCTCCCTGACTCCGATTCCTGTCACCCCGTGGGTTTTCAGGAGGTTGAGGAGATTTCAAGCGACCATGATCTTGATTGCCATAGATTGGGCAAGGGGAACATTCCTGGACTTGACCATCTGCCCACCTATCTGGTTGTCTAATCGGCCATACCTTCAATCCCTGTCGGAGGGCCGGTTACTACACCCAAACCCAGAGCACCTCAATACATGCGTGGCTCTTGAGAGGATGAGATATGATGACTAGGACCTCTTAGAGGAGGTGCATGAGGTGCTACTGGCTGCACAAAGACCATTAACAAGATCGCTGTATGCGTGCAGCTGGAGAAGATTTGAGGCGTGGTACAGGGAATGCGAGATCAAACCCATCTCTTGCCCCACCACTTCAGTGATGGAGTTCCTTCTGTAACTGTCCTCATCCGGCCTGCAGGTTACAACAGTCAAAGTATATTTGGCGGCTTTGTCTGGTTTCAAACGGTCACCAGATCAAGGTCTTTCTTTACAATCCCAGTTATGGTCCAGTTCGTGAAAGGCCTTGTAAATATGTTTCTGCCCATTTCTTTTGTGGTTCCAGACTGGGGCCTAAATTTGGTCCTTACCTTTCTCATGGCGGTTCTGTTTGCTCTGTATCCCTACAGTCCCCTACCAGCACTTGACACTTGATGTCTGCACTTACCCTTGCACTTGCCACCAGCTGGCTGCACTTTTATTTACCTCCCTTGCCTCGTCGCGCCTTGAAACACTTGTGTATAGGCACGTTATAAATGCCATATCATATCCATTCTTGTTCCATTAGGTTGCTCACCTTGAACACTGCCTTTCTAGTAGCAAAAACATTGGCCAGAAAGCTCAGTGAGCTGCAGACATTGTCCTGCAAACCACTGTTTCTCAGTTTATTCAAAGAGAAGGTCTCTGTTCGGTGCGGCCAGGTTGCTTGGCCAAGGTTGTTTCCGAATTTCACATGTCCCAGTGCATAGTTCTACCTGTGTTCTACCCACCTCCACCTCCTTCTAAGGAGGAGGAGAGGTTTTATAGGATGGACCCTAAGAGAGCTCTTAGTAGTTACATAGCAAGGACAGCAGAGTTCAGAGAGCCTGACCAGCTATTGTGGCTTTTACCTGTCAAGAAAGGGTTTGGCTGTTTCAAAACAGACTATATCCAGGTGGCTATCCCTCTGTGTCTCAGAGTGTTACCAAGATGTGGGGAAGGAGTTACCACCAGGCATCAGAGCTCACTCCACTAGGGGCGTGGCAGCGTCTTCCGCACTGTAAAAGGGAGTACCATTTACATTCATCTGCCGGGCAGTGACATGGTATTCGCTGCACACTTTTACCAAACATTGTTCTTTGCACTTGTCCTGTGAAGCTGATGCTTGCTTTGGAAGTGCGGTACTGTAGAGTTTCCTGGTGTAGGGACGTTCCTCACTAGGTACTGCTTTGGGCGTCTACCTGATGAGGAATCCGCGGGAAAAAGCAATCCATTGAAGGAGAAATTACTTACCGGTAATGTTCTTTCCATGGATTCTTATCCCACAGATTCTTCATCACCCTCCCATCCTGCCCCACTATGGAAGTACCTGCAGTTCTGTGACAGTCCTTCTCTTGGGGAGAGAAGGAGATGAGCTATCTCTTTCTGTCGCCATTCATGCCTCTTATATTTGTGAGGGTCCGCAAAAAAAATCATGTCACCTTTTGTTTTTGTGTGAGTTGTGGCTGTTTTCAGCCGAATATCTGGATTCTTCCTCCGCAGTGGCTGAACTCGGGCCAGGGTAAAGGGTGGTGAACTAAGGTGCGAGGCTTAGGGATGGAGTATATGTACGACTATCAACGTGGTGGTCTGGTAATCGACCACCATCACGTCGAGTCAAGATGGATAGACGGCTGAGTCGAAAGAAATGTTTTCCGAGCAGCTAACGCTGGAAGGGATATCTATCTGATGAGGAATCTGCGGGAGAAGAATCCATGAAAAAGAACATTTCCGGTAAGTAATATCTCCTTCTCAGCTGGAGACCTTAAGTTGCTCCCAGGAAGGTGTGAAAAACTGGTGGTGGGCAGAGCAACTGAGTTTCCGGGTCTGGTCACATGACCAGCAGCCTCCTTAGTGCAGTCTGCCTGGAGATGGCCTAGAGTTCTTAAGTAGCTGCTTGGAAAACACAAAACCGGTGGTAGGCGGACCAACTGAGTGTCAGGGAGTGGTCACGTGAACAGCAGCCTCCTCAGTGCAGTCTGCCTGTAACTGGCCTGTAGTCCTTAAGTAGCTGCCTGGAAGGTGTGAAAACTGATGGTGGGAGGAGCAACTGAATGGCAGGGAGTAGTCACTTGATCAGCAGCCTCTTAGGTGCAGTCTGCTTGGAGTCCTTAAGTAGCATCCGGAAGGCTCAAAAACTGGTGGTGCAGGTCTTCAAGTTGGTGGAGCGGCCAGATGTCCTCTCTTAACCCGCTCCGACCACCGACCTGTCCTGCATATACAGTGGTGAACCAGCAGCCTGATAGCGGTTGTAGGGCTGCGGGATAGGTGTCCCAGATGGCGGGGCACCTCTGAGGAACAAAAAGGCTGCTGCTGCAACCTTGACAGCATTGGACTCCCCTCCGGCTGTGGGTCCTGCTCGACAAAGATGGTGCCGACCACCGGTGAGTGCCGCTCCTGAGGTGGAGGAGTAGGCAGTAAGGCGGTGGCAGGCTGTTGGGCATATGCTCCTCCCTAGCAGGGGTGTTGCTAGGTCTGGAAAAGACCCAGGGCTACATTAATGTCGGAACCGTCAGGACTGGGGGCTAGCTAGCCTTTTGGTTGTAGCTCCTGAGATTCTATCTGGGGCTACAACCAAAAGACCAGGGGCTATAGCCACCTTACCCCCTCCCCCTAGCAACACCTCTGCTCCCTAGAGACATCTGGAGGCAGTTTGTCATGCTGGGTGATGCGTCCACGGATTCAGCGTCAGCAGCCAGCATCTCCACTGGAGAGGAGAAGCGGGTGCACTCCTAGGGCATTGCGGGCTGCCGCGCACAACGAGGTGCGCCCTGAGGGGCCTTCAACAGGTGCTGAGGTCCACAGTGGATTGGAAGCGCATGTATTGCAGTGGGCTCCTTCCCCCCCCTTTCTGCAGAAACATCACTGTGAGGACAGAGGGAGGCCCAAGGGAGCGGACCCACCTTGGGGAGACCAGCAGCCAAGCATTATGAGAAACCCTGTGGCCGGCAGAGAAACTAAATGAGCTCCACAGAGCAATCCTTGTAAAAGCCTGCTGGGACCTAGAGCAAGTGCACTGCAGGACCGGCCTGGAGGTGTGAAGTGTGGCAACTTGGTTCCTGGTGTGCTGCCTCCTCCTCTCCTCCCGCTCGGGGAGGGTGGGTGTGAGCAACCACAACAGAACGCAGTGGAATGTAATCTGTCTGGGTATGGAATTGGATCTGGTTTGCTAGTAGTCAAACAGATGCAACCAGTCCGAAACCACATACTACAACCCATCTAGCTGAGAGCCACAGTATGTCTAGGGCCTCTAGGAAAAGCAATCATACAGGGATCCAGGCTAACTTGAAGACACTCAGAAGCAGTCATCGCAGCATCTGGGAATGGAGGCGGGTGAAGATGACGGAGAGGGGACTGATCCCCTGGGCGAAGTACCGGAGCTCACGTCTGAATTCCTCATATGTTCCCTTGAACCTCTTAAAAGGGATATTAAGGACTCTTTGCATACTGAAATTGCAGAAATGCGCAAGGAAATGCTTGATTCAAATGGATTGTGTCCTCCCATGTATTCCCCATCTTGTGATATTCGTATTCGCCAGCTTCGCTGCTTTGGAATTTCTTTTTCGGCAGAGGGCACTGTGCACAAGGTCGTGGCGTCGATGTCCCTCGACGGGCTCCCTACCGTGTAAACGTCACCGTCAGTATAAATAGCTTGTGCCGCGCCCGTTGGCTCCAGTTCCGTTTTTCCGATTGCTTCGCTCTCGAGAACGGCGCGTTTCCAAATTTTCTTCAGAAAATGTCTTCTTTATCTACCCCTTCTACACCCAAGACGGGGTTCAAAAAATGTATCGACTGCGGTTCGAAGATGTCGATAACAGATCCTCACCATATTTGTCTTTGGTACCTGGGTTCAGATCATCGAACCAGCGACTGTGGCTCCTGTCAGTCGATGACGGAGAAGGCCCTTCGTGAGAGGAAAGGTAAACTGGCGGTGGGGCGGGATGCTTCTAAGGCCTCTTTGAAGGCCTCGTCTAAAAGACATAAAAAATCATCCGATTTGAAAGAATCGGAGAGTAACAAAAAACACTCTAAGAGATCCCGATCTCGTAGTAAATCGAGGCGCTCTTCACCTTCCTCTTCGAAAAGAGTTAAAAGGAGACATAGATAATCATCTGATACATCTAATTGGTACGCTGCCCGACGAAGTCGGATTCCCCAAGAAAATGGGAAGATTTTAGAGAAAAGATGATGGAGGTCTTTGAGAATGCGGCCTCGACCCCCTCAAAGAATCCTCAAAAGAGCCAGACCCCGGTCGCTCCATTGGACGACACAGGGAAGTCAGGAACTACTGCGATAAAACCCAGTAGTATGAGTGAAACTCATAAGACTCGAGTCGACGTCAAGTCGTCAAGGAATCTTCGAGAGTCAAGCGTTTCCCCGACACCGCATAAAAAACAGAAGTCGTCGAGAACATACGTGACTTCGTCGACGCAATCGGCACCGACAGCTTCGACATCAAAGCCTAAAGCGTCTTCGACGGTGTCGTCGAACATTCCTTCGATACCATTGAAGGATCCTTACATTCCCGCGACGAAAACTCATGAACAAGACAGGACAGGAGATTTACTCCATTACCAAAATCAGACTTTTTAAAGTCTATGGGCCTCATTACATGGTAGGCGGTAAGGGTTTACCGGTACTGGTAAGGGCACCGGTACCGGTAAACCCTTACCGCCTTACTACGAGGTCCCTTTGCGGGACCCGACCTTAAAGGCTGGTTTTACCAGCTGTTAAGGAATGGGCCCGCAAAGGGACCTTGGTGCTAAATAATTGCGGTACCGTGATTAGCGCCTTCCCCATTCCCATTGAGCCCTGTGGGGGCAAAAATGGGAATGGGGAAGTGCCTTGGTGAATTACCGCTCCCGCTCACCTTGGAGTAGGGCGGTAATTCTGCCATCCACCAAGGCGGACACGGTAAAATACCGGCGGCAACCATGGCACTAATAGCACCATGGTTACCGCCTACCGTGTAATAAGGCCCTATGTCTTCGATATTTGAAGAAAGTGGTTCTGAAGATGAGGAGGTTTCTCCTTTTGGAGTGCAATATGGCACTAGACAGGTTCCAGAGGAACTAACAGATCCAGAATAAAAAATGAGAGACCTGTGTGAGACTCTTCACTCTGCTAGTGGCATTAATGCGTCACCTGAGCTAGAGTTTACGAGACCTGACCCTGCAGAATATGCAGATTCAAGATACAGGAGTTTAATGAATAGAGTGGTAGAATATATGGGTTGGGGTAGAGCCTCACCCACCTTTGATCAGGATGACATGACGGACATTCTAGATCGGGGTCCCCAGAAGGATCCAGTTCTCCCTTTCCATAGGGCACTTCAAAGAACAGTAGAAAAGAACTGGTAAACCCCTGACAACATTGCTGCAGTAAACAATAATTTTTCTAAGAAGTATAGAACTTCAACTACTGATCCTGAGTATTTGAACAGGCATCCCACTCCAGAAAGTCTGGTTATTCAGGCTGCAGCTACCTCAAGACAGACTGCATATCCAACTATCCCTCCGGATAGAGAGGATAAGAAGGTAGATGCTTGGGCCCATAAAGTTTTTACTTCGGGTAGCATGGCTTTAAAGTCAACTAATGTCACCTGTACCCTGGCCAGGTTCACACATAACCTGTGGGACTGTATTTCGGCGGAAACTGAACATATTCCGGAAGAAGAGGAAAGGGAAGGCTTCCTGAATATTGTCAAAGACGAAAATGAGACAATGGGGGAATGTCTCCAGTCTGGACAGGACACTGCAGCAAGTATCAGCAGGTCCATGGCTACAAGCACAGTGCTACGCAGATTTGTGTGGTTGAGGAAGTCAGGGTTTGCACAACATGTGCAGGCCAGACTTCTCAACATGGCTTTTGATGGCTTGAGGCTGTTTGGCAGTAAGGCTGATGAAAGCCTAGAAAGACTACAGACCTCAAAAGCGGCAACTAAATCTCTTAGCACCTCCATGCGACAGCCTCAGAAACCCTATTCGGTCTCATCTTCCTAGAGGGGTCGTCCTTTTCGGTACTACTCCTCTTTTGGTAGAGGAAGAGGTCAGGCCATACAAAGAGGCAAAAGAAATGTTGCTCGTGTTGGACGAGGAAAGACTGCAAAGCCATCCTCAGGAACGGCATCTTTGCCCTCAGCTGCTCCTGCAGCCGTCTCCAAATCACTCTGAGGCCTTATCACACAAAACCCCAGTGGGAGGCAGAATCTCTCAGCATCTGAAAGAATGGCGGGGCATTACTTCAGATGCTTGGGCACTGGAAACAGTAGCTCAAGGTTACTGTCTTCCCTTCCTAAAAAGGCCTCAGGACCATCCACCGAGAGCCAACTCAGCCAAAATTCCAGACACGCTCCTGTTGCAGGAAATGTTAACCCTGCTAGAGAAAGGTGCAATAGAACTTGTAACTATAGCGGAGAGGAGCAAGGGTTGGTACTCCCCTTACTTTCTCATCCCAAAGAAGGACGGAGGATTGAGACCCATCTTGGACTTAAGAAACTTGAACAAGTTCCTCAGGATGGATAAGTTCAAGATGGTAACCCATTCTTAGATCCTTCAGGCTCTCCAACTTCAACTGGTATCATTAGACCTTCAGGATGCTTACTTTCATGTGCCAATCCATCACAGGCACAGAAAATACCTGAGGTTCGCAGTTGGCGGTTCTCACTATCAGTTTCAAGTTCTGCCATTCGGGCTGACCTCCGTCCCGAGGGTTTTCACCAAGCTGATGGCAGTGGCGGCAGCAAGTCTCAGGAGAGGGGGGATTCACGTCTACCCCTACCTGGACGATTGCTTGATCAGAGCACGTTCTCCCAAACAATCTCAAACATATCTATTGATCACCTGTCACTTCCTTCACAAACTGAGCTTCTCCCTCAATTTCAAGAAGTCCCACATGATACCATCCCAAAAACTCCAATTCATCGGAGCAGTCCTGGCCACTTCCTTGGGCAAAGCCTCGCCTCCCGAGATGAGCTCTCCACATTCTGCAGATGGTAACAAAATTCCAGAATGCCCAGCATCAGCCGGCCTTCGATTTTCTGAGGTTGCTCGGCCTTATGGCATCCTGCATCTTTCTCGTGCCAGAGGCCAGATTGAGAATGAGATCCCTTCAGTGGGCCCTCAGAACTCAGTGGTCCCAGTTCTCAGGAAGTATGTCAGATCAGTTGCTCAGGATCTACTATGGTGGGCTTGCAACGACAACATCCTCAAGGGAGAATCTTTTTGGCAACCATGGCCAGAGATAACAGTAGTAACGGACGCCTCACTCACGGGGTGGGAAGCCCACACCAACGAACCGACAATCACCGGTCACTGGTCTCCATCGGAGTCCAAACTACACATCAACCTATTGGAGCTGAGGGCAATCAGACTAGCGCTGAAAGCTTTCCTGCCCTCTGCACAGGGAAAGAATGTCCTGATAAAGATGGAAAACACGGTGGCCATGTACTACCTCAACAAGAGAGGAGGCGTAGGGTCGCTACCACTTTGCAGAGAGGCAATGCAGCTCTGGTTCTGGGCAATACGAGAAGGAATCTATCTATCAGCAGTTCACCTAGCCGGAGAGCAGAACATGGCGGCAGACGCTCTGAGCAGGCAGAGCACAGTCTCTCATGAGTGGGAGCTAGCTCAGGAAGTCCTTCTGGAGATCTTTGCCTTTTGGGGAACTCAAGTGGATCTGTTCGCGACCACGGTAAACCGGAAGTGCGAACGGTATTGCTCAAGGGAAATTCCTCCGCGAGGAGCTGTTGGAGGCGTGTTTGTGGTGGACTGGAAGTTTCCACTTCTGTACGCGTTTCCTCCAGTCACCGTGATTCCTCAAGTAATCAGGAGGTTGAGAAAGTTCAGGAACACCATGATCCTAATTGCCCCTGATTGGGCCAACAGGACGTGGTACCCGGACCTTCTGGACATCTCCATCTGCCCTCCAATACGTCTTCCGCAAAGAGAGGATCTTCTCTCGCAAGAGGAAGGTTGCGTTCTCCATCCAGAGGTCAAGACACTCAACCTTCACGCATGGTTTCTGAGAGGTTGAGATACAAGGATTGGGATCTTCCGAATGACGTAATGGAAATTTTGCTTTCGGCCAGAAGGCCAGCAACAAAATCCTTGTACCGGTGTCGTTGGAACAAATTCAGTAACTGGTGCACAAATAAGGATGTGGACCCTTTTCAATGTTGCACCCCAATGGTGCTCTCTTTCCTATTGCATCTAGCCAATCTGTGGCTCCAGATCGGAACAATTAAAGGATATCTTGCTGTGCTGTACATTTTCAAGCGTGTCCTCGGAAGAGGTTTCCTACTTCAAAATTCCATTAATCATTCAATTCTTGAAAGGGGTTACTAATGTATACCCTCCAGTACCGTTTCATGTCCCAACTTGGGATTTAAATCCAGTACTTAAGTTTCTAACTTGTATACCATTTGAGCCTCTGCACTCCTGTCCCTTGAGGCTTCCAACACTAAACACTGTCCTTCTTGTAGCCTTAACATCAGCCCGCAGGGTTAGTGAACTACAGGCTCTCTTATGTAAACCCCCATATACTACGTTTTACAAGGACAAGGTAGTTCTTAAAGTTAAACCATCTTTCTTACCAAAAGTAGTTTCTGACTTCTATTTGTCACAAAAGATCATATTACCAACATTCTGTCCTCCTCATTTGGCCAAAGAAGAGGAGAGACTGCATAGACTGGACCCCAAAAGGGCCCCCAGTTTTTACATTTCAAGAATGGCAAAGTTACATCAAGATGATGAACTCTTTGTAGGTTATAGAGGTCATAAATTGGGATTAGCGGTGACAAAACAAACTATATTCCGCTGGATCATTCTGGCTATAATTGAGTGCTACAGATTAGCGGGAATAGACCCACTGGATGGGCTACAAGCCCATTCCACTAGGGGAATGGCTACTTTTGCAGCTTTGAAGAGGAGAGTCCCTGCAACAGGTATTTGTTCAGCTGCAACATGGGCTTCAATGCATACCTTCACCAAGCATTATTGCTTAGATGCCTCCTGAGGGTTTATTTGCTAAGGCAGTACTTCATTCCGTCCATGAGAACAATAACTAGTACTCCCACCTCCAAATTTACCACTGCTATGGGAGTCTATCACAAGATGAGGAATACGTGGTAGGACACAATCCATTCGAAGAACAAGTTACTTACCAACTGTAACGTTTTTTCAAATGGATGTTCCTCCCACGTATTCCTCAATGACACCCCGCAGTACAGTTTGCGTTTCTTACACTTTCCTCTCATGAAGAGTCTATCAGTCACGGGGCACACCTGGGTGTTCCTCGACTATTTCCTCGAAAAAACAGAACTGAATTCAATGGGCGTGGCACAAGCAATTTATACTGACGGTGACGTCGACACGGTAAGGATCCCATCGAGGGACATCAACGCCACGACCTCGTGCACAGCGCCCTCCGCAGAAAAAAAAATTCCGAAGCAGCGAAGCTGGCGAATACAAATATCACAAGATGAGGAATACGTGGGAGGAACATCCAGTCGAAAGAACGTTACAGTTGGTAAGTAACTTGTTCTTATGCCACTGAAGTTTGCAGGGGCACTGGGGGACAGAGTTGATCACAATGAATGCTCTCTGACTGCCCTGGAGGCCGAGGTCAGAGAGGGCAGAGGAATGGTAGCCACCCTGCAGAAAGGTAATGAGCTTCTGAAATCCAAGGGTGATGACCTCAAAAAAACAGGCTTGCCGAGATAACCTCAGGATAACATTCTTGGATGAGGGTGCAGAGGGCAATAACATTGTAAGTCCGAGAAGAGAGGGGTCGCATTGCCCCCAAAGGGACATTGTCGTGAAATTCCACCACTGCAAGGTGAAAGAAGCAATCTTGTGGCGAGGAAGACTGATAGAACACCTTACCTGGATTCAGTGGTCCAGATATATCAGGTTGTCTCCCAGCCAGCCCTGGCTAAACACAGAGCGGTAAGACCAGTCACTGAGTAGCTGTGACGCCAAGACCTTAGATATACATGGGCGTACCCCTTCAGTCTTCAGTTTAAATGGAAGGATACAGTGTGCATGATTTTCACAGTTGAGAAAGTTGCTCGCTTGCTGGGCCTCACTCTGGAAGAGGAGGGCACGTCCCAAGGGGTGTCCTGGTCAAAGAAGACCCGAGCTGCGGGCTCATTGCAGACTGTCCCAGCGAATGGGAGGAAGACTGATAAATGATATCTGATATTGCTACTTGCTAGTCTTAAACCTATGCTCCACGGAAGGGGTTTGAATAGCGGAGAATGGATGGACTGCGTAACAATGTGATCCTGTTTTCTGTTGGAGCTACGTGGTTGTAAGCTAATTCTTGAGCATGTTTTGGTTAGCCGATGCAGCACAAAGTTGGACAACAGTTGCTTTGCCTGCTTTCTTAAGAGTTGATAGCGGGCCAGGTTGTGTGGGAGGAGGTAGGGGGAAACATCATTTAATCCAACTATCGAGTGGTTTGGAGGAGGATGCAGTTGGGGATTTACAGGAGTTGTTGTTTTTATGGGTATGTGGATGGTAACTATTGCTCAATGGGGGGCGATACTGAGGGGGGGCTTTGTCTGTGGCAATACTAATCCAGGGGAATGTGAGGGGGCACAGGGAAGATGGAACCTTGCGGACCGGGGCACTTGTGGACGCATAGTTATGGGGGGATAGTGATTAATGTAGGTACCTTAAATGCCGAGGCCTTAACACCCTGGGAAAGCGCACCCAGCTTTTTTCCAGGAACTGCAACCTGTGCACCTGCACATACTGGGCCTGCAAGAAATTCACCTTCTAGCGAGGGACCATACTCGGTTTAGGAACAGCCACTTTCTGCAGCAGTTCTTTTTTCAGCGGCCATTAAAAGAGTGGGGGTGTTAGTACATATAGACCTGGGTTTCAAACACAGTGACACCAAAAATACACTGAAGGTAGATGTATTATGATTGGGGGTAAGATTCAAGGACGCCGGGTAACCATACTCTCCTTTCTGCGCCCAACACGGGTCAAGAGCCGTTTATGCAGCAGATCCTTGACAAGTTATAAACTAGGGAACGGAGCAATTTAATTCTCGTTTGGCACATGAACTTGGTTATGGATGGAGGTAAGCACAGGTCAGGGCTTTCGACACATGCTTCAAATGGAGCGGTTTCCAAGTTGCTATGGATCCGTATAGCTGACCGCGGCCTGGTTGATATATGGTGCACCCACCACCCTACAGACACAACCTTTACCTTTATGTCTTGTGTACATGCTTCTGGGTCATTAAATAGACCACATCTTTATCTCAACAGGGCTAGCCCATTTGGCTGCAACCTCGACTATTGAGCCCATGACCATGACTCATCATAACATGGTGGTACTGTACCTTGTAGCTTGGGCGATGATTTGTCAGCAGTGTCAATGGAGGATGCCTCCCGGCGTCCTTAGGTACGCAACTTCCTTGGAGGAGCTGAAGGGGTCTCTACTAGACCATTTAAAGCACAACCCTAAGGGGGACACTAGTGAAGGTATAAGATGGGATACTTTGAAAGCGTTAGTCAGGGGGAAAATCATAGCAAGTGCAGTGTTGCAAAAGCAGACTAGAGTTCTAGTCGAAGATATCTATCGGAAGAGATTAGGGCGGCTGAGGGGACTTACTCTGCAGACCCGACCCGATGCAATTTCAAGCAAGTTAATGTGGCCATGTAGCAGCTGAATCCTTATGTTCTTTGGTAGTTCATTCCAGGTTTTAGGGGCGAGGTGAGAAAAGGAAGATCCTCCGAGTTTTCTCTTGTTGTATGATTTAGGTTTCAAACGGATGTTGCTGCTGGACCTGAGTGGCCTGGCAGTGTGATGTACGTTTAGTTTTCTTCTGATGAACTCTGCACCTTGGTCGTGGATTGCTCTGTGGGTTATGCACATTGATTTGAACTTGATTCGCTGTTTGATGGGTAGCCAGTGTAGCATGTGCAGTGTTGGTGTGATGTGTTCTCTTCGAGGTAGTTTAAGGAGTAGTCTGGCTGCTGCATTTTGTATGCGTTGGAGTTTATTTAGGAGTAGTTCAGGCAAGCCTAGATATGGGCTGTTGGCGTAGTCTAGTCTGGACATGATGACGATGACGGCAGTTGTTTTGTTGGTGAACAAGAGGAATGGTAGGATCCTTTTAACCGATCGCAGGAAAAAGAAGGATTTCTTGATTCGGGCGTTCACTTGTGGCTCTAGAGTGTGTTTGTTGTCCATCAGGACTCCCAGGTTTTTTACCGTTGATGATGGTATTGGGGTTACACCAATTTCAGTTGGCCATGGGATGTAGAGGTTGTCTTCTCCTTTTTTTGTGATGATCATTATTTCTGTTGTGCCTGGGTTGAGTTTGAGGTAATTTAAGTTCATTCAGTTGTATATTTCACAAAGTTAGTTCTCTAGTGTTGCGTTGTCTTCTTGTAAGTCTTGAATTTTGTAGATTATTTGTGTGTCGTCAGCGTAGTTGTAGAAGGGGAGGCCATGTTTTTCGATGATGTTAATTAGCTTTGACAGGTAGATGTTGAATAGAAGTGGCGAGAAGGATGATCCTTGTGGTACTCCGCATGATGATTATGGAGGGCTTTATTTGTAAGGTGTCATCCAAATTGTTTCTGTTCTATTTGTTAGGAAGGATCTGACCCAAAGTAAGGCGTTGTCGGTGATTCTGAATTCTTCCAGTCTCATATGATATGATAGGATACGATATGGCATTTGTAACGCGCCTATACACAAGTGTTTAAGGCATGATGAGGATGTTGTGGTTGACTGTGTCGAATGCTGCAGAGAGGTCTAGAAGTATCAGAGCGGTGTTGTTGTTTGTGTCTGTGTTCGACCTTTAGATGCTCCCAGATTGAAATAAGTGTTGCTTCTGTTCCTCTCATTGGTCTGAAGCCTACTTGTGTCTGGTTTAATAGGTGATGTTCTTCTATGAAGTTTTGGGTTGTTCTGTATATGTGTGTTTCCAGAAGTTTAGCTGGGTACGGGATGTTGGAGATGCGTCTGTAGTTGGAGAGGTTATCTACGTTACCTGTTGGGTCCTTGAGGAGTGGTTTGATGTATGCTGTTTTGAAGGCTTGAGGCACTCTTCCTGTTGAGATAGATTGGTTGAGGACGTTCCTGTAGTATTGCATTGGTGTTCCTTGTGCTGATATGTGTGGGAAGTTTCGGAGCTTGTTCTGGTGTTCCTTGCATCGGTTAGTGTCTTCAGTGTAGTGGTTGCATGGTCTGTTTTGTATGGTCTGTTGGATGGTCATGATTTTACGTTTGAAGTGGTCTGCGAGGTCATTGTATAATTTCTTCAATGGTATTGGAGTGTTGTTGCAGTCGGGTGGGTTCTTTATTTTGTTTATGATTTTAAACAGTTCTTTTTGGGTGTTTGGTGCTTTGAGGATTCTGTTGTCGTAGTATTTTCTTTTTGCTTTTTGTAATTCCTTTTTGTATGAACGGGTATGTTGTTGAAGTTTGCATTTTTCTTTTCTGCAGTCTTTATTGATCCTCCATTCTAGATTTTTGTTTTTTCCTTTTCATGGCGCCTAGTAGTGGGGTGAACCATTTTGCTGTTGCTCTTTGCGGTATGGATTGAAGAGTTTTTCTTTTGCGATGTCGTCGATTGCTGTGGTGATCCAGTTGTGAAGTATATCTATTTTAGTATCTAGGTCAGCTTCGCTCATGGTCATTGATTGTGGGTTGATGATCTCCAGTCGTTCGGTTAAGTTGGCATTTTTTATGGTTCTCCAGTTTCTTTTCATGATGGTTGGTAGTTTTTCTTCTTTCTTGGTAATTGGGGAGGGCAGTGCGATTACGAATGGGATGATGAGGTGGTCGCTCCAGAGGATCTGAATCGGTGGTGCTGTGGTAATTAGTTTTCTGTTGGCGAAGATTGTGTCTAGTGTATGTCCTGCCGTGTGGGTTGCTCCTTTGACCAGCTAATGTAGTTCAATTGTTGTTAGTTGGCCGGTAAGTGATTTTTGTGAGGTTGTGGTTTTTTCATCGAACCAGATGTTGAAGTCTCTGAGGATAAGCGCCCGGTTGCCCTCGGGCCTGGTGCGCTCTATAAATAAATAAAATACAAATACAAAATACAAAATAATCAGTTTGTTACGCTCGATGGCCAGGTTGGTGATTGTATCGTACATTGGTGGTCTGTACATCAGTATTAATTTCAGGTTTGTTTTGGGATCAGTTGATAGACGTATGATTAGGGATTCACATTTGTTGATGTTTAATGTGTCTTCTGCTTTAATTTCCAGGTGTTCATTATGGATGATTGCTAGTCCACAACCTCTTTTGGTTTTTCTGTTTTCTTGGATGCACTTGAAGGTATCGGCCAGGCAGTTATTGAGAGTGATCTTGTAGTTGTCATCTAGCCATGTTTCTGTTACGAAAAGGATGTCGATGCTTCCGTCATTTAGGAGATCGTAGATTACGGTGGCGTGTTTGGACATTGATCTTGCATTGATTAAATAGCAGTGGATCTTTTTGGTGTCGTTTGGTTTATTTTTTGTTCCCGGTTTGGGTTTGTGGGTGTTCAATCTGGGTGTATTTATGTTGCCTCTGAGTGGAAGAGGTTCCGTGTAGGCGGCCTCATCGTTGAGATTGATAATTGGGTTGCTGACTTCTATTGTTTCTTCATCTCTTGTCATTTGGTGTGGGTATCCATAGTGCCCATCTGTTCCTGTGATGTAGGGAGTAAGGGGGTTGGTGTCATACCATTCTCTTCTCTGGTCCTCTCTTCTTTTGTTCCGTTGTTCTAGTGTTTTATTTATCCATCTGGTAGTGTTGGTGTCATTTGAGTATCAAGGTTCTTTGGTTGATGCGAGGTACGGTGTAAGGTACAAGAATTTTTCCCTTGTGAAGTTTGTTCTGTCGATAGTATTGTTTTTTTGCGGGGTCTTTTCTGTATTGAAGGCGTCTTCTGCTGGGGCCGCTTGAGCTTGTGTATCCGTGTTGCTTGTAACATGTTCCTTTTCTCTTTGTGTGCGTCAAATTCTACGTCAGCTCATTTTGGTCTTAGTTGGGAGGAGTAGGTCTAGGTGTTAGGTTTATAGGGGCAGTTTCCAATTGTGGTTCGTCGTGCCAAGCTAGTGTAGATTTTAGTCTTCAATTGTTCCGTCTGATAGTTTCCGAGGGTGTGTCTTTCCGATCAGTTGGGTATTAGGTCAGTGGGACTTTGTTCTGTCAGTTGTTTCAATCCTTAAGTTGTTCTGTCTGGAGGTTTTCGAGGGATTGTCTTTGTTCAGTCAGTTGGATAAGTTGTTCCGGTTAAAATTAGAGGGCTGTCCTAGGGTATTGTACGTTTGAGGGAAGGTGTATGGATTGGGCTGAGGGTGCAGGAAACAGTGGAGGGGATTATGGTACTAGTAACAGGCTTCGGTGCTTCCTGGATGTCCTGGGGGTCAGGTTCCTAGGATTCAGTAGTAGCAGCTACTGATAGTACCTAAACGACTAACGGGCAAGAGGTAGAGAGTTCAGAACATTTTACAGGTGGATTACAATGAGATTGTATTTTGGGAGAGGGGTATCAGTCCAAAGCGATGTGGGTTTCGGCGGGATCCAAAGTTGCTTGAACGGTTTGATTCTGATCCTTGGGCAGCAGTTGGGTAGGCTCAGTTCCGCAAGGCAGGCTGTGATCAAGATTGGGACCTTAATCTATAGGGAGGGGGTTT
Organism: Ambystoma mexicanum; assembly: GCF_040938575.1. NCBI lineage: Eukaryota > Metazoa > Chordata > Amphibia > Caudata > Ambystomatidae > Ambystoma > Ambystoma mexicanum. The sequence continues at coordinate 1,183,946,192 of NC_090928.1, read as the reverse complement.
GGCTTCGCAGATGGCAGTTGTGGTCAATTATCAGGTGGGATATGCCTGGGTCAAAGGGGTGGTTTAGGTATGAAATGAGGGTGGTGGTAATTAAGGCCAAATTGACGTCTAGATATCGGGAGGAAAGTTCAAGGCTCTAAGTGGCCGCCAGCAATTTAACCTAGACTGGGAGACCCAGGTAGCAATCGAGGCGCCTAGGCTGGAGTACCTGGATAGCAGGAGAGACTCCGGCCTCACAATGTGGCAGGTTTTAGTGATGAGGTGGAGGTGGGCACACCTAGAGAAGTCTTTCACAGTATGTTTTGATACAGGTGGGAAATTGGACCCGAGGTTCTAGTAGTGAGGTGGAGAGGCCTAAGTTTCAGGTTACAGGTTTTAGCAGTATAAAAGCAGTTTCAGTGCTCTCCGAAAAACACAGTGCACACTAGGAGGTGCCCTGTATAGTGGGAGAGAGACCTAAGTAGAAATGCAATTTCAGGTGTGATACCAAATGCAGTTCAAATGCAGTATAAAAGTAGTTTCAAAGCACTTTCATAAACAGGGGCACACTAGGAAGTGTCCTGTATAGTGGGAGAGAGGCCTAAGTAAAAAAGCGAATTCCAAATGCAGTTCAGATGCAGTATAAAAGAAGTTTCAGAGCAATTTTAGAGCACTTTCATATACAGGGGCACACTAGGAAGGGTCCTCTACGGTTGGAGAGAGGCCTAAGTAGAAATGCAATTTCAGATGTGATACCAAATGCAGTTCAAATGCAGTATAAAAACAGTTTCAGTGCACTTCCAAATACAGGGGGCACGCTAGGAAGGGTCCTGTATAGTGGGAGAGGCCTAGGTAGAAAGTGCAATTTTAAAAGCAGTTAAAGGCCTAGGAGGCCTCAGTTTCACAATGCAGTATGGTTTGTTTGATGGTGTCAGTATATGTTGATGATAGACTGTTCCTACCTTATCTGTTGATGCTGGTTGACGGCAGCCTACCTGTTATGGGTCTTGTCGGGCTGCTGTGGTCTGTTACAGTTGCTGGTTTGGTGAGGTGACTATGCAGACACTGTTAGATGGCTGTAGTAGTGGGTCTGTGGATTAGTCCTGCGTTTCTTAACAGGGCTAGCTAGGTGAAAGAACGCGGTTCTTACGTGGAGGCCACAGGAAGGCGGAAGGAGGGTACACTGGCTTCCCCTGTTCACACCTGCAGACACTGACTGGAGCTGCTAATTCAGGAGCTGCCCTTTGCCTTGGCGCTTAGCCGCAGTGCTACAACGAGCAGAGGGATGCCCTGAGGGGTACTGTTAAAGGGAGGAAGGACCAATTAGGGGAGGGGGCGGGAGCAAGGAGGGAGGGACTGGGGCCGGGCTCTAAAGCAGAGGAAGGGAGTGAATAACCCATGCACAGGAGTGCTTCTGTTAAAACAAACGCAGTTCCTAATGCACTATTTCTAGTTTATGGCCTTGCTTAATGGGGCTTCTTACATCTTCCCTCCGATCACAGGAATCAGAGGATGAGCATGTGTACCTGGGGCCTGGTGGATGGAGGGACCAATCAGGGGAGGGGTGGGAGCAAGGAGGATGGGACTGGGGCTGGGCTCTAAGGCAGGGGAAGGGAGTAAATAACACGTGCGTAGGAGCGCTTCTGTTCAAACAAACGCAGTTCCTAATGCACTATTTCTAGTTTATGGGCTTGCTAGATGGGGCTTCTTACCTTCTTCCCTCCTATCACAGGAATCAGAGGAGGAGTGCGTGGGCCTGGGGCCTTGGGCTGGAGGGGGCAGGAGCAAGGAGGGAGGGACTGGGGCTGGGCTCTAAGGCAGGGGAAAGGAGTGAATAACACGTGCGCAGGATCGCTTCTGTTAAAACAAACACAGTTCCTAATGCACTATTTCTAGTTCATGGGCTTGCTAGATCGGGCTTCTTACCTTCTTCCCTGCGATCACAGGAATGATGTGTTGAATGAGTATGTCAAACTCCATAGCACCTAGCGCTAGGTTGCTGGTGAATGGGGCACTCAGAGAACCTATAGCCCTGGGCAGAGAAACACAGTGATGTCCCTTGTCACTGCTACTATTCGCAATGGTAATGGAACCCTTTGCAGCCAGGATCTAGGCTAATGAAAGTATTGCAGGTATCAGGTTTGGAGGTGTCCAACATAAAATGTACCTTTTTGCAGCTGATGTCTTTCTTTCTGCTGATAATCCGGCCAGGGTTTGTGGTTCAAAATCAATGCCTCCAAATCTGAAATTCTGATTCTGGGTCTGAATATCCCGACAGCACTAGAGGCGGTATTTGAGCAATCCTTCACTTATACTAGGGTCTCCAAGATGATCAAATACTTAGGAGTCAACATCCCGGCTAAAATAGGGAAGCTCTTTGGGGCAAACTATCCGGATAGATGGGCCGACGTTTGTCATGCCTCCACGTAACTTCCGATCCTCCTGATATGGCTGGGTACGTGGCGGCTGTACCATTCATGGTGCTCACCTCAGTGGCGCATTCAGGGTCGTTCCGTTGCTCCTCAGCTGCACGGCTTACCCGGCTCCAGTGACCTTATGATTGTGAAATCCGTCTAATTTCCGATCAACCATTTCCACATGAAAGGATTTACTCCTTAACAATGCAGGAACGAGAGGAGCTGCGCAAATATATACAGGAATGTCTCGATAAAGATTACATTCGTGCTTCATCTTCACCAGCACGGGCTCCACTTTTCTTCGTCTCGAAGAAAGAAGGTACACTGATTATCGGTTCCTCAACGAGATAACCATCAAGGAAAGGCCATTGCCCCTCATCCGGAACATTTTGGAATCTCTGCGAGGTGCCCAGGTCTTTACCAAGATTGATTTACGGGGTCCTAACATCTGTGCACATTAAACTTGGCGACAAGTGGAAGACGGCTTTCAAGTCACCCTTGGGGCATTACAAATACCTGGTCATGCCCGCAAGCTCTTTTAATGCCCCAGCGGTCTTCCAACGCTTTATGGATTTGATTTTTGCAGACCTACTCGGCCTTAACACTTGGATATATCTTGATTACATCCTTGATATTTTCTGCCTCATTGAAAGACCATGTGGCCCACGTCTCTGAAATCCATAGCAGATTATCGAAGAATCATCTTTATGCCAAAGAAGAGAAATGGGAATTTCATAACAACCAGATTGAATTTCTGGGCTATGTTATTATGAATAAACATGGATCCAAAGAAGATCAAGGCCGTCGAAGACTGGTCAAGTCCCATGGATATTAAATCTGTTCAATGTTTCTTGGGTTTTACCAATTACTACCGCCAGTCAATTCCCGATATTGCCCAACGCACCTCGGATATCACACGTCTTCTACGGAAGGGTCATGACTTTTTGTGGGAGATGACCTTGCTGAGCACGCCTTTCAGCATATAAAGAAGGAATTTGTGAAAGCTCCTATTCTGCTACACCCCAACAACGAGGTTGTTAGGGAGAATTCTAATTTATGGCTAATTTCCCTCACCTAGTAAGTCCCCCAGCAGCTTTGCTGGACTTCTGGAGTTTATTGTTTTCCACTTGGTAAGAGTGTGAGCTTTTCCCCAACGCTTACCTGTGTTTTGGCAAGTATATTTCTCTGTTTTTGTGATTGTGGATTCTGGAGTACACCACTTCAGTGGCCCCCTTCTTTTGTGTGTCACACAGCACCTTCTGTGCAGTGACACAGGGTTGTCTTTGAGACTTCCCCCCCGACTCCATTTCTGAGGCTGACTACAGTTCCCCAGACAAGGGTAAAGTTGCCATTAGCTTTACTTAGTCAATTTACCACAGAACCAGTACGCCCCACCTTCCATGGAGTACTGGGGAGGGTTACTTCATATCCCTCTGAATCTGTACCTCGTAGAGCATTGTTTCGCTCTTTTGACATTTAGACTTGGTTGGTGACAGTGGTATCTACCCTAACTTTTCTACCTCGATTATATTAGATAAATGTGGTATTGTTTTAGGCTATTATATTAGCCTCGTACATAAACCTGCTTGATCAAATTGTCTTTCAAAGGGATTGTGTCCCCCGACATATCCCTTATCTTGATAGATTACTTCCTGCTTGCTGGCCTCGGAAATTTTTTTCAGTAGAGGGCGCTGCGCGTCAACGTCCCTCGAGTTTGTGTCCCTCGACAGCCTCCATATCGGCGCCGACGTCATATAGACACGCACAGCGTCCATTGCTCAGTTCTGTTTTTCCGCGCATCGTGGGCCTCGGAATCGTGTTGCTCAGTTCGTTCTTCAAGTAGAATCTACTAATTCCTCGAATATATCTTACTCTTTTCGATGGCTTCCTCATCTGAACCGTCAACCCCACGGTCCGGCTTCAAAATGTGTTGAGGTTGTGGAAAGAAAATGTTGTTGACGGATCCTCACAGGATCTGTTTGTGGCGCCTGGGATCGGAGCACCATTGTCAGAATGCGAGGACTGCATGTCCATGACGGCAAAAGCCTTGAAGAAGCGTAAGGGGAAGCTCGAAAGAGGTAAGACTCTTAAAACTTATACTCCTTCGTAAGTTTCCTCAGCAGAATCGAGACATTCGTCTCCTCGCCGTCACAGGAAACATTCCAGTTCGAGGTCTCAAAGCGGTTCCCATCAGTCTTCGAGATCCAAACACTCGAAAAAGAGGCGTCGTAAATCACCCTCTTCTTCGTCTTCTTCTGTTTCCCCGGAAAGGGTCACCTGCCCCACAAAACACAGCTCTCCAGCTAAGTGGGAGGAATTCTGTAAAAAGATGCTAAGCGTCTTCGAGAAAGCGGCCTCGACCCCCTCGGAGACGGCTAACAGTGATACCCTGGGTGAAAGGCCCGAAAAATCGAAAAGCTGCAAGTCGTTGTACCCGGCGAAAGAAACTGCCCGAGAGCGTCATGAACCCTTGAGCAAAGGCAGTAAGACCGCATTATCAACGCCATCGTCGAAGGTCCCTTCGACTCATAAATCTGCGTCATAGACGCCATTATCGAAGGGCCCATCGACACACAGATCGGTTGAATCGACGCTGTCTTCGGCGCCGATGTCAATGCCGATAAAGGACAAACCTACTGTTATGATGCCCGCTCCCGGGGAGCCGGTTCAAGCCCTGCGTCCCCGAAAGCGGACATCCAGTCCCCAAGGAAGGACCCAGCAACCCCATATAGGGGCCCTTTGGACAGTGTTCTGGCGCCTATGGCGCCAGGCTCATAAAAGACATCAGTCCTGGTGCCATAGGCGCCAGGCTCATTATGGAAGTGCTAGGGTGCACTTACCTGATGCAGACCATGCTGCATGATCCCGGCCTCCTTGAGGCCTGAAAGGAACTACTTTACCTGTGGGACTAATTTACCATCCGGGCATGGTCGGGGAAGGATACATACCTGATTGGAGGAAGGATACATACCTGGAACTTCTTCCAAGGCTATTTGAACCCCACGCGAACAGCCAGACGTGCTTCACGTTGTTCTGCATCTAGCGGCTGGACGCTCACCGTGTCTGCTCCTGCATCCTGACTTCTGCCACGCCTGCCAGCATCCTGGATCATCTGCAAAGGAAGAGAAGAAGAGAACAGAAGAAGGAAAGGCTTTTATTTAAAAGCTCATCGCGTCGATCGCTGCAACGCCGCATTCCACTCACCTTTACAGGGCGCCTCCATGTTCAGCAGCGATCATCCGGATTCGCAGTCACGCCCCAGCGCCTAGGGAGAAAAAGACCAGAACAAAAGGTGAGAGAGAGAAGGGAATAAGGAAAGCTAAATCTCCATGTTAAGACTTACCTGTTGATTCATTCCCTCTTCATTTCGTGACCGCGCCGCATCCTGGCATTTCCGGACCCCAGCCCCTAAGGGGAAACAGAGACATCAGCGTTAATGAGCGAATGAAAAGACATTACCAAAAACGCTCATTAAAGACTTACCTGATTTCTACAAGGATTTCACCTCTCATCTCGGGTCGGTGCCTGTTACCCGGCATTCCGTATCCCGGCCCCTATGGGGAAAAAGACACTAGCATTAGTACATTAATGCATGGACACAAGGGGAACCTCTTATCAAAAAACTTACCTGGAAGCCAAGCAAGTTTGGTTCTCACTAATCTGAAAATCCAGTGAAGTAACTGGATACCAACGCGCCCCTGCATCAGAAGCAGGATGGAGAGCTCGTCCTTCCAGACCCCAAGGTGAGACGCTACGAGGAATCACAGAAGGGTTTCGAGGAGGGTGAGAGGGGAAAGTGGGAGGCTGATTGCATTACCCCGCAGACAGTTAATCCCCTATTTTCGCCTACAGAAGGATACTTCTGCGAGCCAGACAAGCCAGATTTGGGGGCCCGGTCCAGTCCGTCTTCCGAACCCTGCGCATACCTTAGAAGAGGACACAGCAGCGCGAACTAGGCCAGCGCCTCCGTGGGAGTCAGGTGAGTGTTACAGAACGCGAAACCTTCCTACAAATTCCCACCCAGGCGCTATGGAAAGTTCTGAGACTGATCAGTTGGCCCAATTACTGGGGGAATTACGGGCCGAAGTACATGCCGCTCGTCAAGAGACTAATGCCCTCAGGAGGGAATTAATAATATCAAAGGAAAGAACTGATGACCTGGCCAGACAACTTTTGCAAGGTCAAGCTGAGCAAACTCCTCTACCCGGTTCCAGAGGGAACCCCACTCCTGTGGTTTCCAGTAACCCTGTGCAGATTAATCTACCTGGAAACATGCCGCTGGCCCCACCCGAACGCTTTGCTGGGGACCCCAAACGATTTGCCGTATTCATGAATCAGTGTCGTTTGCACTTCCTATGCACACCTGGGGCCTTCCCTAATGATCAGACCAAGGTAGCCTTTGTATTGTCATATCTCAGCGGCTGTGCTGCAGATTGGTCAGTTCCACTGGTTACTCAAGATGACCCGATGATTTTCAGAGGTTTCAAGCAAGCATGGAAAGGTTATTTGCTCGACACTCTCAGGGGCAGGCTCTGGATGACGAACTTCTATCCCTGCGACAGGGCAATCAGGACCTCCTATCCTATATTGCAACCTTTAATAGACTAATTGTGGAAACGGGATGGCCAGAGGATAAAAGAGTCACGTTGTTTTATCGAGGCCTACGCGGAGAACTTAAAGATGTCTTGGCCCAAGTTGTAAATCCGCCCCAAGAATGCACAGAGTATATAGACTTAGTGGTCCAATTGGATCACAGACTTCAAAACAGAAAAGCAGATCGAACCAGGTCTGAGACCCGGGTGTTGGTCAAGACCCATGCTAATCCCAAGGGAGTTGATGTCTCTGAGCCTATGCAAATTAGAGGGGTTAAAGGACCCTTAACTCAAAAGGAACGTGAAAGGAGGCGGCAGTTAAAATTATGTCTTTATTGTGGGAATTCTGGACACTTTCTACGAGATTGCCCGGCAAAACCGCCCCGAAAGGCGCGAGGAGCCGCTGATAAAAACCATGAACACTCTGTTTCGGTAAACGACTCCGCCCGACAAGTGTAGGGGTCCGCTTGCCGAGCTTGAAAACTAACTCTCAGACCTCGCATTTCATTGTGCCAATGGTTCTCGTAGATCCAGAACAGCCTAAGCGGTTGCATGCAATAAAGGCTTACATCGATAGTGGGGCTATTGGAAACTATGTGGATCGTGAATTGGTCTCTAGGATTAACCTCCCTCTCCGTCCTAAAACCAGCAAAGATGTCATCACCACAGTCGATGGAACTGAAATTGCCTCTGGACCGGTAACACATTCCACTACTGAGGTGACTCTAATTGGTCCCGACGGCCATCGGGAGGGTGTTGTGTTTGATGTAATCAAGGCTCCACAGTTTCAGGTTATTCTTGGAATCCCTTGGTTAGAGACACATAATCCTCGAATTGATTGGCAAGCTAAGAGAATAACCTTCCCGGATTGTATACAAACCTGCTACCCAGAAAACCTGAAGATTAATCTAGCATCTGTAACCTCTGCTTCCATGCAACTACCTCCGGAATACCAAGACTTTCAGGACGTCTTCCAAAAGGAACAGGCCAACACGTTACCTCCTCACAGATCGTACGATTGCCAAATCGATCTGGTGCCCGGTGCACAACCCCCTTGTAGCAGGATTTATGCCCTTACCGAACCTGAGAATCTGCATTTGAGACAATATTTGGATCAATACCTAGCTAATGGTTTTATTCGCCCGTCAAAGACCCGCATCCTCGGCTTTGTTCTTCGTGCCCAAAAAAGAAGGCGACCTTAGAACTTGTATCGATTACCGCGCATTGAACCAGATAACGGTTAAAAACCGTTATCCTCTGCCTCTGATCCCTGAACTCCTTGACCAGGTGAAGGACGCTTGCATATACACCAAGTTAGATCTCCGGGGGGCTTATCATCTGGTACGAGTTAAAGAAGGCGACGAATGGAAAACTGGCTTTCGTACTAAATACGGATTATTCGAGTATCAAGTGATGCCTTTCGGATTGTGTAACGCGCCGGCTGCCTTCCAATACTTCATGAATGATGTCCTTCGGGAACTCATCGATGTTTGTGTTGTCGTCTATATCGATGACATTCTGGTGTACTCCTCTTCGGAATCTGATCACAGAAAACATGTCAGGGCAGTACTTGAAAAACTGCGCCAACACAAACTATTTGCTAAATTGGAGAAATGTGTTTTCCATACCACAGAAGTCGAGTTTCTAGGTTTCATCCTGACACCCAAAGGAGTCCGAATGGACTCAAGAAAAGTGGATGCCATCCTCAAATGGCCATCATCTAGCTCTGTAAAAGGGGTTCAAAGCATGCTCGGCTTTGCCAATTTCTATCGCAGGTTTATCCCGGAATTTTCATGCGTGGTACAACCCATTACTGCACTCTTGAGGAAAAATAAACGTTTTGAATGGTCTGAAGAAGCCAAGCAGGCCTTTCAGGATTTAAAAGCTAAGTTTACCTCCGCACCTATTTTGAAACACCCGCATCCAGATCTCCCTTATGTCGTCGAGACTGACGCATCCAGCCTAGCCATGGGAGCTGTCCTGTCCCAAAGAGATCCCGAAACCAACCAACTGCATCCCGTAGCATTTTGGTCCAGAACATTCTCGGCACCCGAGGTTAATTATGCAATCACGGACAAAGAACTGTTAGCCATTAAGTCCGCTTTTAAAGCCTGGCGGCATTATCTGCTTGGCGCTCGACATACCATCACAGTGATCACTGATCACCGGAATTTACAGTATTTGAAAACCGCCAAGGCTCAGTCATCACGGCAGCTCCGATGGGCTTTGTTTTTCGCTGAATTTGATTACCTATCGACCTGGCTGCAAGAACGGCAAAGCAGACGCCTTATCCCGAATTGGAATGGGAGAATCTGATACAAACTCAGAACCAGTACCAATAATTCCTGAACAGAGGATTCTAGGCATGACTTCGTTACAGATGCTTGAAGACATTCAAGCCAGAGTGAAACAACTCCTGGACCCTACAACCGTACAGGATTGGATACAAAAAGGATCAGACTTTACCATAGATAATGGTTTACCTTATTTCCAAGGACGCTTATTCCTGCCACATAAGGAATTACACGAACTAGTTATTTCCGGTTATCATGATGCATTAATAGAGGGACACCCTGGTATTGCCAAGACAGAGGAAAAGGTGAAATGACAATTTTGGTGGCCCTATTGGCGAAAAGATGTTAAATCTTTTGTGATGTCCTGTGGTGTTTGCGCCCAAAATAAAAGTCAAAAGAAAAGACCAGCCGGTCTCCTTCAGCCTCTAGACATACCGCCAGCATCCTGGCACACCCTATCAATGGATTTTATTACGGACCTGCCTCCTTGTTCAGGGTACAATACTATTCTGGTAATTGTGGATTTGTTTTCCAAAATGGCCCACTTTATTCCTTTGAAAGGTTTACCTTCAGCTTCTGTCCTAGCCAAAGAATTCCTGGAAAATATTGTTCAGCTACATGGATTCCCATCTATACTAATCTCTGACCGGGGAAGCCAATTCATTTCCCACTTCTGGCGCAAATGTTGTCAAATGGCGCAGATCGACGTAAGATTATCGACCAGTCACCACCCTCAGACCGATGGCCAGACCGAGAGGACAAATCAGACCCTTGAGCAATACTTACTGTGTATGTTACAGCAATCTGAAAGCAACTGGAAAGACATTCTTTGGATAGCCGAATACACATATAATAATTCGGTACACTCTGGAACTGGCCACAGTCCTTTTTATACTTTGTTTGGGCATCACCCTCGAACCTCAAACCTTGGCTCACCTCAGAACTTCGGAATGCCTGCAGTAGAACATCTGCATTCTACAATTACCAAGCCTTCAAAGAGGCAACTACGCATTTACAACAAGCCAAGAGAAAATACAAGGAGAATGCTGATCTACATCGGAGTGAAGCACCTCCGTATCAGATTGGGGATCAAGTGTGGTTAGCTACCAGACATTTACCACTCAAAAGGCCTCAAACCTTTAACCCAAAATATCTGGGACCTTATTCTATTACTGCAATAATTAACCCAGTGGCTGTTAAACTTGATTTACCAGCTAGTATGCAAATTCACCCTGTTTTTCATGTGTCATTTCTGAAACCAGTGGTACCCGGAACCCGACTACTCAAACCTCCAGAACCTATTCTAATAGATGGGGAGCCCGAATTCGAAGTGAAGAACATTTTAGACTCAAAAATGTTTAGGTAAAAACTGTTCTACCTAATTGATTGGAAGGGGTACGGACCTCAGGAGTGGTCGTGGGAACCCAGCGACCATGTGCATGCACCTCGATTAGTCAGGAAATTCCACCGACTCTTCCCAGACAAACCAAAACCCCCGGAGGGAACAACCTTGGGAGGGACCTTGGGGGGGGAGTGCTGTCATGATGCCCGCTCCCGGGGAGCCGGTTCAAGCCCTGCGTCCCCGAAAGCGGACATCCAGTCCCCAAGGAAGGACCCAGCAACCCCATATAGGGGCCCTTTGGACAGTGTCCTGGCGCCTAATGCGCCAGGCTCATAAAAGACATCAGTCCTGGTGCCATAGGCGCCAGGCTCATTATGGAAGTGCTTGGGTGCACTTACCTGATGCAGACCATGCTGCAGGATCCTGGCCTCCTTGAGGCCTGAAAGGAACTACTTTACCTGTGGGACTAATTTACCATCCGGGCGTGGTCAGGGAAGGATACATACCTGATTGGAGGAAGGATACATACCTGGAACTTCTTCCAAGGCTATTTAAACCCCACCCGAACAGCCACACGTGCTTCGCGTTGTTCTGCATCTAGCAGCTGGACGCTCACCGTGTCTGCTCCTGCATCCTGACTTCTGCCACGCCTGGCAGCATCCTGGATCACCTGCAAAGGAAGAGAAGAAGAGAACAGAAGAAGGAAAAGTCCTTACCTGCTAAATTTGCATCCCAGAGACATCTCGCCGACAATCCAGACTTTTATTTAAAAGCTCATCGCGTCGATCGCTGCAGCGCCGCATTCCACTCACCTTTACAGGGCGCATTACCCCGCAGACAGTTAATCCCCTATTTTCGCCTACAGAAGGATACTTCTGCGAGCCAGGCAAGCCAGATTTGGGGGCCCGGTCCAGTCCGTCTTCCGAACCCTGCGCATCACCTTAGAAGAGGTCACAGCAGCGCGCACCAGGCCAGCGCCTCCGTGGGAGTCAGGTGAGCGTTACACCTACAGCTGTCACTACTTTGCAGCTCCAAGGGATTTTGTTACTGCCTTGGATGTTTGTAATTTCTCTAGGCTGTCATCATACAGAGGGCTTCCACCATGACATCGAGAATGTCGTCGATAACCTTGACGACTCCGAGTAGGATTCCCATCCTCTCGAGTTCTTCAAGGTCTCTTCATACCTTTTCAACACCTTTTTCGGTTTCCTCGAAGCCTTTGACTTCCGCGTCGACAACTTCGACATTTTCTCAACCGGTTACCACAAGCTTGGTCCCTTCTGCTTTAGAAATGGGTTTTAACCCATGTCCAAGGTCAGATTATTTCAGAGCCTTGTCCTCTATGAGGAAGGGGAGGATTCTGATCATGAAAGACCTTTTGGGTTGCAGAGGACTACAACACCTGTACCAGAGGAATTTATCTCTGAAGAAAATAGGTTGAAGGATCTTCAAGAATCCTTGCATGATGCAAGTTGGTTAGATACTTCCCCCGAAGTAGAATTTGCCAAACCAGATCCAGGGGAACATGCTGAAACCCCTTACAGAATGGCCAGAATAATAGAATTCATGGGTTGGTCTACACCTTCACCTTCCTTTCAACAAGATGATCTTACAGACATTTTAATTAAAGGCCCACAGGAAGATCCTGTGGTTCCATTTCATACTGCATTGCAGAGGAAAATATCGGCCAACTAGGAAACTCCTGAGGATATACCGGCAGTTAACAAGAAACTATCTGCCAAATATAGGGTATCTGCTTCTGACCCTGAGTATTTGTCCAAACATCCAACTCCAGAGAGTCTGGTTGTTCAAGCAGCAGCTTCATCGAACAGTGGATATACATACCCTACTGTTCCACAGGACAGGGACGATAACAGATTTGACGCTATGTCAAAAAAGGTCTTTTCTGCGTGTAGCATGGCGCTTAAATCCATTAATGCTACTTGTACACTCGCAAGATTCAGCCATACACTTTGGGAGTGTGCTTCATCAGCTGCTGACTGCCTCCCGGAAGGAGAAGAAAGGGAAGTTTTTCTGAACATCATTAAAGATGGTAAAGACGCAATGTGCGAATCCCTTCAAACTGGCATTGATTCTTCTGACAGTATCAGCAGGGCCATGGCGGCAAGTACTACAATCCGCAGATTTGCATGGTTGCAAGAGTCTGGTTTCGCTCCAGATGTACAGGCCAGAATTTTGAATATGCCCTTTGACGGCTCTTCTTTATTTGGTAAGAAGGCTGATGACAGCCTAGAGAAATTACAAACATCCAAGGCAGTAATAAAATCCCTTGGAGCTGCAATCTGTCAAACTCCCTATCGCCCCTCAGGAACCTCTTGGAGAGGTAGGTCCTTTTGTTTTTATTCCGCATTCGGAAAAGGCAGAGGACTGCCGGCTCAAAGAGGCCAAAAAAGATTCACCTGAGGTGGACGGGTTAAAAGTACAAAAGCCGCAGCAGCAGCAGGTGCCTCTTTACCCTCGGCATCTGCATCAGCCGCCTCTAAACCACTCTGAGGACTCTCCTCACAAGACACCAATAGGGGGCAGGTTAACTCACCATCTGACGGAATGGCAGGCTATTACTTCAGATGCTTGGGCATTGGAGACAGTTTCCCAAGGTTACTGCCTGCCTTTTCTACGCACCCCTCAGAGTCATCCACCGGGGAACAACTCTTGAAAGTTTCCAGACCCGCTCCTTTTGCAGGAGATTCTAGACCTGCTGGAGAAAGGTGCCTTAGAAGCGGTACCTGTAGCGGAGAGGAACAAGGGTTGGTACTCCCCCTACTTCCTGATACCGAAGAAGGACGGAGGACTGAGACCTACCTTGGACTTACGAGAATTGAACAAGTGTGAGTGTGCAGGAGTGTTTCCTATTACTGGCAAGTCTGTTTGCCATTGCTGTTACCAGGAGGTGGAGTCTATCTTCAAAAAACACCTTGCTACGCGGAGCGTAGCGGAGTGTGCAGGAGTGTGTTTCCTGTGTTCCCTGTGGCTCCCTGGGCGGTCCGTGGCCCTTGGAGACCTGTCTGGGGAGTTCTGCAAGACCTGCCTTGTCTTACACTCTACAATCTGGGATCCTCCCGTGAGAGCACGGTAAGAGTCACCTGCATGCGCTAAGTTTGCGCTAAATTCTGAACATTGAGCGTGGCTAGAACATGAGGACTGGTACCATGGTTAACAAACGCTGTAAATGCAGCACCCAATAAGCACATTTTAAATGCCACCAAAAAAAAGCCACAAGATGAAGTGAGAACAGAAGCGTTACATGCCCCCCCTCCTATCTTACCATGCCTTCTTTCTGAGCACCTGGCTTCCTTCGGGACTCGGAACTCGCAGGGGGAGTGTGTTCAACCAGCGTGAACAGCAAGTGAGGCAGACGAGGCACGAAACATGAGTGAGAGTGAACGAGAGGAAGAGGACGAGGAAATGGAGGAGGAGGAGGAGGAGGAGGGGGAGGATGTGAGGGTAGGAGGTGGAAAAAGCTGGCCTCAGCAGAATATACACCCACGCCTGACAAGGAAGCTGAGGCAGTGGTGAGGAACAACTCGGGCGGGGCTAGCGTGGCTAGGGATTCTCTGTGAAATTGAAGAAGAATCTCGAAAGCAAATATAAAACCTTCATACCGGAGCGCACATTCAGCTTAAAGTCCCCACGTGCCTGCAAGCAAACAGAGGGCAACAACTTTAACACTTTCATGGTATCAGTTTAAACACGCTATCCTACTTATAAATCGTCCAATGCCCAAACGAGCAAACAAGCTGTACTGAAAACTTACATTTAGAAGATCACGGCACCTGCCAGCATGACTTCTCCTGAATCCTTATAAAATCCATGTGTTACTGATGGCAGAAATACAACAGATGCACTTGAGGACTTTTTTGGATATTTCATGTACTATCATCAGACCTGTGTTTTAGTTCCCTGGATGTACATGTAATGTCACATCACCACAAGAGTTTTTCTACTAATGTATTCAGAAAAACCACAGATAGGAATAATGTACTCCACAGTTTCAGTTTCCCTCCTGTGGCTATGCTAACGAGTGAATCCAAACAGTGAACCCCTACCCCAAGCATCGAATATGGAAAAGCGAATACAGTCCGGCCCTTCATTAAAATTACTGCCATGGCTAAGAGTTGCGGAGATGCACAAGCCAGAGCCAAAAAAAAAGAAAACAGTGAATACGAACATAAAATCAGTTGTCCAAACCCCCAATGCGACGCAGGCTCTGGAGGTAAGCCCCTCCCAGCCGACAGCGAATAAGAGATCCAGTTCTACCTGCACAGCGGAAGAAATAGTGGAGGTCTGGGCGCATTCTGAAGAAAGGAAAGAAAGAATTGCCGCTCAAAATGCCACCAAACCAGCACGTCGAAGAGACTCACTGGGGATTGCCGATCAAGTACTAAAAGACCTGGCAGAGATGAACTCTAAATTAATGCAACCGCGAAGAGCCTCTCAATCAAGCGCTTGCGGAAGAACAATGCCCCAAGCTGAGTGGTTACACCCTAAGAATAGAAGTATTTGCGAAGTGATGAATCTGGAATCTAACACCCCGTCCTTTGAGACTAGAAACGAGGAGATCGTGGTGTCACAAAAGAGGATTAGACGAGCAGCAAATTCTGAGTCTGAAACTGAAAGTTCGAACAAACGCTATAAAAGCTGGGTGAAAAGAAGCAAAAAGGGAAGAAAAAAAGCGGATGATACACTAACTCCTAAGTATATACTTCGATCGTAATCCCCTGAGTCAGAGGACGATGACCGCACACCAACTACAAAAAAAGAGAGCCGACAGACGGCCGAATCTTCACTTCCAAGAGAGCCAAACAACACTGAAAACATCTGGGCTCTCTTAGAGTCGATAATCTCAAAGTTAAGTCCTATATTGATGTCAGCTACTACGATAGCAGGGGCTCCTCTGATGAAGTTATACAAGAATTTAAATGATAACTTCCGAGACCAAACTACTCTGATGTCTCTACTCAACTCTAAAATTGTGAAATTAGAGGTTGACCTGAAGGAAATGACATCACAGGTCTCGATGACAAGAAGAGGTAACGACATTTCGCTAACTGCTTTGAAGGAGTCCTTAAAAAATAATTATGAAGATAAGAGACTCCTAGCAGAAGTCACGAGACAAGCTCTTATGTTGTTACAAAAAGAACGTGAGGGCAAGAGTGATTTGGACCAAAAATGTACTTCTCCCAAAATCCGACCTCCTATGGATACAGTGATTGACTTAGATCCAGCTGAAAATCCAGAAAGATCCAGAAGAATCAAACAGCCTGTGAAAAGGGCAGAGGCTTATAAGTCGAACTTACATCAGAATTGCTGCTACGAAAATTATCTGGTAATTACCCCAGAGGACATTGATAGTTCAGTGAAAGAGACCTCTGATGAGGATATGTCCAAGAAATCATGGACGCCCAAATCCATCACAACGAAGACGGTCCCAGCAAAAGTGGCTTTACCAGATAATCATCAAATCAAAGAAGAAAAAGAAGGAAGTGAACATCTGCCAACTGACCCTATACCTGCACAGGAAATCAATGATGCTCGAATAGCGACACCGGAAAACAAATCTGTATCTCATGCGACAAAGCAAATGATGGGGAGTGGTTTGATATATTTGAAAACCCGAAATCGCAAGCAGGAGCCAGCAAAACCAACAAGGCGAAGACGGACGAACTGAAACAGAGTAAATGTAAAAAAAATCGAAAAACCAACAAGTTCAAAAGAATAAGAATCCTCGAAGTTCAGCGAATTATTTTAGGAACATTAAAGCGCTGAACATCACAGTAAACAATACAGAGCAATCAGAAACAAAAAAGAAAAAAAGTAGCGAGGAACCTACGGACTTGTTTGGAAAGGATCAACCTGAAATTCAATACGAGGCCAATAAAATGCCAAGGGATAACATCGCTCCCTTGGAGATCGAAGTCGAGGACGATGAGTCAGAGGAGTTACTGAATATGTCAATTTACAGTACACCCGTCGATGACGAACTTGGGGAAGGAAATGTGGCAGATGCAAATCAGAAAATTGATGAGAACACTGAACAGGGTGAACCCGAAGTGGACAGAAATCTCCCTCGATTACCTACCCAAGAACGCAAGAAAGGGAGAGAGGAGAAATCGACAGGTAAAAGAGTGTTTTTATGGTCTGAAACACCAAAAATAGACCAGTCTTCAAATAAGAACATAAACTAAAAGGTGGAAGAACCTCAAACCTTCTACACTCTAGAAGAGAAACGTGTGATTAGCATGCAGAAATCTAAAATAAAGTTCAATAACTGTGCAGAACTACAGAACACACCAAGGGAGGAATTGCCGAAAAGTAATTCTGGTGTTGAAACTCGGAAAGAGAAACCGTGCACTTAAAAAAAAACAGAAGGGGCACTCAGCAAAAAGTCAAAAGTGCCCGACCACCAGCAGCATATCCCCCAAATACTAACAGCAACACACTGGCAAGGCCACAATCTTATAGAGTACTGGTGGAAAAAGTTGAACACAAAAAAAGTGACGCCCCACTAAACAGATACACCATACTACAGCTATTTCAAAAAATCCCAGTGCTAAGACCGATAAAGAGCCCTTGAAATGATTTGGTCGAAATTATAGCCGACATGAATCAGAAGTTTGTGTTGTTACACATCAATGACAAGAAAGATGTAGAACTGGTAATGATGTGCGAGAGACAGCTGCTGGACGCTGGTTATCAAGTGTATGAGGTCGACAATGCCTTGGTGGTAAACTAACATGAAAAGTCAAAAGACAAAAAAACCCCAGCAAAAATGGGTAAAGAATCCCTGCTGAATGAGTCACCAAAAATGAGACCAAGATCAGAGTCTCATAAAAATGACAAATTAAACCTAGAGGACTGTGATGTGGAAAGATCTTGCTCAAACAACGAGATAAGACAAAAGAAAATTAAAATAACAGTGGAAAATCTCCTGTATGTGAATCATAGGGTACAAAGAATGTGGAACCGAAATCCTGCGAGGATGAGAGTAAAAATTGGGCATGGTTAGCGAAGTCGCCAAATGCACCAATGAAGAGCTAACGCCATGATGAAACGACAAAATTGGTAATAGCCTCTTGGAATACGAGAGGCTTCTCCCATCTTTTGAGAGCAACGCCAGAAATATTAGCAAAGACGGACCTGATATGTATGCAAGAAACAAGGCTCACAGGAATGCCATGTGTTGAGGGCTTCAAAGTGGCAATAAATCCAGCTATAAGCAACAAAAAAAAGGGCGCCCGATGTCGGGCCAATTGATTCTCATTAAAAGAAATTGCGGTCTGAGAATCAAGTCAGTACAGAACTTATCCCCCTTTTCTCCAGGAGGTTTGTATCGAACCAGTGAATCAAACGGCGATGAACACCCAAATTCTCCACTTACCAAACGTGTACTGGAACACAACACCAAAAACTCATCAAAAATTTGAGGATGACTTCTTAGAGGCTATCGACAATATACTAACAGATGACCCGAAGACGTTGATTATACTGTGTGGAGATTTCAATATGAAACTAATTGAACTTGAACAATCTAAAGCATCGACAAACCACAAAGAGAGATACAAAAGCGAATGTTGGTTGGAGGAAATGACACACAGAAACTTAACAATGCTGAATGGAGTAACAAGAGGAGACGAAGCCTACATGGGAAAGAGGTTGCCAAAAATCCATACTGGATTATATCTTCGTCTCGGATGGATTATCGCAAGAAATAGAATCATTCAGAGTTACCAAGTCCAACCAAAGCGACATTGTGTCTATAGAATGGAACAAGGACAAACCTGCGCAGCGTAACCAGTGGAGACAAGAAATTTCGGTGGTACCTGGTCGAATAGATTACGACTAAGGAACGCAAAATTATGGCATTATCAGAACTATTGAAATTGAATCAGGAGAAGGGTAGGACGGATCTAATTGAATATCAACAATTCCTAGAAATTTACAAAATTAAAAAGAGGAATCATCTAAAGAGACATAGTTACCAGAAGCATCAGTATGACCCTGAGGTGGTAAGAAGAAAGAGAGAGTTAAGGAAGACTCTCAGAGGAATTTGTGCGTCCCAAGCGTTGGATGGCAAAAGTTTGTCAAAAAAAGTGAAAAACAAATATTATAATTGGTGTAAACAGCACAGAGCGATGATGGAACAAAGAGATGCCGAGATAATGCTGAAGGCCTTAAATCAAAGGAACACTGTAGGATTCTGGCCCATAATAAATGAATCAATGAACTCTGAAAAGGCTATATTATCAAATATGGTAACAGAAAATGTCTGGGAAAGTCACTACACAAAACTATTTAAAAAAAGAAAAAACCCATGTATCTCAAATCTTCAACCAAGACATCCATGGGAAATTAAAATAGATCGAGAGGATATTCGATCATCAATCCTAAAAAGTAGTGCCTCCATAGCATCAGGGCCTGATGGCCTTTCCAACGCTGACCTAAAAGAGAACATTGAAGAGTGGTTGGAATTCTGCGACATCCTGTTCCAATCAATAATAAAAGAAGGACGAATCCCCTCGACCTGGAAATCGGGGATTATTGTGCCAATATTCAAGAAGGGAATCCGTACTGACCATGGAAATTATCGGCCAATGCCTTACTCGACGTAGTGGGGAAAGGGTTTGCAACCCAGCTACTGGCACAACTCACAGCATGGATCCGAAAGGAGGAGATCTACAACGAACGCCAGTCCGGGTTCGTCAAAGGAGTAGGTTGCAGCGTAAATCTCCTTATCTTGAATTTGTTGAAAATCGAAGCCATCAGAGCAGGCCAAAAAATCTACTTAGCATTTATTGATATGGCAAATGCATTTGATGGAGTTGACAGAGAAATGCTTTGGTATAAACTCAAGGAAAAGGGGTGCAACGAGAGTCTAATCCACGCCATTAAAGAACTTTACTCTGATACCTACATCCAAGTACGTCCAGACAGTGACGGAAATTTATCAAACCCAGTACCAACTGAAAGAGGTGTGAAACAGGGGTACCCATTAGGAGCCACTCTGTTCAACTTCTATATATCGGAAGTAGGAACAGCTCTTGCAAACGTGACGTCATTTCCACCGCTTATGAATGGAGTTCAGTTACATCATATCTTGTATGCAGATGATATGGTTATCTTAGCTCGCACACCTATCGGCCTACAACGAAAACTGACAGCATTAAGGAACTACACAAAGGACCTCGGATTGGAGATTAATGTGGCTAAATCGGAAATCCTAGTTCTGGAAAGCAAAAGAGGAAGGAAGTGAAACAAGTTCAGATCAAGTTGGTCCCTGGGGAGGAAGAAACTGAATATAGTGCCATATACAAGATACTTAGGTACAATCATCAATTCCAGCATAAATGATGAACCTATGATGAAAAAACTCCTAAACAGCTGCGAACAATTGACCTCCCAAGGTATCATAATGCAAAAAAAAATATGGGAAATTCTCGTGTGAGCCGGTAAGAAAATGTGACCAAAGCAAAGTCACTCCATTTCTAACCTATGGAGCAGAGAATATGTTCGGTTGTGACCACAAGATATGGTCACGTTGTGAAGGTTTGTTTTGGAAGAGAATTCTTCAGATCCCCCAAAGCATGCCGACTGCCTGTGTTCTATACGAAGTGGGGATTTCCACTCTGAACGCGAGAATTACATGGAACAAACTTGCGCTGTTCAGAAAGACATATGAAGAGGCAAATCTGCCACCTCTTAAAATCCAGATGGAAAGGAAGCTGCAAAGAAAATCTGCTTTAAGTGAATGGAAACAACAATGCAAAGAGATCTTAAATCAACTGGGGACAGACAAACTAACATTATGGTACAACCCAGAGTTAGTGAAAAGAAAATTACTAGATCTTGACTGGATCAAAATTGGAGAGAAAAGATCATCCCAAAAATCCATGCAGAACTTACCCACAGAAGCAAAAAAACGCAATACACTCCCGAAATATTTGATTATTTCACCCTGTAAACGTTTAAGAAGTCTTATCGAAAGTTCCGCTTGAACGTCTTTGAAACAAAGGAAATTTTGAGAAATCGACGGCTGATTCCATCAGAAAATGTAATGTGTAGATTCTGTGCAAAGGGAGAAGAAAATTTAAAACATCTCGTTCTGTACTGCACCGAATTAAGATACCAACGCGAGAACTGCCTAGGGAGGGTGATGAAGCAATTCCAGACTTACAATTCTGAAGAACGGTGGAAACAAATGCACATCGGTGAAAACAAAACGCTGATGATTGCAATGATGAGATTTCTAGATCAACTGCAAATTTAACTGGAGTCGACTTCAGCCTACATTAATAGAGAGTATTCTCCGGATGCAGGGACGGAGATCTGATGTACAGTGTACAAGACTTAAGCGATACAAATCGAGTCCTCATTGAGTAAAGCGTTTTTTGATGCAGTTATAAACAAGTGAAAAAAAGAGAAATCTTTTTAAGGACAGAAGTAGAATAAGTAAATGTGATGAGTTTTTATATTTCAAAAAGTTTGTATAAACTAAATGAAATTTAAAAAAAAAAACGTTCCTCAGGAAGGACAAGTTCTCCCAGATCCTTCAGGCCCTCCAGCTTTAGGACTGTCTGGTATCTCTGGACCTTCAGGATGCTTATTTCCATGTGCCAATCCATCTCAAACACAGGAAATACCTGAGGTTCGCAATTGGCAATTCTCATTATCAATTTTGAGTTCTGCCATTTGGGCTGCCCTCCGCCCCGAGGGTCTTCACCACGCTAATGTCGGTAGTGGCTGCAAGTCTAAGGAGGGAAGGGATTCACGTCTACCCTTACCTAGACGATTGGTTGATCAGAGCTGTATCTTCGGAACAAGCTCAGATTCAACTAGATTATGTCTGCCACTTCCTTCACAAACTGGGCTTCTCCCTCAATTTCAGGAGGTCACAGATGATACCATCACAGAGACTCCAGTTCATCGGAGCGGTCCTGGACACTTCCCTGGGGAAAGCCTCGCCACCGGAGGTGAGGGCTCAAGATATTCTGACGATGGTCTCCAAGTTTCAAAATGCCCAACGTCTCCCAGGCTTTGACTTTTTGAGGTTGCTAGGCCTCATGGCATCCTGCATCTTCCTTGTGCCAGAGGCTCGCCTGAGAATGAGATCCCTCCAGTGGGCACTAAGAACTCAGTGGTCGCAATTCCCAGGAAGAATGACAGATCTCCTTCAGGTTCTGGACAAAGTGGCTCGAGACCTTCAGTGGTGGGCCTGTCGGGAGAACATTTTGAAAGGAGAACTGTTTTGGCAACCATGGCCGGAGATAACAGTAGTCACGGATGCCTCACTCACGGGGTGGGGAGCATATGCCAACGACTTGACCATCAGCGCACAAATTAGGCACAAATTAGGATTGCCAATCACAAAACAGACCATTTCCAGATGGATTATTTTAGCCATTCTAGAATGTTACAAATTGACAGGGAAAGAGCCTCCTCAAAATCTTAGGGCTCATTCAACCAGGGATATCACAGCCTCTTTGGCCCTCCAAAGAGGGGTCCCGATTCGAGACATATGTGCAGCTGCCACATGGTCGTCCGCACATATCTTTACAAAATTCTACAATCTGGATTCCTCCTCTAGCCAAGAGACTAGATTTGGCAAAGCTGTGTTACACTCTGTTAATTCTTAAAGGGGAATATGGCAAGTTTACTCCTACCTCCGTTTACACACCACTGCTATGGGAGTCTATCAAAATAAGGAATACGTCAGAGGACACAATCCCTTTGAAGAACAAGTTACTTCTTACCTGGTAACGTTCTTTCGATGGGATGTTCCTCCGACGTATTCCTTATCGCCCCTCCCATCCATCCCCTCAGTAAAACTTCCCTTGTGGTTGCTCCTTCAAGTTCAATAACCAATTCATGCACAGCTACTCTTAAGCTTCAAAACGGAACTGAGCAACGGATGCTGCGCGTGTCTATTTATACGCATGATGACGTTGGCACCGATACGGAGGCTGTCGAAGGGACACCGACTCGATGGACTTCGACGCGCAGCGACCTCTACTGAAAAAGTTTTCTGAGGCCAGCAAGCTGGAAGTAATCTATCAAGATAAGGAATACGTCGGAGGAACATCCCATCGAAAGAACATTACCAGGTAAGAAGTAAATTGTTCTTCTCTTGGCTCCGGTTGGGTTTATTCACCATTTCTTTTTGTTAAAGTCCTTCTTGTGTTTTACTTTCCACGGCAAACTATGTTCGCCTTCATTGTTCACCGTCTTTTGGCGGGCTTCTGCTCAGAAGCCCTCCACCAGGCGCCTGGGTGTCTAGGTGGGCTGAATGTGAGAGAGGGGTGTAGTCACCCCCTGCACAGGGTATCCTAGGAAACCCAAGTTGCACTTTGCCATGATTGGCTGAGGTGGTTGTCCAGGCTGGACAACCCCCCTGCTGGGTGATTAACAGCCAGGCTGTGTGAATGGGGGTTTTGGGCATAAAAGACAGGTCTCTTGGGCTAGGAGTCAGAGTCGCCACTGGAACTACAAGGAACCGAAGAGAAGCGGAGAGAATGACGACTGCTGCAACTACCCCATCCTGGTGAGGCCCTGCTGCAGTCCTGAGCAATCTACCCTTCGACGACCCTTCGACGACTAGAGAAGATCTGGTCTGGAGTCTTCCCTTGAGCCTGGTGGGGATAACCAGCTCATCTTCCACAGCCAGAGGATCCTCTTCCTTGGTCGAAATCGCTGTACGTTGCTGTAGTGGTCCGGATAGCCATCTGAAGAGCCTCTCCTGTTTTTAAGGAGCACACCTTTTATACGCGTCGCTGTTGCCCGGCTTCATCCCTGTGTGGTGCAGATCCCCTTCAGACGTCCTCCTTCACAACGAAGCTCCAGGAAACGTGGGTCTGCAGGAAACAAACAGGAACAACTGCCAGGGCACCAGCTGCACCATTGGAATAAGGTACTGTGTTCTGCTTGAAGAAACAGAGTGAACCCCATTTTCTTCACCTCCGTCCTTCTTATAACTTTTGCTTGAGAACATTGACAATATCGAAGTACTCTTGGCTACGTTGAATTGTGAACTGACTGTGTGATCTTCGGCAACAGGTCCTCGGCGTCACTTAACCCTGGCTCCGAACCTTTGACTCTTGAACCCCTGTCTCTGAGGGTTTCTCGATTCTGTCTGCCTAACCAAAATATTGCCTGTGATTTTTGCCTCCAACTCCCTCTGGGTATCTCAGGTGCTAAGTGTGTTTTTGCCCCGGTAGCATTTCATGTCACGGATACGCGTTTATTTAGTAGACCGAACTGTCAAAAAGTGATCGCAATCGTATTCACGGTAACGTGTTTTGTTCGTAACAGCGGTCCATTCAAACACAGGGTACTTACCTTGAGATTTACTGTACAAAGTGAATTGGTTAGTTGTAGTATATTTTACATGTGGTTTGTGTTTGAGTTTAATAGAAGTGTTGTGTTTATAACAAATGGTTTAAACATAAATGTACTTATATTTTTCTGCCTGAAACCTTGAGTCAGTGTTTGCTTGAGTCACACTAATTCTGGTCCCTTTGTGTAATCTCTGCTACGGCTCATACACTCTTGAGATAAGCCTGGCTGCTCCGCCACTGCTACCACTCTGACATAGTAGTATAGGTTTGTACCAAAGGTAAAACTTGTATTGCCACCTGTAGTCTTAATGGTGTGTAGTGGTCCCTAAGGGCACGGCACAGGATTCTGCCTAACAGAGGTTCCTTACATCGTTGAGGTGGATGCCTCTGCCAAGGCTATCAGCTCTGTCCTACTGCAACAGGATCCTATAACAAACAACAAACATCCCATAGCCTATTTTTCCCGCCAGTTGACAGCCAGTGAGATGAATTATGCTATTATTGAAAAGGAGCTGCTTGCCATTAAGAATAGTTTCCTGGAATGGAGACATCATCTAATGGGAAGTAGATATTCAGTTAAAGTCCGGACTGATCACAGGAATATACAGTACCTGCAATCCCTGTCATGTGTCAACATTCGTCAGACATGCTGGGCTTTATTCTTCTCTCAATTCGATTTTACAATAGCATACATTCCAAGAACGCAAAACATCAAAGCTGACACACTTTCACGAAACAAGGACATAGATGAAACCCCTCCTATGGAACCTTCACAGATCCTACCCAGCAAAAAATGTTTGATGGCCGTTAAAACCTTGTTGGATTTGGTGGAAGGGTTGCAAGCCTCAGACCCATATTTGTCTTTATTTCAGAGATCTTCACACTTCAGCACACATGATGTTTTGGGTTTCTATCGCAGCAAGTTGAATCTATCCACCGCTTTGTTATGGGACATGGTTTTACTTGGCTGTCATGATGCCAAATCTGCTGGACATCGCAGACAATCTTCTGCCTTGATATTGATATTGATATTTTATTTCTATCACGCTCATACACAAGTGTTTCAGAGCGCGAGAATCGGCCACTCTCCAATTCTGGTGGCTGGGTTTGAGAACTCACGTCAATATGTCTCCACCTGTCCTGTTTCTGCCATACATAAAACACCTTGTCATAAACCAGTGGCACTTCTTTATTCCATCAAAATACCTCTGTACCCCGAGCACACCATCGCCATAGACTTCATGACAGATCTATCACGCTCTAAGGGATACACCTGCATTCTTGAGGTGGTCGATTGTTTTAGTAAACTAGCAGACTTCATTACGTTTTCATCTTTGCCTTCAGCGTATCATACATCAATGGCCTTCTTGCATGACATATATCGTCTCCATGGATTACCAGAAAAGAATCATCACTGATCGAGGACCGCAATCATTTCCCGATTCTGGGCCACCTTTTGTCAAATCCTGGGCATTCAAAAGGCACTTAGTTCTAGTTACCCCAACAGACAAACGGCCTGACCGAGATGACAAATCAGACTTTGGAAACATATCTACGTTGCTACACTAATTCCATTCAAACAGATGGGGCCGAATACCTGCACACAGTTGAGATGGCCTATAACAATGCAAATCATTCAGCTATTCGTTGTAGCCCTTTTTTTTAATCTTTGGTATACACCCCAAGACTTTGCCAGTGTTGCCTATGAACGCTACTCTCTTGCTTACTGTGGATTCTGATTTAAGGTAACACCAGGATGTCCATTCCACGGTCAAGGCTGTTCTGATAAAGACTAAAGCCGTGCAAGAACTCTATGCCAATAAACGGTGGATTCTGGCACCCTCTTACCTTGTCGAAGATAAAGTATGGTTGGCAAGCAAGGACCTCCCCTTCCAGAATTGCCCCAGGAAATATGCTCCACGATTCATGAGTCCGTTTAGGATAGTGAAGAAGATTTCTGATGTAGCCTTCCACCTCCTCCTTCATCCTACTTGGCTCGTTCATCCGGTTTTTCACGTCTCACTGTTCAAACCCTATGCACCCGATACCTTTCATCATCCTAGCCCACGCCCAGGTCCTATCCTGGTTGATGGGGAATCAGAATATGAGGTGGAGGCCGTTTGTGACTCTCGGAACTATAGAGGTCCTCTCCAGTACCTGATCCACTGGAAGGGCTATGCGCCCTGTGATCGATCTTGGGAACCGACATGCCGGGCGCATTGGGGGCCCCTGGAGGAGGGCAGAGTGTCATGCCTCCACATACCTGAATAAGAGTACCTCAAGCATCCTGCCTCTCTCCCACTCTTTACAACATCTTTACTCGCCCGCTTTTCCCCATTCTTAACGCACTGGGTATCTCCTACACCAACTACGCGGACGATACACAGATCCTCCTCACCCTTCAAAATGTATTTATAAATTGACTATATACCCTAATGTATCAATGTACAACATGTAAATGCATTTCCCAGCTGTATCTACCCTGTAACTAAGTGCCCCACAAGTAACAGCGCCTCGAAGCCCAAGGGCTGTTTGAGCGCTATACAAATGTAAAAATAAATAAAAACTTGCCAGTCCTCCGGATATGCCCGGGGTATGTGGCAGCTGTACCATTCGTGGTGCTTACCTCGGTGGCACATTCAGCATTGTTCCGTGACTCCTCAGCTGCTCAGCTTCCAGTGTCACCACGGCAGTAGTTCCCTACGGGTGCAGGGGAAGGTGCGGGCCCAGGGGCTCGGTGCTGCAGGGCGCCGTCATGTTCCTCCTGGCAATGTCCACGTCAGCCACACTGTGAATGTTCTCATGCAGGCGCTCGACTGCACACGCAGAGTTGCCTGGTAACGGAAGGATAACAGCCTTGTTCTAGCAAACAAGTACAAAAGCAGGAAGCTTTAGTGCATCTCAACTTCCTTGTTGCCTCGATTCACTCCGTTCTCTCCTTTTTCTCTGTGCATCCACTCTAGGTGTTTCCTTGCAGCTCCTGGTCTCTGCCTTGTTGCTCTTTTTATTGTTCTTCTAATTGCCTGAGCACCCTCTTGCTTCTTATCGCCTAACCTGCAAGTAGCTTAATTCTTCCTCTAGTGCCTTCAAGTGTGGTACCCCAGTGCAGTGCCTGGCACTGTCTTTGCACCACGTTCAATCCTCGGGTACCCCTATCATGGTGTAGGGAGAACCATCCTGCCCCTACCTCCAAGGGATTGCTTGTGGGGTTGGTGAGTGTAGGTTGGTACTCCAGCCTCACATTGACACAGACTCAGTTCGGAGTTCGTCGTAGTGTTTCCTGCCCCCCAGAAAGACAAATCAGGTTTACGCCAGTGCTCAGTCTTGCTTGATAAGCTTTGTCTCTCTTGGTTTGGTAAAATGTCAGTCATAAAAATAAACGTATTACCCAGTCTACTCTATTTCTTCCAAGCCATTCCCATCCCTACCTTCAGGCACATCCTTTGGGCTTAGCACTCCTTGATAGTGCAGTTCTTGAGGAGAGGGCAGATTTCCCAGGGTCAATAAGCGTAATTTATATGCTAGCAAGGGTAAAGGGGGATTGGCGTTCCCCAGACTATAGGACTACTATAGAGCCTCACAAATATGGGCCACTATTGACTGGGCCTTACAGGATTCCCATAAGGTTTGGGTTAGTATGCAGCAGGCGATTGCGGGACATCATATATGGACCCAACTGTGGGTCGCCCGTCATGCGAGTGCGCAGAGTTTATATGTCAACCCAGTTACGCGGGGAGGCCTGGAGGCTAGGGATAGTGTAGCCAGGATGCAGGAGTCCACCACTTTCCCCTTCCCATTTACCCCTTTTCTCCACAACAAGAACTTCACACCAGCGCAACTGGACAGAGGTTTTACCCGATGAATGGATAAGGTAGTGGGGGAAATTGTTGACCTCTTCTGCAAAGGGAAAATCCATAGCTTTGAGGACTGTCAGGCTTCCCTAGAGTTGGTGGAACTGGACAGGTTTTGATACTTACAGGCCAGGCACTGGGTTTTACAGCCATCCAAATTGGAGGGAGCAACTAGATAGCTGACAGACTTTGAGTCCGTTTTCCAGCTGGCGGCAGACTCTTAAGTCATTAATCTCTCGCCTATATAAATGCATGAACTTGCTATCCACCCCTGACCAATGATCATACTCTGAGCTCTGGGAACGGGAACTAGGCCGACCTCTCTCGGAAGAAGAGTGGGAAGAGGTTTACTGGTGGTGGGGCGAGCAACCAAGAGACATGGTCTGGTCACTTGACCAGGAGCCTCCTCAGTGCAGTCTGCCTGGAGCTAGCCTGTAGTCCTAAAGTGGCTGCCAGGAAGGCGTGTAAATTGGTGGTGGGTGGATCAACTGATTGGCAAAGACAAAACTACGTCAAAACTACGTCTCTGTTTCACTATCCTTGCCTTGCCAGTGTGGAAAAGGGTGGAACTGAGGAATATGGCGCTGATAGATCCTTACTTGCACTCACATGACATCACCTTGGCACAAGACAGAACCAATGAGATGAACTGGTCGAGGATGGAGCCAATCAGTGCCACCTGGTGACTGAAAACGTTTATTTGGTGCTGATTGCGTCGACTGGGATATTTCAAAGATGAGGATTCTGTGGGGAAATAATTTTACCAAAGGGAAGCAATTTGTTCATCTCGATGATTAGCAACATGCCTTGAACTCTACTCTTCAGTCTAGTCCTAGAATTCCAGTAGGGCTCCTCAAGTGCACCACAGTGTTGGGGAGAATTCTCATCTATGGCTAATTTCCCTCACCTAGTGAGTCACCCAGCAGCTTTGCTGGACTTCTGGAGTTGTTTTTCCACTTGGTAAATGTGAGAGCTTTTCCCCCCTCTTACCTGTGTTTTGCTATGTGTTTCTATCTGTTATTGTGATTGTGGACTCTGAAGTACACCACTTCAGTAGCCCCCTTCTTTTTGTGTGTCACACAGCACCTTCAGTACCATGGCACAGGGTTGTCTTTGAGACTTCCCTCGCCTCCATTTCTGAGGCGACTACCGTTCCCCAGAAAAGAGTAAAGTTACCATTAACTTTACTTAGTCAATCTACCACAGATCCAGTACACCCCATCTTCCATGGAGTACTGGAAAGGGTTAATTTGTATCCCTTCTGTACCTCCTAGAGCATTGTTTCGCTCTTTAGACTTGGCTGGTGGCAGTGGTATCTACCCTAACTTTTCTACCGCGATTATATTAGAAAAACATGGTACTGTTCTTGGCTATTATGTTAGCCTCGAACATAAACATGCTTGACCAAACCATCTTTCTTTTGGCTCCGATTGGGTTTATTCGCCATTTCCTTTTGTTAAAATCCTTCTTGTGTTTTACTTTGCACGTCAAACTAGGTTTGCCTTCTTTGTTCACTGTTTTTTGGCAGGCTTCTGCTCAGAGGCCCTCCTCGAGGCGCCTGGGATTCTAGGTGGGCTGAATGTGAGGGAGGGGTGTAGTCAACCCTTGCACAGGGTATCCTAGGAAACCCAAGTCGCACTTTGTCATGATTGGCCAGGGTAGTTGTCCGGGCTGCACAACACCCCTGCTGGGTGATTGACAGCCAGGCTGTGTGAATGGGGGTTTTCCGCATAAAAGGCAGGTCTCTTGGGCTAGAAGTCGGAGAGTCACCACTGGAAGTACAAGGAACCGAAGAGAAGCAGAGAGAACGACGGCTGCTGCAACTACCACGTCCCGGTGAAGCCCTGCTGCAGTCCTGAGCTATCTTCCCTTCGACGACTCAGAGAAGATCCAGTCCGGAGTCTTCTTCCCTTGAGTTTGGTGGAGATAACCAGCTCATCTTCCACAGCCAGAGGGTCCTCTTCCTTGGTCGAAATCGCTGCACGTTGCTGTAGTGGTCCGGATAGCCACCTGAAGAGCCTCTCCTGTTTTTAAGGAACGCACCTTTTATTCCTTGTCCCTGCTGCCGGCTTCATCCCTGTGTGGTGCAGATGCCCTTCAGACGTACTCCTTTACAACAAAGCTCCAGGAATTGTGGGTCTGCGGGAAACCAACAGGAACAACTGCCAGGGCACCAGCTGCACCATTGGAACAAGGTACTGTGTTCTACTTGAGGAAACTGGGTGAATCCCTTTTCTTCATTTCCAGGGCTTGCCCTTGTCTTCCCTCCTTCTTATAACTTTTGCTTCCGAACATTGACAATATCGAAGTACTTTTGGCTATGTTGAATCGTGAACTGTCGGACTGTGTGATCTTCGGCAACTGGCCCAGGTGTCTTCCACCCTGGCTCCGACCCTTTGACTTTTGAACTCCTGTCTCTGAGCGTTTCTTGATTCTTCCTGCCTAACCAAAATATTGCCAGTGATTTTTGCCTCCAACTCCCTCTCGGTATCTCAGGTGCTAAGTGTGTTTTTGCCCCGGTAGCATTTCATGTCACGGATACGCGTTTGTTTAGTAGACCGGACTGTCAAAAAGTGATCGCATTCATATCCGCGGTAACATGTTTTTGTGCCTAACACCGGTTCATTCAAACACAGGGTACTTACCCTGAGACTTGCTGTACAAAGTGAATTGTGGTTTTTATTGAAGTTTAATAGAAGTGTTGTGTTTATAACGAATGGTTTAAAAATAAATGTACTTATATTTTTCTACCTGAAACCTTGAGTCAGTGTGTGCTTGAGTCACAGTAATTGTGGTCCCTTTGTGTAATCTCTGCTACTGCTCATACACTCTTGAGATAAGCCTGGCTGCCCCGCCACTGCTACCACTATGACATAGTAATACAGGCTTGTACCAAAGGTAAAACTTGTATCACCACCTGTAGTCTTAATTGTGTGTAGTGGTCCCTAAGGGCACTGCACAGGATTCTGCCTAACAACCAGACCGCCCCTTTTTATAAAATGCGGGGAGAAACTGCAGAGGTTGTGCTGTTAGTCCTGATCAATACTGCAAACCTGGAAACTGAAGATATGTCGACCACTGGAACTTAAACCGAAAAGGCTGACGAAGGAAAGGCGGCGGGAATGATTTCCAGCGACCGGAGAGCCTGCTGTGTAACCGGAGCCTAATGCAGTCCATCCTTTATAATTGACCTGGGGTCTCCGAAAACGATGATTCCGGCCCAGAGCCTGGGGAGACCCACTAGACTCAAGAAGACCTGCATTTTGAGCCATACCACGCGTTGCTGCAACCTTGCGTTGTTGCAATACCTCAATACCCTGGGACTTCAAGCCATCGTGCGATGCACGGTCTTCCAAATCTCGCTGAAACTTCGTGGGCATCCTGGTGGATCGCCAGAGACACGAATCGAGTCCGAAAAATCCCCTCACCAGAGTGCTGGACCTTTAAAACAACGAGAATTCAACCGTGATTTTCTGTCTTCTTCTGTGCTCCTTGAAAAGGCGCTAAATCTGCAGAACCGCATTCAGCCGCAGGGGAAACCTTGCCTAGAGCCTTCTTCTTCGATCCTTGCTGCAAAGTCCCCTCTGAGGTCTCATTTGCAGTCTTCACAAAAGGAATCCATTGTCCAGGTATTTGGCTGCATACCCTGAAGTTCTCCTGCTGCAAAAGTATCTTCAATGCTGAGGCACTGTGTTGGCTTGGGTATGTACTGACCTTAAGCCTGTTAGGATTTCTGTGTAGTTAAGTGGTGTTTTCTGTGATTGGGAGGTCCCTCGTCCAGTGCACCCAGTCCGACTGCTAGAATCCTGCTAGGGTGTCTTCTGCGGAGCCCCTGGACCCTCTTCTAACTCTAAAGTGAAATTCTTACCTGTTTGCTCAGTTTTCCTAAGGAACTGTGACTTTTGCTACTAAAGAACCTATTCTGACACTGCCTGTTGGTCACTAATCCTAGTGACCCCCCCTTCTGCCACTGAGAACACTCATGCTCCAAGAATATGGGAAAGACTGTCAAGGGATTGGGACTTTTGCATAGAAAAGAAAATAAGTGTTTTAAAAGTTACTTACTTATAAAGAGTTGGTTGGTAATTGTAATTCTAAGACTGAACAGTTACAAAAGTTATTTCTGATCTTGAAGCTGTGATGCACTATTCTTAAAAGTATGGTTAACATTTTTTCTTCCTTAGCCACTGTTTTGCCAGTCTATTAAAAAGTAGATTTGAAGGTATTTTACTCTCTTGTGATTAGGTTGTTACTATTCCCAAAAGTAAAGTGTTGGTTTCACCAAATTAGTCCCTTGAGGATAATTGTATGAGTGTCCCCCAACTGGGTCTTTCTTCCCCTGACCTGCTGCTAGCCTATCCTTAATAAGTCTGCATTAGTGTGTTGCCTACCTAGAATAACTATTCCGTAAAGTGTAACATTTGGTTTTACTTTTCTCCTCCGTTGTGAGGTTAAACAAAGTATGTGGGTTTTACTTACCTTGCGTTAGCTGTGTGCCATCCAAAATTTACAAGAGTTACTGCTTACCTCAATCTGGGGTTCCCGGATTTCAAAAGCACCTGTAATTGTATATTACATCCTTAGGTTTTACTCAC
Source organism: Ambystoma mexicanum (assembly GCF_040938575.1). Classification (NCBI taxonomy): domain Eukaryota; kingdom Metazoa; phylum Chordata; class Amphibia; order Caudata; family Ambystomatidae; genus Ambystoma; species Ambystoma mexicanum. Next base: position 1,183,913,773 of record NC_090928.1, on the reverse strand, counting down.
CTAGTATAACTGTGTGTTATGACAAAAATAGTCATAGGTTTTTACTGCACCTAGAATAAGTGTTTGATTATTCACCAAAAGTATTTTGTCCAGTTGACTGATTAAGTGATTTGTGCCAAGAGTCATTATACAACTGGAAGGGTCTACTGCTCGTTAATTACTGAATGTTATTGTGAAAAGTAACCATTGGTTTTTACTCCCCCAAGAAAAGGCTTCACCTATACTGAATGTGTATGAAAATGTTTTGCCTTCCCTAGAACTACTGTTAGGTACTTCAAATAAGGTCTATACTTAGGTCTGTGTACTTTCAAGTATAGTGTTGTGTTTTTATACTGTGATTTCATATAATGTTTTAGTGCTTACTTACCCCTAGATTTATCTGGGCCTACTTGTATTTAAATAAAACCTTTATTTTTACATACATAGTGTTTCAGTATTTCTTTGGATCATTTGTATGACAATTTTACTTGTACTGATTCTACAGCCCTCTCGCCCTCCTAAAATAAGCCTGGCTGCTCTTTCTACGCTACCGTATACTCAGGTGGTACAGCCGTATGCTAAGAGTGGAGTCTTGTACTGCCTCAGTTGAATGGTTTTACTAAGCCCTTAGTTGGACTTCAGAAAAACTGTCCTAACACTGAGGGGTCAGAATTTGCATTCCTCAGACCACTATTTCTCTGCGGCTGCTCCCTTCCTAGGTTATCTCTCCTCTCATCCACCCATTGATTCACTTAGGCGGGCATATCTGCTGAGTGGGCTGCACCACAGTCTTACTAGAGGTCATCATGACGAAAGGGTCCGGCGGGAAGAAAAGGGGGTGATGGACTTGTTCACTAATGAGCCCGCCAAGGATATGGGCACCACAGATCCTGCAACAGCCAAAGAACATGCGTCAACTTCTGTGGAAGCCCGCGAGGACCAGATGTTGGTGGCTACGCAAAGTGTTTTCCTGGCCGTGAACATGAAGCTCGATGATATAGTGTCTACCATCGGCTCCCTCAAATCTAAACTAGATAAGGATAGAACTCTAATAAATGAGGCAAAAGGCAAGGATCAGCGCCACAAAGGACAAGGTCGACAGTCATGAACGGGATATCTCGCAACTGAAACTAAAGGTCGGCAAGATCTGTAACAAATGCGAAGATTTAAGATCACGCGCAAGAAGTAACAATATCCGTATAATTGGAATACCCGGGTCGGCCTGCAAGGGCCCCATGGAAACATTTGTGGAAAATCTGTTAAAAACCTTGTTCGACCACATGAAGTTCTCGCCGTAATTCCTGGTGGAGCGGGCGCACTGCTCACTGGCTCCTGTTCCTAAACTGGGGGCCCCTCCACGCACCACGTAGGCATTATTGGTCAATTATCAACACAAAGGGGGTCATTCCAAGTTTGGAGGTAAGTAACTGTCCTTACCGGCATGGAGTAAATACTGTGTCCGTGTAGGTCAGAGCCCGCTAATAGAGAGCCATTATGACCTTGCGGGCACGAGCTTTGCGCCATGCCGGAAACAACATTACTGGCATGCCGCTAAAGTCCCGAAAAAAGGCCCTTAGCGCCATCAAGCAAAACGCAGATTGCACTACCGACATGAACGAAGACGGCATTAGCGGTCACAGCTAATAATGGTCACGGTAAATAAGCGGAACCGGAAGTAGCGTCATCGCACAGGAACGGGAAAGAGCATGGCAGCCATCTTTAAAAACACAATCCATTGACATCCTCTGCAGCCAGGACCTGTAGTATATTGCTGTGTGTGAAATCCGATCACTACAATGCCCAAGGCTGTGAAATAGGGCGCCTACCGCCAGCGCAAGGAGCGCTTTAATGAAGATGAGTTGACCATGCTAGCGGAGGCCCTGGAAGAAAATGCAGATGTCATATTTGCCCAGAGCTTCAAGAGGGAGGCCATAATCAGAAAGAAGGAGATCTGGGCACTAGAGGCGCAAAAAGTAAGCACGGTTGACAACACCCCCGCACAACCAAGGACTACAGGAAGAGGTGGGATGACTTGCGCCTGTGAGTCCGCAACATCCTCTCGGTCAACAGGAGCCAGGCCATTTCAACTGGCGGAGGAGCAAGCTCTCCCATAAAGCTGTCCTGGTGGGAGGACATATGTGCTAGCCTGATCGCATGGAGGGCATTGAAGGCGTGGGAGACATGGAGTGTGGCGCCACGTCATCGGCGGACAGAGGTGAGTGTCCTAAGAAAAAACTGTAATGCAGAGTCTGATGATAATCTACCAATATATCTGTCTAAAGAGGCAAGCCATGGCCCAATGCACACACATTCCCAGCATAGTTGTCGTACGCAGCACAGACACATACAGATGCCTGCAGCAAGGCAATGCCATACCTTACACAAACCACACTAAGATGTTAATGGCATAAGTCACACTGCATGCAGGCCACAACAAATATGCATGTCACATAGCATACGTCTGCCCCAACATGAGTGACCCCGACGGATGCCTGCATTACTCACCCATATAGCAAGCAACGTGATCATCCAAACTCAACTGCCTATTACCCTCTATTGTGTAGATGAGCAATTATACTAATGTATGCATGTTGCTTATCATACCATCACTCCAGCCGTCCCTCTCTTCGACCCCCTCAGGCTCAGACCATGACAGCGAGGTGCGGGACTCACTCCCAGAGCCAACCACACCCCGGAAGGGGGCCCGGGATGAGGCCAACAGGCCTTCGACCTCAAAAGCCCAACACAAGGCTTGCCATGTACCACTGAGTAAACCACCTCCAGATGCCACGGCACTGGTGCCGCCAAGGGCCATCATGACAGAACCCGCAACACCAGTCACACTGGCACAGGACATAGCAAAAGCAACACTCTCAGAAGAGTCCAGTTCAGTCAGGGAGGTGGCAGCCACAGCACCCCTGGCTGAGGAGGAGGCGCAAGAAGAGGTGTGGGTGCCCGTGGAGGATGACTCCTCCGAACTGCTTCGCACACCAAGTCTGGCACCATCCCCACAGCTCACACTGTTGGACTCCGACCACACCACCACCCGCAGCAGTCTGGGGGGGGGGAGTTCAACCAAGGGGCCATGAGTCGATAGGGGAGCCGATAGAAATTGTACATGACACCCAAGCACCCTCCACCTCCACAGGTGTACCGGCGGGGCCGCAGCGGTAGGAGGAGCTAACTGCCCTGGTGTGACAATTTGTAAGTGACAATGCCCAAGCAAGGCAGGAGTGGTGCGAAAACACTGCCTCTCTGGGCAAGATCATTGCTGATAACACTGCTGATAACACCGCTTCCCTGGGCAAGATCTTTGCTGAAAAAACACAAGTAGACTGTGTGAGGAGTTATCAGCCCTGCAGCAGGTTCTCGGCCTCCAGCTCAACACAGACAAGGTCGTTGCGCACCCTGCGCCACACAGACATGCCACCACCAGGTGCAAGGAGTGGCAGGAAGTAGACTGGCCAGCTTGATGAAGGCAATAGACACTTGTTGGGACATGTGTGGGGGAGTTATGGGGCGGGAGGGGGTTGAGGGTGTGTGGGGGAGTTGTGGTGGGAGGGTGAGGCGGGTGAGACTGTGTGGGGGAGTTGTGGGGGGAGGGTTAGGCGGGTGAGGGTGTGTGGGGGAGTTGTGGGGGAAGGGGGTGAGGGGTGAGGGTGAGGGTGTGTGGGGGAATTGTTGGGAAAAGGGGGAGGGGTGAGGGTGGTGGAGGGTTAGTACACTTTCATTTTCATTGTACATTTCAATACACCCGTTGTGTTAAGAAATTACTTTAGTGGACATTCATCATTTCACATGTGTCATTTATTCATATACAGTGCATAGTGTACATGTACCCCGTCACCCAGTGCCCTCCATCCAACCATCATGTCACCCTCTGCAGCCATGTGTGTCAGAAATATTGTCCAATCACTGACTGACGCACAGCACGTCCCTCCTGTGCATCGGCACCACGATGATGTGCAGCCACATCTTCTTCATCCCCTTCATCATCACCAGGTGGTAGCAGTTCAATGTCAGAGGGCAGGGGCACGTTCCGTCGGATACACATGTTGTGCAGCATGACACATGCCATGATGATCTTGGCCACATTCTCATGGCTGTAGAGAAGTTCCCCATCCAACGGGCTAAGGCAGTGAAACCGTGCTCTCAACAGGCCCAAGGTCTGCTCAATGACTTCTCGGGTACGGGTGTGGGATCGATTGTAGTCCTCCTCGTGCCTGTTGGTTTCAGACAGGGGTGAGGAACCACAGCTTCAAGGGATAACCACTGTCACCTGCATGGGAGGCAAAAAAGGTATATGTCAGTGGATTCATGATGGACAGCTGTACTAGTCACACATGCCTGCAGATTATCGTTGGTCACATGCACATGTCCCTGGTTGTATGCACGCCATTTTTAGGCCCTCAATGTGTCCTGTGCCATGGAATAATGGTGTGTGTTGCATCTTCAAGATGATACACGGTGTGCACTGCCTTCTTGTTGGTCATGCATTGTGTATGCATACAGCTGTGTTAGTGTCAAATTCGTGATGTGTTGTGTTCTGTATTAATTTCTGACTGGGAGCGTTGGCAGTAGGCTCTGCGATATTAGGCATTGAGCGCTGATTTTTCCCATGGTGACATGCAGCATTCCTGTGGTTGTGGCGGCCCTGTGACAGACAGTGGATTCCCTTGGTGGTTCTGTTCAATGTACTCCCATGGATGCTTGTCCTGTGTGGTGATTTGCCGAGACAGCAACGTAGTGCATATACACTGCATGTTGTGGATGGTGTTAAGGAGGGTGAGGTCCGCTGATGAGTGGTGCACGTGTTGTGGGATGTGGGGTGTTTGTCCTGTTGTGCTAGGTGTCGACCTTACTTCATTCCTATTGGATTTGGGTATCATGTTCTGTTTGGGATGCTTTGGGGCACAGTGTTTAGTGATGTGCACATCGTGCTGTCACATCAACATTGACACCATGGTGGTGTGTGCATCTCTCCCCCATTTCAGTGCCATGTGCCTGTCATGCAACTTACCAAGCAGCCAGGCACGTCGTCCAGCATGTCGCTCCATGAAGCGTGATAGTGTGGAGTTCCGCAGGACCATAGAGTCATGAGTTGATCCGGGATATCGGGCACAACAATGTGCGATGATCTTACTGGCGTTGCATACCATCTGCACATTGATGGAGTGGTATTGCTTGCGGGACCACCAACTCCACGTGGGTGCAGTCGAGTGCACCTATACAATTTGGCATGCCTGCCAGTGCATGGAAGCCAACTTTTGTATCAAAAATCTCCTAGGGAGTCTGTGGTAGGGATATGCAGTCCCTTGTGTGCTTCAGGAGGGCATCCAGCACTTGCTTCAGAATGTGAGAAAATAAGGGTTGTGAAATGCCATGCATGTGCCCCACTGTGTGCTGGTGCGTATTTCTATGAGGCTGACAATGTTGTTCTGTCTCATGTGCACGATGGTGGTGATGGTGTCTCGGTCCAGACGGTACAGGGTCTGGATCTGCTCCGGGGTTAGGTTGAAAGGACTGGCTCTGATGCAAGGGATTGGGGGCTGCATGCGTGGTACCGCTGCCTGCACTGGTGGGGCATGCTGGGCCTGTCTCACCCTCCTTCTCCTCCTGCGTCTCCTCTGTGGTGCCTGCTGTTGCTGTTGTTGTTGTTGCTGGTGTTGCAATGCAAGCATGTCCTCCAGCTCCAGTATTGCTACTACTGTTGGAATGAATCATCTTGGTGTGGGAAGGGGTGTGGTGTGTGAGTGTGCTCCTTTTGTACTGGCCCAGACTCCATTTCCTCCACCTGTGCTGATTGTGTGCACCTGTGGCAGTTGGGAATTCTGCACATGCAATTTTACGGTTGGTTCGCGATGCCGGTATCCACTATTAGCGCCTTCATGATGCCGGTATTTGCTTGTCCGCCTGACTTGTGATTTCCTCCCATTAGCGGCATGCCGGTATTGCCGGTATGATGGGCCGTGTGCCCACTCCCATGCCGATATTAGAGGCACCGTTATTAATGGTGCCTCTAATAGTGGGGTCTTAGGTCGGAATAGCCCGGAGCGGTATGCGATGCCGGTAATCCTTTACCAGCATCGTTTTTACATAACCTCTAACCTCGGAATGACCCCCAAAGACTTCAGTCTGCAGATGGCCAGGGAAAAGGGGGCTCTCCGCTATGAGGCTTCAGAAATCCATATTTACCCGAACTTCTCTGCTGGTGTGCAAGTTCTACGGAAATCATACGACCCAGTGAAAAAGCTATTGCGCATTAGACCTATGCATTTATTGTTCCCAACCAAGCTACGGATTCAGCATGGGGACCGCGCGCATTTTTTTGAGTCACCAGCCGAGGCTACAGCATGCATCGAGTCATCAATTTCCATACCCCTCCCACGATGTGTCCCTGATCGCGGCCGCAGCCCGCTCCCATGCATCAGCGAAATGGAAAATGTTGACAATGTGTGATTATTACAGTAGCCGACTACAATTATCCTTACCTTAAATGTGCATAATCAAACACTATTGATATATTTGGGCCTGGCTCTAGCAATTACAACCAGCTGCATGCTAGTGGCTCCTGTTTGCCGTGCACCCCAGGGAGTTTCTGCAGTGTTTGTTTGGGTCACATCGTCAAGTTGGGGGTGATGATGAGTGTGGGGGGCTTGGATATCTGTCGTGTTGGGCTTTACGACATGCAACTGAACCAATGGTTATTGAATTTGGAATTGTTAGTAGTTGTGTTTATAGGTTTCATGGAAAAAGTGCAGAGTGTTCCCCTTGTACACACCCATATTTAATCCCTGCTAATTATTTGAGTGAGTTATGTTTATTTAACACAAGGTACAAGACATCACAGGTGAGCGGATCTCCTTCGTGACATGGAATGTCCGTGGCCTAAATAACCCTATTAAAGCAAGAAAAATATTAGCATATGTTAATCATCATGGCACAAGGGTCATAATGCTGCAAGAAACTCATTCCCAGGGGTCATTTAACGAGAAATGTGCGCACATTTTGGGAAACCAGCTTGGCTACACCAATTACTCAGCCCAGTCCAGGGGTCTTATGACTCTTATTCATCCCTCACTTCCCTTCCAAGAAAGCAAACGCTGCATAGAACCCGAGGGGAGGTATGTGGCATTAGTAAACGCATATGGCCCCAACGTGGATGATCCCGAATTTTATGGTCATGTGGCAGAAATCCTAATTGGGGGCCCTCATTCCCTGATCATATGGGGCAGCGATTTTAATACAATCCTGGGCTGCGCAATGGACCGCTCGAGGGACACTCAGCGGGACCTGACTAAAGCCGGCCATATGGTAATACAAATTATGCAACAGTTGGAACTGACTGACTCATGGAGGGTTCTTCACACTGGTGTGCGCGAGTAAACCTTCTATTTGTCGGTGCATGATGCGTAGTCCACAATTGATTACGGGTTGGTCCCGACAGCGATGCTGGCGCAAGTGCAGGAGTGTATGATACATCCCAGAGCCATCGCCGATCATTCACCAGTCACTTTGGCGATGAAATGGGAGAATGCCCCATCTTGTCTTCTTTATTCTGCCTTTCTAACCACTTTGCGGGATGAAGTCATTGACTTTTTTCATAGAAACGAGGAATCTGTTCCCCACTATGTTATGGTCTGGAAAATGTTCAATGTGTGGCTGAGGGGCGCAGTGATTTCAGTCTCCACGGGTAGCTTAAGGGAGACTAGAAAGGGGTTGGGCATGATAGAGTCGGATCTGAGGCGGCTGAAAAATGAATACAGTACAACACACAACACCGCTTTGCAGGGACTTATTAGCTGAAGTTCACAGAACTAGCGGATAGAGAGGTCCGCCTGATGTATCAGCCCAGCCAGGCTAGAAGATATGGTGAGGCTGATAGACCTGGCTCCTTCCTTTCAAAGGCGATTCGATCTGAGATGGGGACACAACTCATCCCCAGGATTAGGGGGATGGCAGGTGACATGCTATAAACACAGGAAGATATCAACAAGTTGTACCGGTACTATAAATCCCTTTATACAAATTGCGATATGTGTACTAATGCAAACTTGATTAATTATTTGAACAAAGTACCACTTTCATCTCTTTCATATGAGTCGCGACTGGTACTTAACCAGCCGCTCACACATGACAAAGTCAGTGATGCCATAATGTCTCTCCCGTCTGGCAAGGCCCCCGGTCTAGATGGTATAGAGATCGAGCTATACAAAGAGCTCCGACAAATCGTGGTGCATAAGATCCTTAAGGTCTGGGAGGAATCCCTGCAGTCAGGTAAATTCCCCCCCTACATTATCCGACGCCGTAATCACAGTGTTTCTGAAACCACATAGACCAGCTTCCGATATGGCATCATATAGACCATTGTCCTTGATAAATACAGATACTACAATTTTTGCCAAAATTCTATATTCACACCTCCTTCCTTTTATGTCAACTCTGGTTCATCCGGAACAGTCCAACCTCATCCCGGGACACTCTACAGAGTTTAATTTGTATGATGGCCCAATTGGATCCAAATGTGGAGGCAATTGCTGCTTCACTCGACACGGAAAAAGCCTTCAACTCTGTCTCCTGGCAGTTTCTCTTTGCGGTCCTTGAACGAATGCAACTGGGCAATCGCTTCATTAAGTTTATAAGGCTGCTGTATGCCGGGCCAACTGCCAGGGTGCGCACCAGTGCCACATTTTCTCCCTCTTTCCGGTTGGGATGTGGTACGCGGAAGGGATGTCCCTTGTCCCCATTGCTCTTTGCTTTGACGATTGAACCACTCGCCTGTATGGTAAGACACAGACACAGTCACTGGGGTCTACATATAGCTGGCCCTCTGCAAATTATTTCCCTTCACGCAAACGACGCATTGTTATATATCCGCAATCCGGAACTAAACATTCCCCGGTTACTGGAGGAGATTCGTAGATTTACTTCACATCCAGGTTATCGTATTAATGAGGCTAAATTGGAACTATTCCCACTGACCGATAACACGCATGCCCCGGCAGACCTAAGGAGAATCAGATGGGCCTTGTACATATTTAAATACTTGGGTATATTGGTCTCCCGCTCGCATCACTCTCTGCTTGCTGATAGCCATGAGACTTACTTGGACACGCTGGCCGCTAAGCTACAACTTTGGGCAAAATTCCCCATATCATTATACGGCAGACTCTCATTGGTGAAAATGATTGTAGTTCCCAAATTACTGTATTACTTCTACAATATACCGGTTTGGCCGAGCCGCTCTTTCTTTGATAAAATCCGCTCCCTAGCAATCACACATACATGGGGGGCTGGTGCCTCGCGTATTAAATTGGAAGCGTTGACTGAACCATTCGAACGAGGTGGCCTGATGGCCCGGACTTCGAGCTTTACTACATTGCCTCACAGGTGCACTATGCAGGCTATTGGTACTCCTTGCATGATACCCCAATTCACTTGGCTCTCGAAACTTATAGCGCCTCACCCACAAATCTGAAATCTATTTTCCTGGAAGTTCAACATTATGACTCTTGTTCGTTCAATCCGGCCAGCACAATGGTGAATGCCTGGTCTAGACTCTATAAAAGGCTAGGGGTGGAGACACCATACTGCAGATCGATCCCCTTGTGGAGATGCCCAGGCCTCCTCCGATTTATGATAAAGACATTAAGAGTGGGTAGGATTCCGGGGAGGAGCCGACACTACACGATTTCTTCCCTGACGGGAAGTTTGTCACATTTAAAGATTTCACTGCCAAACTGGGCAGTTACCCAACCAGAATACTTCAGTATTTCAGAATACGGGCGGCTTTCCATTGCCATTGGTCCTCATTCCCCCTAGAACCAAATCCCTGCACTCCATTGGAATGCTGGTGACCACCAAAGACACCTGGAGGCTGGTGTCCAGACTATATAAAGCCTGTCAGTCTGTTTAACCTGCAGTTAATAAGGCCAAAGGGAAATGGGAAAAAGATTTAGGCATAACGATTCAGGAGGAGCAGTGGTGGCGCTGTTGCCACCTGACAAAGGAGGTCTCCCTTTGTTCTCAATTTAGGCTTATACAATTCAAGATTCTCAACCAATTGCACTACACACGTGTACGTGTCTCCAAATCTGTGCCACCTGTTAGTGATCATTGTGCAAAATGTCTTACTGATTTCACAGACTCCCTGCATATGTATTGGAGTTGTCCTCGGATTGCCCAGTTCTGGCTGACTGGCTGAAGTGCTTTGTGATCTCACTGGGATTCCCTCTACGCTGTCCCCCTCCAAATATTTACTGGGTGATATTGGAAAGGTTCTTGTGAAAATATGCCGACTCTTCAACTTGGGTTGCCTAATCGCCAAAAACTGCATTCTGAAATATTGGAAATCCAGTGCAGCTCCCACCGTTGTTGAGTGGCTCAGGGAACTGACCTATAGTAATTAAAGGGAACAGTGTTGTATTTCCTTGACAGTCCCCAGCTGCAGACTCGAGGACATTTGGGGCCCATTCCGTAGCTTCCTACAAAAATCGAACACTTGAACTGTTAACTGTGGTATGATGTATTACAATCCAGTCTGATTTATAGCTTAACTGAAATATACATCCTCACCTGATGTTGGTATTATATAATGATGTATCTCTCTCGCCTAGATCTGTGTGTTATGATAACATGTCAGTCACTGTAATAACGTTTTTGTTTTAAAAGGTAACCTACACAAAAATAATTTTTGTATTGAAGCTTTGTTTTGTGCTACAGAGAAGGTGGCAGCTGTGATAATTTGGTGCAAATATTAATTGAACCTATAATTTAAGTAAATATATTTTCTCTCTGTATATATGTTTCTTGGTTCTGTTGCCTAGGGATCTAGGCCCAATGAAGGACGCACACACGGAGGGAGTGGAGGAACGTCTTTATTCTTTTACAACTATGGAGTAATACTCGCTTGCCGCGCACGTGCCCCAGAACCCCCTTTCTTCAATCAGGCTCCGCCTTCCCAACGGCAGGGGCTCGAGAGTGTTAACTCCTTGAGCCCCGGGTAACAGGTTCATTGCTCAGTGTTGGCCCATGGGGAGGGATCTACGTGGATCTATATGAATCATAGATAAGGGTTAGCTTGAATTAGATACATTATTTTTAGCGTGGCACCTTAATTGGGGGGAGAGAAACTCCCCAGTTGACGGTGGTCTCTCAATATATTGTTACACTCCAGCATTTGTGACAGCATGGATTTTCATGCTGGTACAAAGGCTGGTGGTTCCTATAGAATCCAGTAGACTTTTACACCTGAAAAGAGCAGGTGGACACCTTAGGAATTGATTGTAAACACTGCCTGCATTGCGTACATGGACGCCAGTGTAGGGAAGGAGCCAAGTACCCCCACCTCAACCACTTCGCCCATATTGCCTGTATGTTGGCAACCAGAGTGTGAGATACGTTTGGTACCAGTCAAAATACCGATACCAAGGAGAATCCTGGAAGTAAGGTTCCCATTGAGAAAGTCATACCTTCATATGAGACAGTATGATGGCCATTTGAATGAAATCCCAGAAGAAGCAAGACCAATGAATCGAAGGGAAGAATGGTGACGTCACTACCATCACCGTCACTCATGAAGCAAGCTGACATACATAGAAAAGATTCAGAGACACGAGAATGAAGATATTCTATAAAGCATCAAGAAAGTTTCAATGATAAGTGACATCTTTGGATCAACATGAAGAAACTTATGCTACAGAAACAATGAAGATATCAAGTTATTTTACACGTGTACAGATGCAAAGAAACGCAAGCAGACTAGGTTTCTTGGGGCTAGCTTTATAGTGAATAGATTGCAGCATGTGCCAACATATACATATATTAAAGTGAGTAAAGAATGGATGTTTCCACTACGTATTATAGCAGAGCTGGACTAAAAAAGGAAGACCTCTTTTCCAGTGTGTCAATTGAACAAATTAACAGGTTTGAAACTCGGAGAGGCAAAGCTGGCCAAGCCCCAAGAAGCCAAGGCCGTATCAGGCTGGGGTGAGCAGACATTGGATACAAATTGTGTGAAAGAACGAAACTCCTGTTCAGAAGACATGGACAAAAACAAAGAAGACGTCAGAGGCCCATTAGAGTATCGTATTTTAAATGCACTAGAGCTTGATTTTGTGGTCTTCAGTCACATGGAAGGATGAATTTGGACAAACATGACGACCACACCTATGCATGAAGGCAGAGCGTGCCTTCACTCCCCTGAATTCTCCAGAACAAAATAACACTCCCAAGGACAATTTCAAAGCCTTAATTGACAGCATACAACTGAGGTGATGATAGATGAATATGCTAATTGGTGGGAAGCTATGGTTAAAATTAGCTCACCAGCACCTGGAAGACCAGTCTGCGTGCTGCTAACGTAGGTAGAAAAGTACTGACGGAGGATAGAGAGCCAACCAATTTTAGGAGGCCGCATGATTAAGGGTCCTATAGTCTGTGTAACCAATCGGACGTTGTGTATTTAGTGACCTTCATAGTGACCTGGTTAAGGGGAGGGCTTAGTTGCCCCACCTGATGTTAAGAAACCTATCACTTTCTCTCACTCTCTTAGACTAGCATGGATCGTATACTTAGAGGTTCATTAAGAACCTATCACAATTGTCACTAGGTTTTTGTAGTTTGCCACATCGGATGACGATAGTAAATACGTAGGTTGACGTCATCAATGACAGTTTTTTGCTACCAAGAATGCTTTTTTTAAAGATGCATTGAGAGATAATGCTTTGCGACGTCCATTGATGTCCGTTGTACTCCCTGTTTTAGATAATAGATATTAAAACAGCTATCATTTTGCCAACTACATGAGTCGTTTCGATTATTGATGTTTCAGTAACTTCTGCCTCTCCATCCATCTCAAGGGGATTGCTACCACATCTTAAAGGGCTGGGATCATCCACTTCATGTGGCAGCAGAGAGGATGGTTAAAAATCCATCGAGATAGTAGTCTTTGGGGTCCCGGAAATATCGCACAACCTCTACTATTCGGCTGAAAGGACGTGAAGCTTCCTGTAGATAGCGGATATTAGTTTAAAGTAAGTCTTGCAAGCTAGGTGAGACGTGCCCTTGTTTCCAGGCAGAATCCCCTCCCGGCATCTACAGGAAGCTGAACAAACAGAAAGTTGAAGCGGCTGGTAAAGATGGGGACAATCCCGAGAGTCGGAAGTCGAACAAACGAATGGTGAGCAAAAACTGAGTGAGGTGGCAAAATTGTGAATGGGCAGTGGGTGAAGAAAGTGATAAGGGAAAAACAGGTAACGGAGGGAGGTTGGGGTAAAGTAACTTGAGAACAGTGAGCGTTGAATATTAAGTATTTGACTTGAGGAGAGCCCAAGCAATTAAGAGGAATTGTGAGGGAAGGTGCCACGATAAAGGGCACGCCCAGTTTCCTGCGTCGTAAAGACTTAACAGAAGGAATCTTTTCTAGAGCCCTATTTATGGGTGATGTAGGCCACAAACTTGTTTAAAGACAAGTTTAAAAAGAACGAGGGGGGGCGTGGCCTGGCAGCCATGGAGTAGGCTGTGACTCCATCATGCTCTATGATCTGGCGATAGTTTCTCAGTAGCTTGTTCTACCAGACAACAGACTGCAGCACGAAAATGACAGTATGGGCGTATGAAGGTGACTGGTAAAGGGCGCATCCACCCGCGAGCGAGTCGGCCCAGGAGAACGGGAGATCTGACACTTTGTATCACGGATCGAATGCGGCCATATAATACCAAGATGGCGGCCGCTACAGAACAAAGGGACCCGTGAAAGCAATGGGCGCATGAGCGAGGTGGGCTGCTGGAGCGGCGATCGATCATCGTGGAGAAAGGACGTGCGGAGGCTGAGTAATTGATAAGCTGACCGCAGGCACAGGAAAACGAAGCAAGCGATACCCCAGGGAGAGTGAAGGCCGGGTGAAACGAAGCGGCGCGGCAAGGAGCGCGTTGTGGCCAGCTGCTGTTTTCGGAGGTACGGTCGCGGACCCGGTCCGCTAGGATTATCAAGAGCTGCCGGGTCCATCCCGGCAGCAGAACCGGCAGCACGCGCACGCACATGGCGTGTGCAGCTTCCGACAGTAACGCCCACAGAGCTGGTGAATTGGAGGAGGCTTGTGCTCCGTGGCTGTAAGCTCAGTGCTGGGCAAGGTAAGCACACAGCCTATGGAGATAAGAACCTAATCAGTAATTAAGGGGCGAAAGATACATAGCCTCACTGACATGCCCCTAAGTGCAACACGGCACATGTAGAGAGCCGGGTTGTGCTTTCCTGCACTGGCTCTTCCTGTACTGCTTCATTGCGGGCTGGTTGCGTATCATTAATGGATGTAAGATGGGGGGACCCTGCACATCACAAGGCCATTAAATGGAAGCAGTCAGACCCCGGTATCGCGCTTGAGGTAACTCAGCACCACTGTTGCTGCAGAGGGCGGCCTGCACCCCTGCACAGACCTGAGACAAGCCAGTTGAGGAAGTGGACGAACACTCATAACAGGGGGAGTGAGAAGAGGGTCACAAGCCCTCCTCCCCCTCTGGAGGTGGGCAGAAACAGGCTCTCACGGAGAAGGGGACAAGATCGCGTATAGCCCCCCTGGGGAGTGACACACAGCGAAGAGGTGGAATCCAACGTCCCTGCAGCAGTGCTGCGGACATCGGAGCGCGGGAAAATGTGCTAAACACGCACCAGGGTGAGCTGGATACCCAAGTAGGCTGAGGTGCAGGTGGCGACATAGGGGGTGACCTGAAATAGTATAATCTGCCACAGAGAGTGAAGGTACGTGGGAGAACACAACCCACCTGAAATCGGAGAGCAGCGGATGCTGCCATATACAGCGGCTATCTGAGGAGAACACGCCCGGGCCTGGATTGTTCTGGTGTCGTCGTAGAGCTGCAGAGGAACAGAACTGGTACGACACCAGGGGGACCTGAACCGGACACGCAGACAGGGTTGCATTATGTCGGTTAAAGGACTTAGGGCCAAAAGTAAACAACCCACAATGGATGCCTTTGCCAAGACGCCACAAATTCCTACTACCCCGGTACTAGGTTCAGCGACAGTCCCCGCAGACAGTGCTCCAGGGGGAGAAAATCAACAGGTCCTTGCAGCAATAACAGAGCTGAGGAACACATGGGGAATAGCAATGGCGGACCTACGAACGGCCCTCGAGAACAAGATTGATGCAGTGGGAATAGAAGTTACCCTGCTGCGACAAGATGTCAGGGCACTGGCGGAAAGAACAAGTGGACTGGAGAGTGCGGTGAAAACCAATACAGAAGCCAGTACAAATAATGCGAAGGAGGTCCACATACTAAAGCAGCAGGTGGCTAACCTAGAGAACCGAGCACAGGAAGCGGAAGGGAGGGCGAGACGGAGGGAGAGGAGGGCCAGGACCCCACGGACTATGTGGAAAATATGATCCTGCAAGAGATAGGGGCGGACAAGCTCTCGTACGTATTTACTGTCGAACAAGCACATAGGGCTCTGATGAGAAAACCATGGCCTGGGGCCCCTCCTCGGGCGATAATTGCGAAAATATTGAACTAGAAAGACAGAGAAAAAATCTTGGAATACTTCTGTAAAGGTGGGACGATAGAAAGGGCATTTACTAACATCACGGCGTATCCTGACTACACGATGTTGGTGCAAAAGCGGAGATACAGCTATGTGGCAGTCAAGAGGAGACTGCGCGCGGCTGGGATCAAGTACAAGCTTCTGAACCCTGCGAAGACACGGTGGCTGGACCTGCAGAGCTGTCCGGATCGAGATGAGGAACAAGATCACACTAAGCACGATAAGTGAGGGAGATGCAGTAGGACCACTGGCGTTTTAAGCGGAGGGAGCCCCGTTGAGTTATGTTTCAACATTAGAATTGTATCATGTCACTTTCAGACTTATCGATCCTGTTGGACTTGAATATAGATAATAAAAAGCATAAGTTGACTGGGAAGCACTAGATGTGGTGAATAGGAGCAGCAGTGTGGAGGTAACCTACCCCCCAGAAGTTAGTAGTTAGACAGCCACTAGGGCGGCCTGACCCTGCTGAGCCGCGAGTACGGGCCATTGCCAGAAAGGGCTAGATGCGGGGGTGCCTGAGATCCAGGGATGGAGCTGGGCAACAGTTGGGGAGGGTGTTGTTGGGAGGGGATTGGGAGGTGGGAGTTTGGGAGGTTTGTTGTGTTTTTAGTGGGGAGTTTAAGTTGGGGTACAAGCCTATACAGACGATTCAAGTAAATGGATTTGGACCAAACAGATGAGGGGAGGAGTGGGATTTTTGCCACGCCATGGGGGATCTTAAAGTAGCTACCTGGAACGTCAGGGGGCTCAATAGTTACTTGAAGAGGAATAAGGTCATGCTATACCTACGTAGGCAAAAGATAGATATAGCTCTACTGCAAGAGACGCATTTGACGCGAGACAAGTTGGAGATGGTTGGGAAGAAATGGAAGGGGAATGTGGTGGGGGCGCCATATTCAGCATATGCCAGGGGAGTGAGTATCTGGGTGGCGCCACACGTCCCATTTCAGCTGCTACAGATGCTGGTTGAGGCGGATGGGAGGATGGTTATTATGAGGGGATTGGTGGAAAACAGAGAGATAAGTGTGGTGAACACATACGCCCCGAACCAGAATAAAGTGGAATTTTTTAAAACATTGTGTAATCGCCTCAGCATGGGTGCGGGGAGTGCAGTGAGCTGGGGAGGGGACTTCAACTGTGTACTGAACCCTAAAATGGACAGATCAGACGGGAGAACAGATAGACCTACCCCAGCTGCTAAAGTGCTGCAAACACTACTAAATGACTTTGGGTTTGAAGATGTATGGAGGGCGCAACACCCCCTAGAGAGACATTATTTGCATTATTCTGCCCCGCAGCAATTACATACAAGGTTAGATTATGTTTTTGGCACACCTGAGATAGTGGCAGAGACCACGTATGTTGAATATAGAGCGAGGGTCCTCTCGGGCCACTCGCCTTTGATCCTCGGATGGAAATATCGTCCCCCGAGGGCTAGGATTCCGACATGGCTCCTCAGAGCGGAGGCGCTTAAGGACCCCCTTTTTAGGGAGGATATGAGGGAGGAGATTGTAAATTATTTTGAGACAAATACTGGAAGCGTGGACTCGGCGGGCACACTGTGGGAGGCCTTCAAGGTAGTGATGAGGGGAGTAGCTATATCAAAATCCAAAATGCTGCAGGGAGGGATCCTGGCTGACCTGCGGGAAGCGGAATGCAAACTGGAAAGGGCACAAAAGGGAGGAAATAATACTAGAGAAGACGCCGAAGGGAGACTCAGGCTGCAGCAGAAGTGTGTTGGGCACTGGGAGAGACTGTGTAACCTCAACTACAAAAAACATATAGAGAGACAGCATGCGGGACGGGATAAACCTGGGAGGATCTTGGCATGGCTATATAAAAGTGAAACCCCTAGACCCATGATCAGGACGATAATGAGAGAAGACGTGGGGGTGTTTGATACCCAAGAGGGAGTCAACCAGGAGTTCGTAGAGTACTGCGGGCAGCTATATGGAGACGATGGGGTGGATAATTGTGCGATGATAGCGGAAACATTGGAGGATATAGGACTGCCGCAGATTAGTGCCGAAGAGAGAGAGGAGCTAGATGAACTAATCACTTTGGAGGACCTGGAGGAGGTGGTGAGACAGTTGCCCACTAGTAAGACTCTGGGAGCTGACGGACTCCCAAGTGAATTCTATAAAACATTCAAGGGAGAGGTGCTTCCCCCGCTGCTGGAGATGCTGAACTGGGCATATGAGCGAGGCAGGCTGCCCGAGTCACTCAGAGAAGCGGTCGTAATACCGCTACCCAAACCAAATAAGCCCGGGCACAGCTGTGGTTCATACAAACCCCTATCGATGTTGAACCAAGACAGTAAAATATTGACGGCTGTCTTGGCAAATAGATTGAGGAAAGCCATTGGCAAATTAATACATCCTGATCAGACAGGCTATGTCCCCAATAGAAACATAACCAATAACCTTAGGAGGCTCCACAGGGTCATTGAATATGGAAACGAAAATGAAGGTGAGCTAGCATTTGTGTCATTGGACGCAATAAAGGCCTTTGATTCGGTGAAATGGCCATGGCTGCTGGCGGCCCTGGCCGGCTATGGGATGGGTCCTGGATACTTGCAGTGGGCTAAGATGTTATATAGCGAACCGCTGGCTAGAGTTAAAACTGGAGCAGTGATGTGGGAGAGGTGGCAACTCCGTAGGGGCACCAGACAAGGCGCCCATGGTCCCCTATGCTGTATATACTGGCTCTGGAACCTTTGGCGATCTACCTGAGGCAACAGTACGATACGATAGGCATCGCGGTCGGGGGTGAACGACATCTGATATCCTTATATGCAGATGATGTGCTGTTATATCTACGACACCCAGAGGAAAATCTCCAATATATACTGGAAGTAATGGGAAGATATGCAGAGATGTCTGGGATAGCGGTGAACCCTCAGAAGTCTAGCATGTTTCCATTAGGCGGATATAAAGGATCCACTTGGAACAAATACTGGTGCTACAGATACCATGGGCGGTAGGCACGTTTCGCTATCTAGGGATAGACATATACCACACGGTGGCAGAGGAGCATAGGTTCAACACAGAGGTAGCGATCAAGAAGATCGAAAACTGCATGAGGTTCTGGGTAAAGCAGCCTTTAGCGATGATGGGGCGTGGGGCGATGCTGAAGATGGTGGTTCTGCCTAGGCTCCTGCATTACTTTGGGAATATCCCGCACTGGATACCTAAGACATTCTTCACTAGACTGGACAGTATGTGCAGGGATTTTCTATGGCATGGCACGCGGAACAGAGTGGCCATCTGGAAACTTCAGAACTTCCATGAGAAAGGGGGCATAAAACTGGCCAATTATGAGGTTTATTATGTGGCGAGCAAACTTCAGTATGTTGCTAAATGGCTCTCAGATGAAGTGACCTCTGAATCTAGGCTGTTTGGACAAAATTGTGCCCCAATTTACTTGAAAGAGATGATGTGGTTGCCCAAGACAGAAATGGAAGGGTGTCCCAAGCTGATGATACTTGGGTGGAGGATGTGGCGCAGGGCATGCCAGATGATGGAGAACCCATCCCCATGTTCCCCGCAGGTACCGCTGGTTGCACTGGCAGGAGGAGACAAGCAACTAAGGATGATAATCAGAAACCACTGGAAACCGGTTGGGTTAGCAACAATGGGTGATATTTGGCAAGAGGGGACTATCATAGATTTTGAGGTGCTGGGAGAAGAAACTGGGTTACACACGGGCCAGTATATCACGTATCATAGACTGGTGCAGAGGATAAAGAGAACATGGCCTGAAGTGGTACTGGCGGAAGAACCTGATGCTACCATAGACGATATATGATATAGTGGAGGGGGGACATGAGATATCCAGAATATATGAGATGATGATGTCTAAAGTTGATAGGGAGGTAGTACAATTGAGACTAGACTGGGAGGCGGAAGTGGGAACCCTGATGGATGATGGGTTGTGGGAAAGAGCCCAAGGGTACCACAAGAGGGTCTCGAGGAATGCGAGATTAAAGTAGATACAGTTGTATATCACGCATAGGGCGTACATGACACCCCAGAGGATATTGAGGTTTAGAATTTGTGGGACGGCAGGCATGTCCCAAGTGTGATGAAGAGAATGCGGGCATGGTGCATATGTTTTGGTCATGCCCGGTCATTGTGCGTTTCTGGAGCGAAGTGGCACAAAAGCTAGCGGAAAGAGGAGTCAAGATTGTGGTGGATGCAGTGTGGGCCTGTTTGTTGGGGGGGTACCCCGGACCACGGGACCTTCAGCATGTGAGCAAACTAAAAGACCTGGCATATGTGCTCGCAAAGGGGAGATTAGCTATGGGTTGGAAGACATGCCACAGGCCACGATTAGAGGTGTGGTGGAGAGATTTGCAGAAATGGGCGAAGGCAGAGACCATGGTATGGCTGGAAGCGAGCAGTGCCGGGGGGGAGGAAGAGGCAGAGACCCTGATGGCCTGGAAATTATTAATAGAGGAGTTGTTTGGATCAACACAAGACCCAATGGAACCCGTAAAAGGGGAGACCCTACTGTTGGATGAAGGAACAGAATGCGGAAAGTAGTAGGCTCGGAACGGGGGGGAGGGATAAGGGGAGCAGTGAATATTACTAAACAAAATATTATGAAAATGTTATTAATATACTGCAAGTTTGGTTTGTATTGTTTGTTTGAATAAACTAATAAAATTGTTTAAAAAAGGGTTTTAAAAGAGCGATTCACATCCCAATCGGGATATTCTTTAGGGGTAGGATAAGTCTTAAAGAGAAGACTGAGATATATGTGGCCAGTCGAGTATGTCCGTTTGTCTGTTTGTTTTATGTGACTAAATATGGTGAAAAAACAATAGAGGAATTGATAGATGTGAAAAGACAACACGAGATTTGAGAATTAATTATTTATTTAGTGAAAATTGAATTGATGTTTAGTGAAAAAGTAGATGAAAGTAAACAAATGTGACATAGTAGGTTTGGAGCCTTCGACAATTGGTGCATGCTCATATTGTTTTGTTTTTCTGAAATGTATTTTTGAAATCTGCAAAGTGTAAGGGTGAGGATTGACAGTCAAGTGTGACAAGTCAGAATGGATGATATTATTCCACTTATATACCTCTGCAAACAATTACAGAAACACGCACCCAAACTTAAGCAGTACGGTGCAGAATGGGTTAAAGGAACGGCAGACAAAAAGTTCATGCCATGGCCACAAGGGGGATCCTTATTGAAGGCAGTTTTGCAGCATGTGATGACATATTTGCATGCAGCATATACGGGAAAAAAGTTAGATAAACGATTAGCGAGCTTAGAGCTCTGGAAAATGTACCAGGAGGATGGAAAAGAGCCACCTCGTGAAGACTGGATATTGAACTTATGCAAAGATGGGTTTAGGAGCCTTCTGCTCCCCCTACCACGCCTGAAGCAGACATCGATAGTTAGAAAGATGATGGGTTATACCATTAAGAGAGCGTAAGGCAACGACAGGATACAGCAACCCGGCATATGAGTCTCCTGCGCTAAGCAGTGACGAGGGCCCAGAGAAAAAGTCTGAGAAAGATGTAATCTCTAAGGTCCTGAGGGACAAGGCGAGACACGACAAGGAGAGAAGGGATCGACCAAGTACATCGATAGATATAGGATGAGAAATAAAAAGTTGGAAAGGAGAAAAAGAAAAGGCTGATGAGTTATCACTTATACAGAACAAATGAATGGGTGGTCAGATTTTGCTCAAACTGTATGGTAAGAGCATCGAGGATGTAAAACAAAGGGAAGATCGAGACGAACAGGAAAAAAGGATAGAGAGAGAGAGAGAGAGAGAGAGAGAAAGAAGATGGAGCGAAAAGGAAGGGTAGACAAAGACGGGAACAGTTGAATCAAGATGCGCAACTGAAAAAATCAGGAAAGAGCAGAGGAGCAGAGAAAGTATGATATAGACAAAGTGTCACAGGTTTCACCCCTTCTCACCTGTCTTTGTTGTTTGTGGGAGTTCTTCGGTGGAGTTTTCTTTCGTAGAGTTCGGGTCTTGTATAATAACCCTGAATGCAGGTCCTCGAGTTCCAGCTTGTGTTCAGGGTTCTGAGTCCTCGGAACGTTCAGATGTCCGGGAAGTCCGAGGAAATCCAGGAAAACAGTAAGAGTACACACGGAAGACGAGTGCACGGAGATCCAGGATGCAATGAGGACAAAAGGAGGGGGAATGAAGGAGGAGGAATTTAGGGGAACCGGGAACCAGGAATCAAAGGAAAAACACAAGCGAACTATGGCAGCACACATCTAGCCACAGCAAGCGGTAGCATTGAGACGCGCAGGGCTGCGGGGGCGTGTCCGCTTTATAGAACGTAATGCGTACGGCGCAGACACTGGTAAACAGTGTTGCACGTTCGGCGGCCATGTTTGGAGTACTGCTGAGTGCAAGCCCCTATGGGACAAGGACCAGGAAGTCCAGAAAGGACGCGTCCGATAGCTCATGACAGCATGCCTCCTCCAAAGGCCTGTTCCTCCGGGTTTGCCCGGGTGTATAAGGTGGTACCTTTGAAGTAGCCTCGGGGGCGTTTAGGTTTGAGACCGGTTCCCAGGTGCATTCACTGAATGGATAGCCTTTCCACTCCACCAGATACTGTAGCTGACCACGTCTGTACCTGGAGTCGCATATTCGGGACACTTCGTATGCTAGCTGGTCATTGACAACCACAGGGGTATATCTTAGAGCAGACCGGGAGGTCTGGACGTATAGTTTCATTAGAGATGTGTGAAATACTGGGTGGATCCTCTTCCAGGAGTCTGGTAATTTGAGTCGGAAGGCCACTGGGTTAATGATTCCCTTTATGGAAAAGGGCCATAGTACTGAGGAGCCAATTTATTAGGTCGTAAGTGTCAAGGCAATAGTTTCGAGGATAGCCAGACCTTTTCACCCACTGCATAGGAAGGTCCTGGTCTTCTTTTGGAGTCTGCATAGTGCTTGGTGTTTGCTCGGGCCCTTTCGAGGTGTTCTTTGGCTTCCTTGTGTACATTGATGAGGGTTTCAATCCAGGAGTCGACTGTAGGAACTGGTGTAGGATGTGGGAGAAGGGATGGTAGAACCGAAGGGTGGAATCTTTGGCTCCATAAGAAGGGGCTGGTCTTGACAGCCGAGTGATCTGAATTGTTGTAGGCATCTTCAGCCACACATATTAAAAGAGACCAATCGTCCTGAAACTTGGTGGTGAAACAACAAAGATACTGCTCCAGGGTTTGGTTCACACGTTCTGTAGCTCTGTTGGTCTGTGGATGATAACCTGAGGAGAGGGCACGTTGGATTCCTAGTATACGGCATAAGTGTTTCCAGAATTGAGATACGTATTGAGGACCTCTGTCTGATATGAGCTTGGAAGGGAGTCCATGAAGTCGGAATATGTGTTCCAGGAAGATTCCAGCGAGTTCTGAGGAAGATGGTAATTTATACAAGGGTGTAAAATGAGCCATGTGAGTGAATAAATCAATGGTAACCGTGATAGTTGTGTATCCCCTGGAAGGTGGTAGTTCAACAATAAAGTCTGTAGCAATAAATTCCCAGGGCCTTGTTGGTAGCGTTGGTTGGAGTAGAAGACCTGCCGGCCTCTTGTTATCATGCTTGTTTTGATTGCAGACTGCACAGGCTTGGATGTACTGCTGGACCTCAACTTTCATTTTTGGCCTTCGAAATTGTCTTTGTATAAAACGGAGAGTGTTGGTAATGCCACGATGTCCTGAATGAAGGGTATCATGACAGAGGCTTGTAATCCTTTGTCGCAGTCTTTGTGTGGGAATGACCAGGCCATTGTCCTTGAACAAATACCCATCCTTGGTTTTAAGATTCCATCAATTCATCCCAGTAAATTCCTTCCAGATCTCAGAGGACTGGGTTTGAATCCAAATGTCTTCCAGGAGAGTGATTGCTTGAGCTACGAAAATTGTATGGGGAAACATCTTTGGGAAGGAACGATCTTCCGGAGTTTCATAGTCGGGACGTCGGGATAAGGCATCAGCAATTATGTTGTGTGTTCCAGGTACATGATGGATCTGGAACTGGTACTAGGCAAAGAAGAAAGCCCAATGGGCTTGACGACTATTCCTACATTCCATGGATTTTAGGACTTGGAGATTCCGATGATCCGTAGGGAGCTGAACGGGATGTTTAGCTCCCAGGAGTAGATGATGCCACTCTGTGAAGGCTTGACGGATGGCCAACAATTCCTTTTCCAGGAAGGTATAAATTTCCGGTAGAAGTTGGCAAGCCCCAGGAAGGATTGAATCTGTTTCACAGCAGTTGGAACAGGCCAGAATAGTATGGAATTTACTTTTGAGTGGTCCATTCCAATTCCTTCTGGACTAAGGACAAATCCGAGATAGTGAGATAGTGAACAGTAGAGACATGAAAAAGGCATTTCGAAGGGATTGTGTCCTCCGACATATTCCTCATCTTAGATTTCTCCTTCCAGCTCTGCTGGCCTCGGAAAATTTTTTCTTTAGAGGGCGCTGCGCGTCGACGTCCTCCGAGTCGATGTCCCTCGACAGCCGCCGTATCGACGTCGACGTCATTCTGCCTATAAAGGCCGCGCGCAGCGTCCGTTGCTCAGTTCCGTTTTTCCACGCTTACTCAGTGCCTCGGAATACCGTTGCTCAGTTCTTAGTCAGATTAATCCTATTTACCTCGAGTTATTCGATCCGTACGCGATGGCTTCCTCGTCGGAACCGACAACTCCTCGATCCGGCTTCAAGAAATGTCGTGGGAAAAAGATGTCGTTGACCGATCCTCACAGAGTTTGTCTGTGGTGTTTGGGAGCTGAACACCATTGTTCGGAATGCGAGGACTGTAT
The DNA here is from genome assembly GCF_040938575.1 of Ambystoma mexicanum. Taxonomy (NCBI): domain Eukaryota; kingdom Metazoa; phylum Chordata; class Amphibia; order Caudata; family Ambystomatidae; genus Ambystoma; species Ambystoma mexicanum. The sequence goes on along the minus strand of NC_090928.1, from coordinate 1,183,889,426 downwards.
GTCCATGACAGCTAAGGCCCTGAAGGAGCGTAGGGGGAAGCTGGAGAAAGGTAAGACTTTTAAAGCTTCTTCTTTGTCGACGAAGTCGAGACATTCGTCTCCTCGTCACCATTCGCGCTCCAGGTCTCGGAGTGGGTCTCATCACTCCTCGAGATCGAAGCACTCGAAGAGGAGACGTCGAAGATCCCCTTCTCCGTCTTCCTCTGTTTCGCCAAAAAGAATCCCTTGCCCCACGAAACATAGTTCCCGGGCTGAATGGGAGGAATTCCGAAAAAATATGATGAGCGTCTTCGAGAAAGCAGCCTCGACCCCCTCGAAGACTGCCGAGAGCGATGCTCTGGTCGAAAGACCCGAAGGTCAAAAACGCCGCGAGTCGCAGTACCCGGCGAAGGAAACCTCTCGAGCGCGTCTCAAACCCTCGAGTAGGACTATGACCTCCAAACCTTCCTCGAAGATTCCGTCCACGCCGTCGACGAGGGTTCCGTCGAGGTCGATGTCTTCGACGCCGTTGTCGAAGGGACCTTCGACACACGGGTCTGTCGACTCGACGCCAGCTTCGACACCGGCGTCGACGCCAAGAAAAGTCACGGTTACTACACATCCAGTGACTATCCCCAGGTCCTCGAAGTCGATGGCTTCGAGATTGTCGAGTAGAATTCCAATTCTGTCGAGGTCTTCGAGGCCTCCGCCTTTGTTTTCGACGCCACGCTCTAAGCCTTCGACGTCGGTGTCGACGACATCGACGTTTTCGAGGCCGATAACGACAAGTTCGGCACCCTCTGCCTTGGAAATGGGATTTACTCCCTTTATGAGTTCAGAACAATTGAGAACTATGTCCTCAATTTTGGAAGAGGGTGAATTGTCTGAACAGGAAGACACATTTGAGTTACAGGGACCTGTAACCCCAATTAGAGAGGAATTTTCCTCTGAAGAGCGCAGGTTAAAGGATCTTCATGATTCCTTACATGAGGCAAGTGGGTGAGACACTTCCCCTGAGGTGGAGTTTGCTAAGCCAGACCCAGGGGAGCATGCTGAAACCCCCTACAGAGCCTTAATGGCCAGGACCACAGAGTTCATGGGGTGGTCTGCACCTTCACAATCTTTCCAACAAGATGACCTCACGGATGTTCTTGACAAAGGCCCACAGGAGGATCCTGTGGTGCCTTTTCATAAAGCTCTTCAGAGAAAGATCATGACAAACTGGGAAACCCCAGATGTAGTACCAGCAGTAAATAAAAAAACTGTCTGCAAAGTACAGGGTATCTTCTACAGACCCAGAGTTTATGTCTAAACACCCATCCCCAGAAAGTCTGGTGGTACAGGCAGCATCCTCTACCGATGTCAAGACGGCTTATCCTACCGTCCCACAGGACAGGGACGATAAAAAATATGATGCTATGGCAAAGAAAGTCTTTTCAGCATGTAGCATGGCGTTAAAATCTGTTAATGCTACTTGCACCCTTGCTAGGTTCAGCCATACACTTTGGGAGTGTGCTTCTACAGCGGCTGACTGCATCCCGGAGGGAGAAGAAAGGGATGCGTTCCTGAATATTATACAGGACGGTAAAGACGCTATGTGCGAATCCCTCCAGACGGGCATTGATTCGGCTGACAGTATCAGCAGAGCAATGGCGGCAAGTACATCAACCAGGAGATTCGCTTGGTTGAGAAAGTCTGGTTTTGCCCCAGATGTGCAAGCCAGGCTCTTGAACATGCCATTCGATGGCTCTTCTTTGTTCGGGAAAAAGGCGGATGACAGTTTAGAGAAACTGCAAACTTCAAAAGCAGCAGCAAAATCCCTAGGAGCTGCAATCCGTCAGACTCCTTTTCGTCCCACAGGAACCTCTGCGAGGGGCAAGTCCTTTCGCTTCTACTCCGCATTCGGAAGAGGTAGAGGACGACCGGCTCAAAGGGGTCAAAGAAGAACTACCCGAGGTGGACGGGGTAGATATTAAAAAGCCGCAGCCACAGTGTCATGATCTCTGCTTCCAAAAGGTCAGGGTTTTCCCAACTCCCTTGGAAGCAGATCCATAACCCAGGTTCCGAGGGCCAACCAGTCCCAATTGGGACCTTTTGGACCCAGTCCTGGCACCAGTGGCACCAGGCTCATAAATGTGCCCAGTCCCAGCGCTGGAAGCGCCGGGCTCATAATGCTTGGGTGGACTTACCTGCAGCAGACCATGCTGCTTACTTGCCTGCCAGCTGAGCCTCTGATCCTCTTCTGTTTGGAACTACTTTTCCTGTTGGGTGGGGCAGGAGCCACTCCCTAGATTCAGAACACTGGAACTCTTCTGGAAAGCAGGAACTCTTTTCTTACCTAGGCGTGGCTGTGGAAGGAGAGACCTAAGCACTACAGGAGGCTATTTAAACCACACCCGGTGGATGAATCTTGCTCTGCGTTATTCTGCATCCTCTGCAGCAGAACGCTCATCGTGTCTTCTGCATCGGATCCTGGGCCTACGGAAAAAGGCTTACCATCCTGAATCCAGTCTTCAGCTACACCTATAAAGACAAGAAAGAACAGGTTAGCATTCCGGCATCTGAAAGAAAAAGGCTTACCATCCTGAATCCAGTCTTCAGCAACACCTATAAAGACAAGAAAGAACAGGTTAGCATTCCGGCATCTGAAAGACAAAGGCTTACCTACTCTTCGTGCGCTCCGGAGGTCTTCACACTGCATTCCGGCATCTGAAAGACAAAAGCTTACCGACTCTTCGCACGCTCCGGAGGCCTTCGGCGCTGCATCCTGCATCTGAAAGACAAAACAAGGTGCGTTTAAAGATATTGGGGAACTTTAATACTCACGTGCCATTACTCCTTTCCACATCAACCCCAGTGGGTATTCCGGCACCCTGCAGCCGCTCTGAACTCGTACCTGCAAAATAAAAGACAGTTAGAGCGCATCGTGAAGCAGGCAACAAGCGCTTACTTACGTGCTTCCAGGCGCTTCTATTCATCATACGGACGCCATCTTCAACTCACTTAAGCCCGTCATCCGCCATCGCCGGAACCTGCAAAACAAGAGACATCATTGCTAAAGACTTTAAAGACAATAGAATTACTCGAAACTTACCGTTCGTGCAGTAAACGACAGACAGCAGTCCTCTGAAGTCAAGAGGCCTGCGCTACCGATCCAGTGAAGAAACTGGTTACAGCACCCTGCCCCGAGGCAGATGGAGAGCTCGGCATTCACTTACCTAAGACATCTTACTCTTGAAGTCAGGCATACAGTGCACAGAGGTCCAGCCCAAAGAGCCAACCGGGTGCTACACATCACCTTTGAAGATACGGTAGTCGCCCAGTCAAGACCGGCGCCTCTGCGAGAATCAGGTGAGCGTTACAGAACGCAAAGCCTACCGCAAAACTCTCGTCCAGGCGCTATGGAAACCTCGGATACTAACCACCTAGCCCGGTTACTTGGGGAACTAAGGGTAGAAGTGCATGCAGCTCGTCAGGAAACAAATGCTCTAAGAAGGGAACTAATTATTTCCAAGGAGTAGACTCCGGGGAACCCATGCAAATTGGGGGTCTGAAAGGTCCTCTAACACAAAAGGAGCGGGAAAGGAGAAAACAGTTGCAATTATGCCTATATTGCGGAAACTCAGGGCACTTTCTTCGAGACTGTCCGGTGAAACCTGCCAAGAAGGCAGTAGGAGCTGCAGTTACCAAAGTTACAAACTCTGAGCAGGGAAACGACCTCGCCCGACAAGAATAGAGGTCCTCTTGCCGAGCGTGAAAACCAGTTCCGTGACCTCGCATTTCGTGATACCTATGGTCCTCATTAGCCCTGATAATCCGGATCGATTACATGCAATTGAAGCTTACGTCGACAGCGGTGCCATCGGCAATTATGTGGATCATGAAATGGTTTTGAGGATGAATCTCACTCTTTGTCCCAAGGCTGTAAAGGACGTCATTACTACAGTGGATGGTACGGAGATAGCCTCCGGGCCAGTAACGCATACCACTCAAGAGGTGACGCTAGTAAGTCAAGATGGACACCATGAGAAGATCGTGTTCGATGTGATCAAGGCCCCTCAGTTTCAGATTATTCTAGGAATACCTTGGTTAGAGAAACACAATCCTCTGATCGATTGGCGAGCAAGAACGGTCCAGTTTCCAGAATGTGTCTCTACTTGTCACCTTCCACCTGGTGTTGCACTGGCAGCAATTTCTTCAGAGACTCCCCAGTTACCTCCCGAATACCTTGAATACCAAGATGTTTTCCGGAAGGATCAGGCTAACACTCTACCTCCTCATAGGTCTTATGACTGCCAGATAGACCTGATACCTGGATCTACTCCTCCTTGTAGTAGAATTTATGCTCTCACCGAGCCTGAGAACCTTCACCTTCGACAATACCTGGATCAATACCTGGCGAATGGGTTTATTCGTCCTTCCAAGTCCCCTGCTTCTTCAGCTTTGTTCTTCGTTCCAAAAAAGGAAGGAGACCTTAGAACTTGTATCGATTATCGCTTCCTGAACCAGATCACCGTTAAGAATAGATATCCGTTACCTTTGATCCCTGAACTCCTGGACCAAGTCAGAAAAGCATGCATATATACAAAGCTGGATCTTAGAGGAGCTTACCACTTGGTACGAGTAAAAGAGGGCGATGAATGGAAGACTGCCTTCCGCACCAAGTATGGGCTATTTGAATATCAGGTCATGCCCTTCGGACTTTGCAATGCCACGGCCGCCTTTCAATATTTTATGAACGATGTCCTCAGAGAGCTCATAGATGTGTGTGTTGTTGTTTACATTGACGACATCCTCGTTTATTCTTCATCGGAATCTGAACATCGGAAACACGTGAAAATGGTCCTCGAAAGATTGCGTCAACACAAACTTTTCGCTAAGTTGGAAAAATGTGTTTTCAACGTGACTGAAGTTGAATTCTTGGGATTCATATTATCACCTGGCGGAGTACGTATGGATTCAAAGAAGGTCGATGCAGTTCTCAAATGGCCATCACCATCCTCCGTAAAAGGTGTGCAAAGCATGTTAGGCTTCGCTAACTTTTACCGCAGGTTTATCCCCGAATTCTCTCGAATAGTCCAGCCCATCACTGTCTTGTTAAAGAAAAACAAACGTTTTGAATGGTCTACCGAGGCGGAACAAGCTTTCCAGGATTTGAAGACTAAATTTATCTCTGCACCAATCTTAAAACACCCTCGCCCCGAACTCCCCTACATCGTGGAAACTGATGCTTCAAGCCTTGCCATGGGGCAGTTCTATCACAAAAGGACCCGGTAACCAATCAGTTGCATCCCGTGGCATTTTGGTCCCGCAAATTCTCGCCTCCTGAAATCAATTACACGATTACTGACAAGGAACTTCTGGCTATCAAGTCTGCCTTTAAGGCTTGGCGGCATTATCTGCTGGGGGCCCGACACACCGTTACTGTGATTACGGATCACCGAAACCTGCAATATTTGAAAACCGCAAAAGCCCAATCCTCTAGACAACTCCGTTGGGCATTATTCTTTGCCGAGTTTGACTTCATAATTACCTATCGACCTGGTACAAAGAACGGTAAAGCTGATGCCCTTTCTCGGATGGGAGTGGAAGAACACTTGATCAACCCTAAACCTGTACCAATCATTCCCGAACAAAGAATTCTGGGTGTAATCGCCACAGAATCCATAGAGGAAGTTAAGGATAAAGCCAGGCAACTTGTAACTCCAGCAGACATACAGAATTGGCATCTGCAGGGAAAGGACTTTGTAGTAAAGGACAACTTATTGTATTTCCAAGAACGATTATACCTACCCAGCACAGATTTACAGAAAAAAGTAATCTCCTGTTATCACGATTCTTTAATGGAAGGTCATCCCGGTATGGCTAAGACCTCAGAAAAGATCAAGCGCTACTTCTGGTGGCCGTCTTGGAAAAAAGATATCAGAGACTTTATAATGTCTTGTGGAGTATGCGCCCAAAACAAGAGTCAAAAGGAAAGACCAGCAGGCCTCTTACGCCCTATTGACATCCCACCTCGCCCTTGGCATACGCTTTCTATGGACTTCATCACCGATCTACCTCCATGCTCCGGATACAATACGATTCTAGTAATCGTGGACTTATTCTCCAAGATGGCGCATTTCATTCCGCTCAAAGGCTTGCCAACAGCAGCAACTCTGGCCCGAGAATTCCTCGAAAACATCGTCCGACTACACGGTTTTCCTTCGGTTCTAATTTCGGATCGAGGTAGTCAATTTATTTCTCATTTTTGGCGAAGTTGCTGTCGGTCGGCTCAAATTGATGTGAGACTAACGACCAGTCACCACCCTCAGACCGACGGACAAACCGAGAGGACCAATCAAACTCTGGAACAGTATTTACGCTGCATGCTGCAACAAACTGAAAAAACTTGGAAAGACATCCTTTGGATAGCCGAATATGCCTACAATAACTCTGTCCATTCGGGAGCTGGAAAAACACCGTTTTTTTTTTTGTACGGCAGTCACCCTCGAACCTCAGAGTTGGATCCCCTCCAAGATCTTGAAACACCAGCAGTAGACTACCTGCATTCTACAATCACCCAAGCCTTTAAGGAAGCTGTTTCTCACCTTCAAAGGGCTAAAGAACAATACAAGAAAAGAGCAGATCAACATCGGAAGGAAGCCCCTCAATATCAAGTAGGGGACCAAGTCTGGTTATCCACCAAATATCTACCTCTAAAAGGGCCACGCACATTCAACCCAAGATACCTTGGTCCCTATTCCATCACTACCATAGTAAACCCAGTAGCGGTCAAGTTGGACTTGCCCCCTCACATGAAGATACATCCGGTCTTCCACGTCTCTCTATTAAAACCCGTGCAACCTCAAACCCGACTAACTAAATCTCCAAAACCCATCCTAGTTGATGGAGAACTCGAGTTTGAAGTCAAAAGCATTCTGGACTCCAAGATCTCCAAATCTAAACTATTTTACCTAATTGACTGGAAAGGCTACGGCCCCCAAGAGAGATTCTGGGAACCTGCTGAATATGTCCACGCTCCTCGCCTAATCAAAAGATTTCACCGAACATTTCCTGACAAGCCAAAACCCCCGGAGAAGCCCGGTTTGGGAGGGGCCTTGAGGGGGGGTACTGTCATGATCTCTGCTTCCAAAAGGTCAGGGTTTTCCCAACTCCCTTGGAAGCAGATCCATAACCCAGGTTCCGAGGGCCAACCAGTCCCAATTGGGACCTTTTGGACCCAGTCCTGGCACCAGTGGCACCAGGCTCATAAATGTGCCCAGTCCCAGCGCTGGAAGCGCCGGGCTCATAATGCTTGGGTGGACTTACCTGCAGCAGACCATGCTGCTTACTTGCCTGCCAGCTGAGCCTCTGATCCTCTTCTGTTTGGAACTACTTTTCCTGTTGGGTGGGGCAGGAGCCACTCCCTAGATTCAGAACACTGGAACTCTTCTGGAAAGCAGGAACTCTTTTCTTACCTAGGCGTGGCTGTGGAAGGAGACACCTAAGCACTACATGAGGCTATTTAAACCACACCCGGTGGATGAATCTTGCTTTGCGTTATTCTGCATCCTCTGCAGCAGAACGCTCATCGTGTCTTCTGCATCGGATCCTGGGCCTAAGGAAAAAGGCTTACCATCCTGAATCCAGTCTTCAGCTACACCTATAAAGACAAGAAAGAACAGGTTAGCATTCCGGCATCTGAAAGAAAAAGGCTTACCATCCTGAATCCAGTCTTCAGCAACACCTATAAAGACAAGAAAGAACAGGTTAGCATTCCGGCATCTGAAAGACAAAGGCTTACCTACTCTTCGTGCGCTCCGGAGGTCTTCACACTGCATTCCGGCATCTGAAAGACAAAAGCTTACCGACTCTTCGCACGCTCCGGAGGCCTTCGGCGCTGCATCCTGCATCTGAAAGACAAAACAAGGTGCGTTTAAAGATATTGGGGAACTTTAATACTCACGTGCCATTACTCCTTTCCACATCAACCCCAGTGGGTATTCCGGCACCCTGCAGCCGCTCTGAACTCGTACCTGCAAAATAAAAGACAGTTAGAGCGCATCGTGAAGCAGGCAACAAGCGCTTACTTACGTGCTTCCAGGCGCTTCTATTCATCATACGGACGCCATCTTCAACTCACTTCAGCCCGTCATCCGCCATCGCCGGAACCTGCAGAACAAGAGACATCATTGCTAAAGACTTTAAAGACAATAGAATTACTCGAAACTTACCGTTCGTGCAGTAAACGACGGACAGCAGTCCTCTGAAGTCAAGAGGCCTGCGCTACCGATCCAGTGAAGAAACTGGTTACAGCACCCTGCCCCGAGGCAGATGGAGAGCTCGGCATTCACTTACCTAAGACATCTTACTCTTGAAGTCAGGCATACAGTGCACAGAGGTCCAGCCCAAAGAGCCAACCGGGTGCTACACATCACCTTTGAAGATACGGTAGTCGCCCAGTCAAGACCGGCGCCTCTGCGAGAATCAGGTGAGCGTTACACACAGCAGGTACCTCTTTACCATCGGCATCTGCATCAGCCGCCCCCAAACCACTCTGAGGACTTCCCTCACAGGACACCTGTAGGAGGCAGGTTGACTCAACATCTGGCGGTATGGCAGGCTATCACGTCAGATGCTTGGGCATTGGAAACAGTTGCCCAAGGTTACTGCCTGCCCTTCCTACGTATATCTCAGAGTCATCCACCGGGGATCAGCTCTCAGAAAGCTCCAGATCCGCTCCTCTTGCAGGAAATTTGGGACCTGCTAGAGAAAGGTGCCATAGAACCGGTACCTGTAGCGGAGAGGAACAAGGGCTGGTACTCCCCTTACTTTCTCATTCCAAAGAAAGACGGAAGACTGAGACCCATCTTGGACTTGCGAGAATTGAACAAATTCCTCAGAAAAGACAAATTCAAGATGGTCACTCTTTCTCAGATCCTCCAGGCCCTTCAGTTCCAGGACTGGTTGGTATCTCTGGACCTTCAGGACGCTTATTTCCATGTGCCTATCCATCTCAAACACAGGAAATACCTGAGGTTCGCAATTGGCAACTCTCACTATCAATTTCGAGTGCTGCCATTTGGGCTGACCTCCGCCCCGAGGGTCTTCACCAAGTTAATTTCGGTAGTGGCTGCAAGTCTAAGGAGGGAAGGGATTCACGTCTACCCCTACCTGGACGATTGGTTGATCAGGGCTGTTTCTCCGGAACAAGCTCAGATCCAGCAATCCCTCAATTTAAAGAAGTCACAAATGATACCATCGCAGAGACTCCAGTTCATAGGAGCGATCCTGGACACTTCCCTGGGAAAAGCCTCGCCACCAGAGGTGAGGGCTCAAGATATTCTACAGATGGTTACCAAGTTCCAGCATGCCCAACGTCTCCCAGCCTTCGACTTTTTGAGGTTGCTAGGCCTCATGGCATCCTGCATTTTCCTAGTGCCAGAGGCTCGCCTGAGAATGAGATCCCTCCAGTGGGCACTGAGGACTCAGTGGTCACAATTCTCAGGGAGAATGACAGATCTTCTTCAGGTTCCCGGCAGGGTGGCTCGAGACCTTCAGTGGTGGGCCTGTCAGGAGAACATTCTGAAAGGAGAACAGTTTTGGCAACCCTGGCCGGAGATAACAGTAGTCACGGATGCCTCACTCACGGGGTGGGGAGCCCACACCAACGACTTGACCATCAGCGGTCGTTGGTCTCCATCGGAGTCCAGACTACACATCAACCTGTTAGAGCTGAAAGCCATCAGACTTGCGCTGAAGGCGTTCCTGCCAGCTGTACAAGGGAAGAACGTCCTGATAATGACGGACAACACGGTGGCCATGCATTACCTCAACAAAAGAGGAGGCGTAGGATCACTACCCCTGTGCAGAGAGGCGATGCAGCTCTGGTTTTGGGCAATCCAAGAAGGAATCTCTTTATCGGCAGTTCACCTAGCCGGAGAGAAGAACTTGACAGCGGATGCTCTGAGCAGGCAGAACACAGTCTCCCACGAGTGGGAGCTAGCTCAGGAAGTCCTTCAAGAGATCTTCGCCCTTTGGGGAACCCCTCAGGTAGATCTGTTCCCCACCAGCCTAAACAGGAAATGCGACCTGTTCTGCTCAAGGGAATTTCCCCCGAGAGGAGCTCTGGGAGACGCGTTCATAGTGGACTGGGAGTTTCCGCTTCTGTACGCGTTCCCACTGGTCCCTGTCATCCCTCAAATGATCAGGAGGTTGAGAAGATTCCGGCGAACCATGATCCTAATTGCCCCGGATTGGGCCAGGAGAATGTGGTACCCGGACCTTCTAGACTTGTCCATCTGCCCTCCAATTCGACTTCCACTCAGAGAGAACCTACTCTCACAGAAGGGAGGTCAGGTTCTCCATCCAGACATCAAAACCCTCAACATTCACGCTTGGCTTCTGAAAGGCTGAGGTACAAGGATTGGGACCTCCCTGATGATGTTATGGAGGTGTTGCCTTCGGCAAGGAGGCCAGCAACAAAGTCTTTATACCGCTGCCGTTGGAACAGATTTTGCAGCTCGTGTAGAGAACAGAATATCGACCCTTTTTCATGTGGTACACCAATGGTTTTGTCCTTCCTACTATATTTGGCAAATTCAGGCCTTCAAGTTGGCACCATTAAGGGCTATCTCGCAGCGCTATCCATCTTTAAGCGTACTGCGGAAGAACCATCCTATTTCAAATTACCCTTGGTAATACAGTTTCTAAAGGGGTTAACCAATGTTTATCCCCCAAGACCATTCCAAGTTCCCCTATGGGATTTAAACTTAGTACTAACTTTCCTGATGGGTACACCTTTCGAACCTCTTCATTCTTGTTTGTTAAGATTCCTTACCCTTAAAACTGTTTTATTAATAGCACTTACATCTGCTAGAAGGGTGAGCGAATTACAAGCTCTTTCTTGTAAACCCCCTCATACAATATTTCACAAAGACAAAGTTGTCCTGCAAGTGAAGCCTAATTTCCTCCCAAAGGTGGTTTCTGAATTCCATATCACTCAGAAGATTACCCTACCATCTTTCTATCCTCCTCCTCACCCGGGGAAAGAGGAAGAGAGGATACACAGGCTAGAACCTAGGAGGGCTTTAAGTTTTTACATTAGTAGACTAGCCAGGATAAGACAGGCAGACCAGCTGTTTGTAGGTTACACAGGTCACAAGCTGGGGTTACCAATAACTAAGCAGACCATTTCCAGATGGATCATTCTAGCCATTCTGGAATGTTATAAACTGGCAGGGAAAGAGCCCCCTCAAAACCTTAGGGCTCATTCGACCAGAGGTATTGCAGCTTCATCGGCCCTCAAAAGAGGCGTGCCGGTTAAAGACATATGGTCGTCTGTCCATACCTTTACACGTTTTTACAATCTGGATTCCTCCTCCAGTCAAGAGACTAGGTTTGGAAGGGCTGTACTGCATTCTATTCATCAATAGAAGACAGCGTGAAGTCAGTACTCCCTCCTCCGATAATAGAATACTGCTATGGGAGCCTATCTAAGATGAGGAATACGTCGGAGGACACAATCCCTTCGAAGAACAAGTTACTTCTTACCTTGTAACGTTCTTTCGACGGGATGTTCCTCCGACGTATTCCTCATCGACCCTCCGATCCATCCCCGCAGTTCTACTTCCCTTGTTGTTGCAGCTTACGCTCCTTCAGGGTGATTAGTTAGTCCAGAAAGTATTATTGTGGGCTACAAAACGGAACTGAGCAACGGACGCTGCGCGCGGCCTTTATAGGCAGGATGACGTCGACGTTGATACGGCGGCTGTCGAGGGATATCGACTCGAAGGACGTCGACGCGCAGCGCCCTCTAGAGAAAAAATGTTCAGAGGCCAGTAGAGCTGGAAGGAGATATCTAAGATGAGGAATACGTCGGAGGAACATCCCGTCGAAAGAACGTTACAAGGTAAGAAGTAACTTGTTCTTCTCGGGTTTAGCCAGGAGTTTATGTTCACGTAGCCGTTGTAAGGCTGCCTTGACATGTTCTTCATGCCTGAGATGGTCCTGGAGTATATCAGTATGACGTCCAGGTAAACTATGACGAAGAGGAACAGCATATCGGAGAACACCCGGTCCATAAAACGTTGGAAGACCGCTGGGACATTGGCGAGTCTGAAAGGCATGACCAGGTATTCAAAGTGACCAAAGGGTGTTGTAAAAGCTGTTTTACATTCGTCACCTTCCTTTATGTGGATCAGATGGTAGGCACCTCTGAGATCTAATTTCGTGAAGATTACGGCTCCTCTCACCGCTTCCAGGATATCCGAGATTAAGGGCAATGGATAGCGGTCCTTGAGGGTGCATTGATTAAGACCACGATAATCAAGGCAAGGCCTAAGCTCCTTAGTATCTTTCTTGGGAAAGAAAAACAAAAAGCTCCCGCTGGGGATTTGGATGGTTGTATGGTGCCATTTTCTTGGTTGGTATCCAAGTATTCTTGGAGGGCCCTTTTCTCTGGTTCTGATAGGATGAACATCCTTCCAAAGGGAGTCACTGCCGAGGGTTCAGTATCGATAGCGCAGTCTTCAGGTCTGTGAGGGGGTAGGGCTTGAACTTGGCAGTTGAAAACACATCAGTGTAGTCCTGATAGGCTCTGGGGACCTGGATAATATTTGAGACCGTGAGTGAGCTTTGCTGGTCCATCAGCATTCCTTCAGAGGATCTTGACGAGGAATCCAGGGATAGGCAGTGAGACATGCCATGGTCGGAGCCAAGAAACAAGGATCCTGCTGCCCAGTTGATGTATGGGTTGTGCTTCTGTAACCAGGGCATACTCCCTACCATGGGATAATGGGCAGACTTTATGATGTCAAACTTGATCATCTCTTGATGATGGTTTATCGAGAGCTGGATCTCTTTGGTTTGCAGGGTGATTGGTCCTGAAGAGAGAGGTCGTCCATCGATGGCCTCTACTGGTTGCATGATGTCTCGAGTTTCATATGGAATGTGGTGGTTAGTGACCCAATCCTGATCTATAAAAATCCCCATGGCTCCACAATCCACTAATGCCAAAATGGGGTAAGTTTCTTTCTTGGACGGCGATAGAAAGGCCTGCAAGATCACAAGGTTATTTTGTCCAGGAGAGTTCAAGGATGGAATAGATGTGGAGCAAACATCTCTCTCCCGAAGCTGTGCTCCGTCTAGGATCGGGAGCTCGCGTTTCCCGAACGCTGTGGAGGGGCCAAAGGACATTCTCTCACAAGATGTTTATCTGAGGCACAGTACATGCACAGCCCGGTGTGAATCCCTCACAATCTTTCTTGCAGGGATATGGGTCCGCGGAAGGCCCCCAATTGCATGGGTTCAGGGTCTGTGGTCGGGGCAGGAGTGGGCTCGGGTTTAGAGGGAGATTCTATAGAGGTCTTTTGGTAAGGCATCTTTGTTTTCTTCTTGTCCGCCTTCCTTTCCTGGATTCAAAAGTCTATTTGTAAAGAGAGGTCCATAAGGGCCTGGAAGGAACCTGGGCGAGCTACCCTGGCTAGCTCGTCCTTTATTTCTTCATTTAGTCCTCTCCGGAATAGGGTGAAACAGGCCTCCGGGGACCAACCTGCTTCCTTGGCCAGTTGCTTAAAGCGTGTTACATAGGTAAGTATATCCTGGGACCCTTATTGGAAATCCAATAGACGTTCTTGGGCACTGTAAACCTGTTCTGGCCGGTCAAACATGGTCTTTAGAGCCTGGACGAACCCATTATAATCACCCAGGAGGGCATCTTCAGAATTAACTAAGGGCATAGCCTAACGTTAATGCATTCCCGGAGAGATGCGAAATCATAAAGCCCACCTTTGCCCTGGGGGTGGAAAATTTGAATGGCTTAAAGGTAAAGTGCACTAAACACGAATCAAGGAAGCCATGAAGGTTCTTTGAGGAGCCATCATATTTGTCCACTACTCAGCCCAGCAATACACTTTCCTTAGTCGCGGAATCACGTGACAGGACTATTTGTTTTAATGCGGCATTCTCAGCTTTGAGATTCTGAACTTCTGTTGTTTGCTCTTGCATGCCGCGCATGAGGTCTTGAACTGCAGCCTCCATATCCGTATCTGTATCAGTTTGTTGGTGTCTCAATCTGTCATAGGTGTCCCCCCTTCTCACCTGTCTTTGTTGTTTGTGGGAGTTCTTCAATGGAGTTTTCTTTCGTAGATTTCAGGTCTTGTATAACCCTGAGTGCAGGTCCTCGGGTTCCAGCGTGCGTTCGGCGTTCCTAGTCCTGGGAACGTTCAGATGTCCGGGAAGTCAGAGGAAATCCAGGAAAACAGGAGTGCACACGGATGACGAGTGCACGGAGATCCAGGATGCAAGGAGGACAAAAGGAGGGGGGATGAAGGAGGAGGAATTTAGGGGAACCGGGAAGCAGGAATCAAAGGAAAAACACAAGCGAACTACGGCAGCACACGTCTAGCCATGGCAAGCGGTAGCGTTGAGAAGCGCAGGGCCGCGGGGGCGTGTCCGCTTTATAGAACGTAATGCGTACGGCACGGAAACTGGTAAACAGTATTCCGCGTTCGGCGGCCATGTTGGGACTACTGCTGAGTGCAAGCCCCTATGGGTCAGGGACCAGGAAGTCCAGAATAAATGCGTCCGATGGTTCATGACACAGAGGGCAATCGAAGAACAAGAAAGACAAGACAGGCGAGAAAGAAAGAGAGAAGAAGAGGAGTAACAGAAATTAAGGGATAAAAGAAAAGAAAGATGAAAAGACGAAGAGATACGAAGGGCAAATGAGAGGAGAGATATGAAAAGAAAAGAAGAAGCAAGTCTAGGAGAAGAAGCAAGGAAACAGAGTTTGATGATGAACTAGAACGAAAGAGAAGGCAGAGAGCATGCAATTTTGAACATGTGAAAGAGGAATTAATAGATCCTTATCCAGTAGTGGCATGGGAAGACATAGAAGAGTTCTTCCCTGCATATGAGCCAATAGCAGGTCCGTCTAGAGCAAATCTAGAGGATGAGTTTGACTCTAGAAGCATCGGGGACCTCATTGATAAAGCCAATCATGATGCGAGGATTGAGAAAGTGCTGCAGGGGAAGGGTAAAAATGATCGACTCGAGAGTAAGCAGTTGTACGATAACGAGGGTGCCTCATGTAGAGGCTCATACAGAGCCAAAGGAGCTATCTTTAGATAGACTGACTCTGTATAGAGATGAAGAGCACAGAAGTCACACCGTATGGGGACGACAGGATATGTCAGATGAGGACAGGGAAACCTTCCATGGGGAGGAGGAAGGCAACGCATGGGGCCCTAAGGTTGTTTTTCAATGGATAAGGAAGTAAGATGGTCGGATCTAGACCTACCCAAATCTCTGGCGTCTGAATTATTTTTTTTTGATAAAACATTTTTATTGTATTTTGTAACATAACAAAAGCGGCCACTGAATCGGGGGCCGAGAACAACAAAACAACGAAAAAAGAGGGGACAACAAATTAAAAGCACTCCAGTACAGCACCTTCAGTCACGTGTTTGCATAGTATCGTTAATATCTCTCATCGCCATGGGTCGCGGGTTACCCGCCCCACCCACCTTCTGTTCATGTGGAGGCCACCACTGCACTAGGACGTCAAGGCCCAGTTTCTTCCCATTTTCCCCATATATTGGATGCTTTATTCGGGCATCCTCTTGCGCCATAGACTCGGTGCTCCTTCATGGCACATGAGTCCATGTCGAGTATCCATTGTTCCAGTGTCGGAGGGTCAGGCACTCCCCATTTTTGGGCAATGTTGCGTTTCACCAGGGCCATCGCAGTGTTCAATAGCAGTTTTTCCCATTTATTAAATTCAGACATGTCCGGTACACCCAATATTAGGACCTTCGGATCCAGTTCATTAGGACAAGTAAGAGCCTTGGACAATTCCGTACAGCATGCGTCTTGCGTCTGAATTATTGATGCGGCTATATCCACCTAGAGGGTGATCCCATGGTGAGAGGAGGGACTTGCCACCTTATGTGAGTAGGTTAAAGTCACTGCCAGGTAGAAGGTGGTGAGGAACCATTGTCCCTGCTATGGATAGAAATACAGTGGGAGATGAATGTGAGTTTGGGATCTTGCAGTTTCCTTTGTTAGAAAAGGAAGGAGCCAGGCCATAGTATATAACTTGACCACAGATGGTGTCAGAATTCTTCCTCTTGGACTTGGCCCTGTAGTGTAGAAGAAGAATTCTTCCTGCTAATATATCACTTTGAATGCACAAATAAACATACAAAGCAATCTATTGACTGGAAGATTGGATTCCCATCGAGACCTCGTGGCTGTAGAAAATAAACAAGAATGATGTGATTAGAACAATTGACAAGGAATTCAGAAAATTAATTTCTCTAGTGTTACTCCAAACTAACCTGACTAATGTTTAGAGACTTGGAATGTCTAACACAACGGTTTGAAGGAAATCCAATAGATGTTCTGAAAGAAAGAAAAACACTATGAGCCTATAACCCTGGGATCAAATGAGGAGTGACAATAAGCAACAAGAAACAAATCTTGCTTACCCAGACCTTTCTCTGTAAGGCA
Organism: Ambystoma mexicanum; assembly: GCF_040938575.1. NCBI lineage: Eukaryota > Metazoa > Chordata > Amphibia > Caudata > Ambystomatidae > Ambystoma > Ambystoma mexicanum. The sequence continues at coordinate 1,183,872,953 of NC_090928.1, read as the reverse complement.
AAAACGATGGGACGTCCTTATAAAAATGGAGAAAGTTTACCAGGTGAGATCTTCTTCCTCGGCACAGCGGAGGCTGTTCCACGGTGCTGCAGCGGCTGTCCCACGGTGCAGCGGAGGCTGTTCCACGGTGCAGTGGAGGCTGTCCCACGGTGCAGCGGCGGCTGTCCCACGGTGCAGCGGCGGCTGTCCCACAGTGTCCCACGGTGCAGCAGAAGCTGTTCACGGTTAGATTAGTCTCTAAAACGCAGAGATGAGATACTGTCTTTACCGAGTGCAAACCACAGAAGGAAAACCAGAGAGTTGCCAAGTACAAATCGGGTCGCAAATCCAAGCGGGCAAGAACAGGAACAGAAGGAGAAAAGCCAGACGTAATCGAGGGACAAAAGCAAGAGTTCGTTACCAAGAAGACAAAAGTTTACAAAGCAGGCAAGGATGATCCAAAAGAGTAGTCGAGTCAAAAGCCGGGTCAAGAAGGTGTACGTAATCAGAACAAGAAAAAAGGCCAGAAACCGAACGCCAAAAAATGCTCGATCAGAAGCACTGAACAAACGTGGAGGCGTGGTTTAAATAGTCCAGGTCACCTGTTCAATGCCGTGATCCCAAACGAACGTTGCGCTTCCTTAGCAACGTATCACGTAGTTTCCATGGCAACCTCCATTCACTGTGGCGAGCCGCGCTTCGAGTTGAGTGTTTTCTTACTGCATTTGCTGGACTAAGAATGCGTGAACCATCGCGCAGTGGTCTAAGCATGACAGATGGATAAGGATAATTTAAGGTGTGAACTCCCGAGTTGAATTTTTAGTGCAGGGATATGGATACATGAGTTAGAGAAAATGACGGGAGGTAACACGTTAGCCATAGGAGACATTAAAGGTCTCCTGAGGGCCATCCTTGGGGAAAGGGCTGATGATGTTTGGTCAAGAGCAGGGTAGTACCACGATTGAGCACCATTCAATAATTGTAGGGTGGCGGTCTGGAAAGCGATTAGAGTATTGTATCCGGACACTTCCGACATGGGAGTTATAATGGCAAAGAAGATGCAGGAAGGGGATGATCCTCTTGTTTACATTCAGATTTTCCAAGAGCAGTGGGCTTTGGAGACACGCGAGGCTTGGGGGAATTCCATATCTGTATTTTATCATATATTGTGCCAAGAAATTGGTGGGCATGGAAGCAAAGCCATGGTCAGAGATTGAGCTGACCATCACGCATTATTGCAAGCTGTTGCAAGAGAAGAATCTAAAGAAAGACAATGCTAGGAAAGGTGAAGAGGCAAAGTTATTGCAGAAAAAACTATCAAAATATGCCATTGAAGGGGTGATATTGACTAGTGGAGATGGTTCGGGTTCACAGCAAGTAGCAAGCATGCCGCAGGTGAATAACCAAAGGCAGTTCGATCAAGGTAATAATGGATTTGTACCACGGGGAAGGGCAGGCTTTCAAGGTAGAGGTTTCCAGAATAATCAGGGAAACTTCCAGAATAATCAAAGTGGGTATTAAAACACACAGAACGATAGTCAAGGCATGCAGGAGGGGCAAGTTAGGAGACCTTCTCCTATATGTTGGACATGTGGCATGTCAGGGCACTTTGTTCGGACATGTAGAAGTCAAGGATTTGCCTCTATCTTCCTCTTTCAGGTCGTTCTGTCTGGGAGGCGTGCAGATTCGATGTAGCTGTTCTCAGTAGCTGCGAATGTTTAAAGATGAAGACTGCAGGTAAGATGCTGCTGCTAATGATGTTCCTTTTGTCTCCTTGCAGGTTCTGCTTCTCCGAGGTTCGAGGGAATAGCTGGACACGGTGAGCGTCACGCTGCAAGCTGCAAAGTAACGCGATGTGGTTCAAAAAGCCCCAACAAAATAGTCCAGGTAAAGTAGTCCCTAGGCTACCACACCCAAAACACTAGACTGCATAGCTTGGTTCTTAGAAACCAAGCTATGTGGATGCCTCCATGTTGGCTGACAATACAATAAAGTAGTTCCCAAGCACATTGTTGTTCATGGTGTATGAGCCTGGCGCCATAGGCGCCAGGACTTGCCCCATGAGGGCTTTTGAAGAGGATGCCAGGCTCTAGTAGCCCGAGTCCTGACTCCACCTGGCCAATGGGTTTGCCAGAGGAGGTTTTGGGCGAGGGTCGTGACACACAGACTGTTCAGCCAGACTCCGTTGGTATTGACATTGATCTTCATCCCGAGAATCCAAGTTGGACCAAATACCAAATGGCTGTAGATTACCAGATGGGAATTGCTGCAGACAATCAACACTACCATAAAGGGATCCAATGCTATCGGAGAAGAGATGAGAGCCAAACGACTGATGACTCTTCAGAATAGATACGTCCAGGACATGATTACAGCTATGGATGGAGTTGTTTGTGCAGAAATCAGAGAATCATGTTGCACGTTCATACCTTCTCATGATGACGAGAATGGCACCTTGACAGAGGCCATAGAAATGCTGACGGAACTACACGTCATGATGATAGACGAAGTAGACGAAATTGCTGAAGACAGCTGGTTTATATCACTCTTTTACTGGATTCCACAATGGATGTCAGACATGTTCAAGTTCATTGGAGCCCTGATCATGTTGGTATTGCTTGGATTTTGTGTGATCAAGATAATAATCACACAATGCAAAAAGACAGCAAAGAAAGCCATAGGGATGAAAATCATGATTGATGTTGAGTCACGATGGAAGGCCAGAGACTTCACAGACGAAGAAATCAGAGACTTTGCGAAGGCCAGCATCCATGCACCTGAGGGAACAAAGTTCCTGTATCTATCCAAAGAACCATAAGAAGTATGTGGGAAAGTGGATCTATTGCAGCCCAAGTGGACAGTGCATGCCCATGGCTTGGAACAAGGATGAGCATGTGAAATCAGCTGGATGCTTGAGTCATAAAGATATGGATCCCAAAGAAGCATTTCTTCAGACAAGAATGTCTAGATATGAAGGATGATGGGAGAATGGTTGATGAATCACCCAGAGGAGGGAGTGTAGAGAAGGAGCCAAATACCTCCACCTCAACCACTTTGCCCATATTACCCATATGTTGGGAAGCAGAGTGTGAGACACGTGCAGTACCAGTGAAAATACCGATACCAATGAGAATCCAAGAAGTAAGGTTCCCATTGAGAAAGCCATACCTGCATACGAGACAGTATGATGGCAATTTGAATGAAATCCCAGAAGAAACAGGACTAATGAATGGAAGGGAAGAATGGTGACGTCACTACCATCACTGTCACTCATGAAGCAATTTGACATACATAGAAAAGATGCAGAGACAAGAGAATGAAGATATTCTATAAGGCATCAAGAAAGTATCAAAGATAAGTGACATCTCGGTATCAAGATAAGAAACTTATGCTACAGAAACGATGAAGATATCAAGTTATTTTACACGTGTACGGATGCAAAGAAACGCACGCAGATAAAGTATTCTTGAGGCTAGCTTTATAGTGAATAGATTGCGGCATGCACCAAAATATACATATATCAAAGCGACTAAAGAATGGATGTTTCCACTACGTATTATAGCAGAGCTGCACTAAAAAAGGAAGGCCTCTTTTCCAGTGTGTCGCAGTTAAAAACAATTGAACAAATTAACAGGAGTGAAACACAGAGAGGCAAGGCTGGACGAGCCCCAAGAAGCCAAGGCCGTATCAGGCTGGGGTGAGCAGACATTGGATACAAATCGTGTGAAAAAATGAAACTCCTGTTTAGAAGACATGGAGAAAAAAAGCAAGATGTCAGAGGTCTATTAGAAAATAGTATTTTAAATGCACTAGAGCTCAATTTTGTGGTCTTCAGTCACGTGGAAGGATGAAGTTGGACTAACATGACGACCACACCAACGCAAGAAGGCAGAGCGTGCCTTCACTCCCCTGAATTCTCCAGAGCAAAAGAACACTCACAAGGACAAGTTCAAAGCCATAATTGACAGCAGCCCACTGAGGGGATGATCGATGAATATGCTAATTGGTGGGAAGCTATGGTTAACACTAGCTTACCAGCACCTGGAAGACCAGCCTGCGTGCTGCTAACGTAGGTGGAAAAGTACTGACGGAGGTTAGAGTGCCAACCAATTGTAGGGGGCCCCATGATTAAGGGTCGTATAGTTTGTGTAACCAATGGGAATCTGTGTATTTAGTGACGTTCATAGTGACCTGTTTAAGGGGATGGCTTAGTTGCCCCACCTGATGATAAGAAACCTATCCCTTTTTCTCACTCTCTTATACTAGTATGGATCGTATACTTAGAGGTTCCTTAAGAACCTATCACATCTGCCACTAGGTTTTTGTAGTTTGCCACGTAGGAGGATGATAGTAAATACATAGGTTGACATCATCAATGGTGATGTTTTGCTATAAAAGAATGCATTTTTTAAGATGCATTGAGAGATCATGCTTTGTGACGTCCGTTGATGTTTTAGATAATTGGTAATAAAACAGTTATCATTTTTCCAACTACCTGAGTCATTTCGTTTATTGATGTTTGAGCAACTTCTGCATCCCCATCCATCTCAAGGGTATTGCTACCTCATCTTAAAGGGCTGGGGTCAACCAGTTCACTAGCGTTTACTCAATTTGAACGTTCGAGTGCAAAAGGGTAACATAGAAGCGTTTACAGTGCCTTTTGACACTCCCCTTTTGCACTGTGCCATGGAAATGAGAAAATGGCTACTGTGCTTTTCTGAGGGGACTATAGTACTGGGATGGAAAGAACACAAAAATATGTCTATCGGACATTGTTAAACTTAATTGTACATTTTTGTTCGTCCCCTGTACTTTTCCGGTACCAGGTGTTATCTTGGAAGGTCTATGTGAAACGTAAGAGAAGTGACTGCAACTCAGCCTCTGGCTTTTGCCATAGTATTTACTGATTTATTTGGTCAAAGGCTGATTTCAGATCAACAAAATAACTCTGCATCATCTAAAGTGACATCAATAGTGCGCCACATTGCATTAAGTTCTAAATTCTGTCAAATAACCTTGCACTACTAAAAAGCATCAGGTGTGCTGAGCGGGGCTCCATCTGGTGGGAATTGAAACTATTTTTGGACTCTGAAACTTGGCCCTGCTTCAACAAATGGGAGCCTGAATATTATTCAATCCTTGAGGATAGTGGCACTTCGAGGGACATGTAAATTGTTAAAGGTTAAACTTTTTTTTAAGCATATAACAAAAAAACAAACAAAAAAAAATAGTGGGTTATTTGTGCGAAGAACAAGGCAGGGGCAGGGCTGGGAAAGCCGTTAATTTTGTTAATTTCAAGTATATTGGCATTTTTAAAGTATTTAAGAAAAAACGTACAGCCAGGTAAGAACATAAGCAAATGCAAAACCCCTACATAACATTGGCCTCACATAACTTCTTCCCTGCGTAAACCCCTCACCACCCCCCAAACATTTGCTAACACAACCTCTTCCCGGGCAAATTCCATAATGTTAAGGTTCATCTCGTCCTTCCCCCGTGGACCATTGATTGTCTCTCACACCTTGAAACATTAGACCGTCCACCCCTTTGCACAACCTGACAAACAATTCCCATCCTTGCTACCTTCATACCTCCCTAAGTCCCTTGAAACACCCCCAAATCCCTTATTCGATTACATGGGCATATAGCTGCATCGGAATTCTGCCCATTCCATTTCGAGGTTAAGGCCTCTCCCATGTATCGCTGCTATGATCCGTTCCATCATGCATATGTGTCTACTCACATTAATCCATTCCTTCCTACTTGGAAGCCAAGCCCTTTTCCAGCGCATGGCTAGACAGGCCACCACTGCCAGCAACAAGAAGTATGGCAGGTGCGGTAGACCAGTATAATCTTCGTTCTGGGTACTCCTTCCAGCACCTCTTCCCAGTAAATTGGACCCTCTGCATCCCCACCACACTTGCCAGTAGTCAGTGCGCTCCCCACATTCATGCCAGCGCAGGGGACTCACAGGAGACTCACATCCGGGAACATCTTAGAGTGGCGGACTGGGTCGTTGTTACGCTCACCTGGCTCCCAGAGGGTGTCGATCGGACCCAGACAGCTGCGACCTCCTCCAACGTGAAGCGTAGTGCAGAGATGAAAGACTGGACTGGACCGCCTGATCTCGTCTGCTTGACCTGTAGAAATATTTTCCTGCAAGTGGAGAAAGGGATTTAGCCACCCGTGGATTTTAGTAATGGCACCCCACTGTTCTCCCCACTAATCACCACCGATATTCACTTTCAGTAAGCTCACCTTATGTTTGTAAATGATGAGCTCTCCATCCTGCGTGGAATGCAGGGGTGTGTAGATACCAGTTACTTCACTAGTTTGAGGGCGTTGGAAGAGTTCCGGATGAATATTGACTCCGAGGTTCCAGGCGAGAACCCGTAAGTATAAGGTTCAAAGAGTTCAATATGTCCGATGTTCACTCTTGTAAATTCCTTTCTTGTGTTGCAGCTGGGTCCAAGGGAAGATTGTCTTGTGGCAGCTGATGGTGTTCAGGTAAGAGTCTGTATTACCCAACACTGTCCGGCAAAGGATGCGGTTTGTTACAGATGAATGTCTCCGGTTGTTAATCAGGTAAGTCTATGGTGGAGAGGTTGTATTTGTTGGCTCTCTCGGCTCACCTTATGTTTCTTTTGTCCTCTAGATGGTGGTATTCGGTGGAGAAAATGATGGAGGCTGCGCCGGATCGAAAAATGCTGTGAGGTCTGGTGAGTATGGCGCAGCGCTGCAGCTGGCGATGCGACGCATGTAGAATAATGTCCTTTTCAAGATCGAAGACGTGATGGATCCGGAATTCTGGATTCGAGACGGGCGTGGCTGAAGACTGAATGCTGACTGCAGGCACGGTGAGCGTTACCCTGCTGGATGCAGAATAACGCGAAGCATGTGCTGCTGTTCGGGCGTGGTTTAAATAGCCTCCAAAGTAGTTCCAGGTAAGAAGTCCCTAGGACCACACCCGAGTAAAAAATAGTTCCTGTAGTAAAATAGTCCCATCCAGGCCTCACGTTGGCTTGGATTCATTTGCAGCATGGTCTGCATGAGGTAGGTAAAGTCTATGAGCCTGGCGCCTATGGCGCCAGGACTGATTTCTATTATGAGCCTGGCGCCTAAGGCACCATGACTGAACCCAGACAGCCCCCAGCCGGGGCTGCTGGGGTTTTATTAAAAACCTGGATGCCTGCTCCCGGGGCTGATGGTCTTGATCCGGATGCCCGGGGGTACTGCCATCTGTGGAGTAACTTGATTGCATGGAGCTTATACTGACACGCTATTGAGACCCTGTATGCCTAACAACACATTCTATGCCACATTTACTCGTCCAATTCAAGTTTCAGGTCCACCTGCCACCTAAACTGTAGCTTTTCAGTGCTACCCCTACCCACCTCCACCAAAGCCCCATATAGGGAAGAGATCAGGTCCTTCATTTCCGTACTTGAGTCCAAGACCTTTCCCAGGGGGTTAGCCTTCTCTGAACCATTTCCCTCCAGGGTTCTGCCATGAGTGCACCTTTCAGTTGCAAATAAGAGAACACAGACAAATTCCCTATTCCCAGTACCCCTTCTAGATCCACCAATTAATTTATATGACCATCCTTCCACAATAACCAACCCGCAACAGTCACGCCTCAAACCAGGTCTGGAATCTATCCAAGTTCAGGATCCGGTTTCTGAGCCTCGGGGCCCACAGATGACTAAGCGGGGACGGCCATGTCGTGATACCCCTCATTTCTGGACCCTTCTTCAATATATTCCATATGACGGTCAGTATTGGATGCTCCCTGATCCTTGATGGGAGCCAGTCTGTGAGCACCCAAATCCATTCTCCAACTGTTGCCAGCATCAGATGGAAGTTGTCCAAACCCACCCATTGCAAATCCACTTGCTCCCTCAAATGTGGTAGGAGAACACTGAGTTGAGATGCCTTATAATTCAGATAGGTATCAGGGAAGCCCACTCCGCCTCTTTTCTTCGGGGGCACTAAAACCTTGTATGCCACCCTCACCTTGCTAACCTGCCAGAGCAACCGCTAGAGGCGGCCCTTAATCTCCCTGAACATGGAGTCCGGGATGTGAATCGGGAGCATCTGGAATAACTACAGGAATCTAGGGAGAAACGTCATCTTAATTGAGTTCAATCGCCACAACCAGGACATTGTCAGTTTTCCCCATTTCTCTAGATCCTCAAAAAGCCTCACCAGTAAGGGTGGGAAGTTCACCTCATACAAATCGCCCATATCACTCATTACCTCTATGCCTAAATAACGCAAACCGTCCTCTTTGATTCTCATCCCCAATTTGTCCAGGGCTCGTCTATCTTTGACCCCCAAATTAGACAGTGGGAACAGGATGGACTTCCCTGTATTGATTTTGAAACCTGAGATGAGAGGGCCCCCATACCGTCATATTGTCTTGACCATTGGTGGGATCCGGGACATTGGATTTTGAAGGTGGATCAGTATGTCATCCACGTATAAACCCAGTTTATATTCTACACCGCCCATAGGGATCCCTTCCACCCGGGGAGCGCCCCGTATCATCTGGGCAAGGGGCTCCAGTGAAAGCGCAAAAAAAATTGGGGAGAGGGGACAACCCTGTCTCAAACCCCGATCCAACCCGATCCAGCGTGAGTAATTCCCATTGGCCGACACGCAGTCCACCAGGTATGAGTATAGTGCTAGGAAGCCATGGAGGGACTTGGGCCCAAAACCGAAGTTGATGAGCGTTGCCTTCAAGAATGCCCAATAAACCCTGTCAAAGGCCTTTTCTGCATTGACAGGTAGGAGAGTGGGATTGCCCTCTCCACTTCTTGCCCCCTCGATTAAGTGTAGGGTCTTATGCATTGTGTCCGCCCCCTGCCTACCTTTTATGAAACTAAATTCATCGGAATGCACTAGGTGCAGCATATGTGGATCCAATTTCGAGGCCAAAACCTTGGCAAACAACTTTGCATCATCTGTAAAAAGCTAGATCAGAAGGTATGACCCACCGGCCCGAGGGTCTCTACTCCCTTTGTGTATTACCGAAATAAGAATGCACACAAAGGTCTTTGGGGCCTTGCCAGTTTCCAAGATGACACTAAATAACTTGAACAAAGTGAGGGGCCAGGATGGCTGCGAACATTTTGTAAAACGCAGCTGTGTACCCATCTTCCCCCGGGGGCCTTCCCTGCTTGTAAATTTCAGATTGCCAACAAGACCTCTTCACCTGTAATAGGGTCATACATTTCCTCGGCCGCCTCCAGGGACAACATTGGTAAGGTCAGAATCCCAGGTAGGCCCCTATCGCACCCCCCTCTGGTTGTCACCCTTATATAGTACTTCGTAAAAGTCTGTGAATGCTTCAACCACCCCCTTCGTTGATGTCTTGAATTCGCCCCCTGTTCCCTCCACTCCCGCTATTCATCGGTCAGCTCACTGATCGCAGAGCTGCACTGTCAACAGGGCGTCTGCCTTAACCTCTTTTTTGTAATATTGCTGTTTCAGGACCTGGTGCTTCTGGATTATCTTACCTTCCTCCAAAAGCCTAAGTGCCCCCCCTCTTACCTCTGACTTCCTCAATCAAATCCCGTTTCCTCCTCTGTGCCCTGTATCTGCTTTTCCAGACCCCTATCTCCTTCCACAATTTATTCTCCAACATGTTCCTTTCCCTCTTCCTGTGTGCCCCCTCTCTAATCAGCAGTTTGTTCCATGTCACATTCCCTGTGTCCCACACCATGCCCTGATCCACCTCCCCTGTGTCATTGTGAATGAAGTATTCCCTTATCACCCCCTCCAGTTTGTCACGAAATACCAGGTCCTTCCATAGGGATTCATTACATCTCCACTTTGAAATATTGATAGCCAGACCACCCAAGAGAAGTCTAGGGACAACATGTCGTGGTCGGACCATGAAATCAGGTGAATTTCTGCCGTTAGGTCCACCTCCATACGCTCACTGGAGACGCAAAGGTAGTCTATGCGGGTATACATTCCATGGGGCACTGAGAAGAAAGTGTATTCCCTTACCTGTAAGTGAAAGAAGCGCCATGTGTCACACAGGCCTTATAGTTCCAAACAACCCTGAAGCACCTCCCCGCAGGATACCCCATTCCAGCCGTCTCCATGGCCGTCTTGGCCAACTGCCGGATTGCCCGCATATTAAAGTCTCCACGTACAATAAGATGACCTGCCCCTTAATTGGGGGCGTAAAGTGCCACAAGAGTGAATCAGACCCCTTTCAGTTGACCCAAGAGTAGAATTGCCCTTCCCTCTTCACACCTCCAGATCTTCTCCACTTCCATTTTCCACCTCTTGTGTATCAAGATGCCCACGCCACTTTTACTTGCTGTTGCCGATCTCGAGTACACCAGGCCCAAAAGCCCACATGGAATTTCTCTTTCATCTCCCCTTGTGAACCTATTTTCCTGGAGGAAAAGGATATCCATACCCATGTGACGGAATTCCCTGGCCACTAATGACCATTTGGTTGGTGAATTTAAGTCTTTCACGTTGAGTGTGCAAAACCGAAGACGGTCCCCTTTATTCCCTTTATTCAGGTCCACCGTTGTCTCACATCAAACAACTCCACCAGTACAGATAACCTCCAATACCGGACTCTTTCTGGATGGGTCGTAAAACCTGAACGTAACAGCCCCCTTCCCCAACTGCTCCCCAGCCATACCCCTGGCACAGTGTCTTTGTCATCAAGTTGGGCCCACTGGGGGGTGTTCAATTTCCTAAAGTTTCTCAAGCCGGGCATCCTTTGTTGATTTGACCTCTTGATGCGCCACTGTCTGTCCTTGGGGACCCTTGCTTTCCTCTGCGGCCTAGCCCTCCCATGAGCTCTTCCGAGACCCTCCGTATACCATCTGCTTTGGACAATTTTAATCATATCCAATCACTTCAAAGGAGACGGAGAGAGGGAACCACCCTGTACCTGATCCCCTTTTCATTCAGCCATTTTCTGAGGGGCATGCGTAGGTGCCTCTTTGCCAACGTGAGGGAAGACAGATCCTGAAAAATCGTAATTCACCCATTGCCCAACGTCACTGCTTTTTCCAGGATCTTCTGTTTGTCCGGGTAATTGTGAAAGAGAGCCAAGACTGACCTTGGGCCTCTGGCTACTCCGCATGCCCTATGCACCCTGTCAATCTTTGGCTTGTCAATAGCATTGTCTCCAAATAAGAATTTCGCAAAGTCGTGTATGCCCCTCCTCTCGCCCTCCCTCTCCGGCATCCCGAAAAGTCTCAGGTTGTTCCTTCTTTCGCGGTTCTCAACATTTTCCATTTTGAGGGTGATTTCCCCCTCTTTTCTCCAACGCAGCCATCCTCATGTCCACCTGCGTCTCCAGGGTGTCCAGTGATGACTAATTATGTTCCACCGTCTGCAGTCTCTCGTCCATTTTGTCGATTACGAGGTTAATTTTGTCCACTTCCCCCCAATGTCGTCCCTCATTCCCAGAATCTCTTCATCAGTGAGGCAATGTCTCTCTTCGTGGAGACGGGGTCTTCTCCCACCTCCAGCATGTTTGGGTCAGGGGTAGCAATCCTCCACCGTGGGTCCTGTGTGTACTCAAATGTCTCCAATTTTGAATTCCAGTTCACAAGGAGCACTTCACCCACTAGCTCAACAGAGGAGGGCCCTTGCACCAGTATCCAAGTGCCTCTCCTCAGGTGGTGACACACACTGGATTATAAGGATTCTCCTCAATGACCCCCAGAGCCGTGGCCTTTCATGGGGTCACTAGATCGCCAAAGAGCGTGGTGCACCAGTCTCCTTATTATCCTAGGCAGATCTCCAGAGTCCAGGACCTTTCCGTGCCCCAGACGTCTGCCGGACTCCCATTGGTCTCCGCCTCCCCCCACCCACCAGGACCAGGCTTTATAACAGGGATGGGGTAGTCAAACCTCTCTCCTCCATTTGTGCCCCTTAGCTCTAGCTCTACCCTCTCTGCTTCGGGGCACTGGTGAAAAAAGGGCACACTGCCCCCAAGGAGGATCTGGTCACCCCTCTCTGGTCACAATGCTCTCACCAGCTGCAGCCTGGTGAGGCGGGCACATGCCCCTACTATGAGTCAGGGGGCCCACACCTCGCTGGGAGTCCCCAAGCCACTTCGACAGTCACCAGGCAAGCACCACAGCCCCTCCTGCCTTCAAACAATCCCGCCTCACTGTGGGACCGCCGTGCGCGCTCCAATGGGCCTCCTCTATAACCACTCTCAGCCTCTGTGTCCCAGAGTCGGGCGGGGGAATCCACGCACCACCAGGAAGGCACCTTTTCACCCGTCGTGCCGTGTTCCTGAGAGTGGGGCCTCACCAATCGCTATCCACCCAGAGGGGTCCAAGTTGGGGTTCTGTCCACTTAAGGCTTTAGGCTTTCCCTGGGATGCAGTCCTCTTCAGGCGGGCACATGCTCCTAGTCCTGGCTGGGGGCACACAAATCAGCACACCACTCCTGGACTGAGTTGGCCCACCTCCTGCTGGTCTTTTAAATGAGCACCGTTATGGATCCCCAAACGGAGGGATGCCTCGCCACCAACTCCAAATATATCTCTTCACCGGTTGGGGACCAGTTCCCTCCGGCCGCCTTGCTCCCCCCAGCCACTGATGGGAGGGGGATTCAGACTCCACCCCAGTCCGTGGGACCTCACAGTCGACTCTTCTCACCTCCTTTTACCCTGGGCCTGCTCCGGAGGGACAGCGTCTCTGGGTATTGCTCTGCCGTGTCCCTTGGCACCCTAGCTTCCACGTAGGCAGGTCGGCAGGGGGGCAGCAGCATAGGGGTCCTCCTCCTCCAAGGACCGCAGCAAGGATCCCTCTTCACCTCCTACGCACTCTGCGGTCTAGGGGCTCGCCCTGGGTGGGAATCTGCGGCCCACCAGCAGCCTCACTGCGGAGCACCATATCACTTTCCTGCTCTGCTTTTCGTCCGCCAGTTCTTGTGACCCGCAGCTCCAATTCTCTGAATTTCTGGAGCGGGTGTGCCCGGAGTCCTTATGGTCAGGGTGGGTCAGGAGTCAGGCGCCCGGGGGGGGGGGCTCAATCCACTTATTTGCCCTCTGCACTGGGAGTGAAGCGCTCATGATGCTTCCATGAGCACGCCCCTGCTGGCCTCCAGCCTTTCATTTATTTTAATTAAAATACCAGTATCTTAAGATCCCATTTTTAAGAACCCTTTTCAATGACTAACCTGTAGGTACACATTTTGTGCATATACAAGTTAGTAATCAGACAGAGAATATGAAGGCAATGGAGTGTTAAAAGTGTCCAGTTGTTTCCATGATTTTAAAATCTATTTATTTTTTATCTCTTGTAGGTTGGTGAGAAGTTCCGTGCACGTTCTTTGAAATTTCCTGGATTGATATCTGGGTGCACTATGGATTGGTTTAATCGCTGGCCTAAAGAAGCCTTGGTTGCTGTCTCTACTTACTTTCTGTCTGAATTTCTAATTGTCTGCACTGATGAAGTTAAAGAACAGGTGGAGGAATTAATGGGAGAATTTCATGATACTGTTTCAGAGAATTGTGAGAAATATTTCCAAAGGTATGTTAAACAATTTTATAAATTGACTAGGTAGAAAGCGTCAAGGAATAATGGGCTTATTATGTGGACACTCTCAATAATTGCATTGAAACCATAACAAGCCATGGGCACATTTAAAGGCCATCAGATAATATAAATGGTACATTATGGAAGGTACTATTTGTTTATTAGATGTATGACTTATTTTGTCTCATGATCCTATAAAAAAGTAATTTGTCACATACATATGTACACTCATTATTCATGAGTTACTAGGACTATAAGAGTGGAAAGTGTAGGCGTGAGCACAGGGTTTCTTTTCTGTAGCCGACCATGCCGTACCCCCCAGCAACAGTTTGGTCATGTTCTTGAAGGTGGATTGAGTGATTCAATGTCATGAGGAGTGTCCTGGTCAGCTGGGGAGATAGGAAACAACATCCAGTGAGTGATACACAATGTTTTAGCATGGAAGTGGGGAGGAGGACAGATGGCCTCATAATTATGATGTGCCATAAAACCAACACTACACTCTGCTTGGGTAGGAGGTGTCCTCATCATGCCATCAACAAATGCCATTTAATTGATTGTCAAGCGCCTCGACAAACAAGGTCACAGACCTCCAACCCCGCCACTGACTTTCATTAATTGTGTGGCGCTGGAATGCAGCATTTCTGGGATTTGTAGCAGGCTACCTCTAGATGCAGCTTTGATTCTTCCCAATTTCCAGTCTCTCAGTGTTGAGTGTGGTGATATTGGGGACAAGAAACTTGGGGAGGATGTCTCAGAGATAGCCTTTGATCATAGGTTTAGCAAGCCGCACAAGGTGTTTATGTTTTAATCAATGCTTTAAGTGGGATTACAAATTGAGGGGGGGGGGCTCTCGTTAGGACGTGTGTCCTAAGTATGGGTGTACTTAGACCATGCCCACTATAGAGCGCCCCCCCCACTTTCCTAAGGGGGGGCTGGTAAAAGATGTAGAGCTGGGCAAAAGAAGAAGACTGGGCGCACCATCTGGTGAGAGTGTGGCCTATTGTGCTACTGCTACCCTGAAAAGTCTGAAATGCATCTGACTTCCCATTCACAGCACATTCAATAGTGTGCGCCCGAGAGAAATCCTGCTTTACTTTTGTTTTGCACCCGAGGCTGTTCCTTGCTGGTGCAGAGACCTGCACCCTAGCAACCGCCATTGTATACCACGAGCCTGCACTTAGCAAGATGGCTGCCCCGATTTCGGCCCTCTAACCATCTGCCTAACCCGGCGCGGGCTGATGCCTGATTGGCTGTAGTGTGGATGTTAAGCACCTATCACAGCCGGCAGGCCCAGGAACTAAGGCCTTTTCTTGTCCACAGCCGTACACTCCGTCAGCCAGACCCCCTGCCCAGAGCATCCCGCTCTTGGCTGCATTTATCAGGTAAACCTACCTTTTCCAAGCAAATGTCACTACTGTTATTCCATGCCTACATTTGCCTGCACACGCGCAGCCGTACCTGCTAAATACGAGGTTTCATCCCTTACAACCAAGGGCACTCCAAAGCCTAGGCGTACCGCTCAAAACATTCACGTCCACTTTAGTGATTAACAGTCCACGTGCCATCCGAAATCCTATACCTTCTGTCATCATCGCTACACGAACTCTGGGCCGTCTGTAAGTGATCTCACATGATGCTCCTATCTCTACAATGCCTATTGTACAATTATTTAATGTATCTCACTACAGCCAGGAATGTAATTTAGAAACCTTGCACTCTACACCGGTGCTTGTTATATGCGCAACTGTTCGTTTTCATGCTTCCAATGTGTGATGTCGGCAAGCCGCCGATGGAGCGGGCAGCGGCAGGAGAGAGATCGCGGCCTTCAGCAAAGGCCGTTCCGCTCGCGGAGCATGCAGGGCGCCGCGCAGCAATGATACGTGACTCGTTGGTTGGCTGCATAAACCCGGACTGGCGCGAAAGCGCCAGTTCCGGTGATACCTTTATTTCTCCCCTCTCTTCCTGTGTCACGTGACCTTTTTGTCAGGGCACGTGACACCACATTCCTCCCCGAATTGGAGGTAAATTCACATACACCACGGAATACATTTTAGCATGGGTTACCGTCTCTTCCGCCAGTCTCTTTACGATATACCCAGTCTATGACATACCCTTTGAGGCGGGATGATGGTTTGGGCTTCTCCCTCAGGCTGTAGCGGGTGTTCCGTCCTTTGGGCGAGATGTCTATGGCGGTCTTTCCTTCTGTCTCAGTCTCTGGTGGGCGCGGTCTGTCTGACTCTTCCGGCGCATTTTCACTGTTTGACGGTGTGGGCCTTTGGGGCGTCTCAGCGGTTTTTTCCTTCGGGGATAGGGGTTGTTCTTCCCACATCTCCGGGGGTACTTTCTTGAAGTGGGATATGTTCCGGGTCACAGTTTCCCCTCCTCGGGTGGCAGTGACCATGCTGTGGTTGGTGGCTTGAACTGTCCACGGATGAACCTCGAAGTTTAGGGACATCTTCTTTGGCTGTGCCCGGTTCTTGACGAGGACTGTGTCCCCGGGGTTTAGTTCTCGATGATGTGCGCGTTTGGCGACGCTTTCTTGCTCGTTGTGCCTCCTCCTTCTTGCATCAATTTCCGGGATGTCTAACTCGGGTGCAACCCAGTGTGGATGTACGGGGAGTTCCACCTGTATTGGTACTCCAAACATAAGGGCTGCTGGGCTGATCCCGGTGGCTGAGTGTGGGGTTTGCCGGTGCGTTCTCAGAAATCGGTATACTGCCTTCAGCCAGGGGTGCTTTTGCTCTTTGGCAATTCTGATAACTTTGTTTAGAGACCCCATGAAGCGTTCCGCATCTCCATTTGCCTGAGGCCATCGTGGGGTAATTCGCTGATGTTTCACGTTTACTTCTTTGAACAATTCTCGCAGCTCTTGGCTGGTGAATGATGGTCCATTGTCACTCTTCACTTTCCTTGGGATCCCATGCGTGGCGAATATTTTCTCCAGCGTGAGGATGGTGGTTTCAGCGTTGGTGGATGACACATGTTCTACTTCGGGGTATCTGCTGAATTCATCTATCACTACGAGCAAGTATCCTTCGCCTGCGATGGTGCAGTGGTCCATGCTGACCGCGTCCCATCTTTTGCAGCTCCGTGGGGCACTGTAGATCGGTTCTGGGTTCTCCGGTCTCCTGGATGCTTGGCAGGCTGCGCATGACTCAACTAGCTCTGCGATTCTTTGGTGCATGTTTGGCATCCACATCCGGGACTTGAGGTACGCCGAGGACTTGACAATCCCTTGATGTCCACTGTGCACTAGTTTGAGTGCTCTCTCTTCGAGGGACTCTGGCAGTATGATGCGGTGACCTTTCAGAAGCACTCCCTCTGGTGCTATTGAGAGTTTGTGCCTGATCCCAAACAGTGCTCTGAGTTTGGTTTGAGCTGGTATGGTGCGGTGGGATGTCGACATGAGATAGTTCTTCCAGCTTCCTGATTGAATGGCCGAGGTAGTGTGTTGTAGAATTGTGTCTTCTCTTGTCTCCTGTATTATTTCCTGCAGTGTCAGGGCTCGCGGCCTGGCGCATGCTACCACGTGACAGACGTGCTCGTCTGTTTCTCTTGCATGATGTCGTTCGCTGTCGGTAGCGGGTCGTGGATGGCGGGACAGATAGTCTGCCGGGTTGTCTGAACCTGGCCGATATTCTACCTCAATGAAGTACGGCTGCAGTTGCAGCATCCACTTCTCTATGCGGGCAGGGGGGTGTGGAGCGGAGCCCCGGAATATCGGTATCAGGGGCTTGTGGTCTGAGAAGACTTTTGCCTGTTTTCCTAATAGGTACACCTTAAAGTGGCGGCACCCCCACAGTATCGCTAGGGCCTCCTTTTCAATGTGGGCATAGTTTTGTTCTGGGTTCGTGAGGGCCCTGCTGGCAAATGCGATGGGGAACACTCTGCCTTCGCTGTCTGTTTGGGTCAGTACGGCTCCTAGGCCCACGGGGCTGGCATCCACGAGGAGTTCAGTCTGCCGTTCCACGGTAAAGAACGCCATGGTCGTGGTAGCGGACAGGGCGTCATTGATCTGTTGGAATGCTCGTTGGTGGACTTCGGTCCACTCCCATCTTTGGTCTTTCTTGGTCAGTTCCCTGAGAGGGCTCGCGATGCTGGCGAGGTCAGGGATGAAACGCGTGCAGTATGTTGCCATCCCCATGAAACTTCGCACCTCCGAGGCAGACTGGGGAGGCTTGAAATCTTTTATGTCCTGTACTTTGGATGGGTCAGGGGATACACCTGCAGCGCTGAAGATGTAGCCGAAAAAGCATAGTTCATCCTTGTCGAATTCACATTTCTCGGCATTGAGCGTCAAACCTGCTCCCTCGAGTCTTTCCAGGACTGCTGCTAGTCGTCGGTGGTGTTCGTCCTTGTCCGAGGCGTATACTAGGATGTCATCGCTGATGTTGGTGGTACCAGCCAGCCCCGTGATGACTTTGCGGATCTCGTGCTGGAAAACCTCTGCGGCGGATGATATTCCAAAATTCAGCCGCTTGTACCTCATGAGGCCGAGGTGGGACGAAAACGTGGTGATGTACTGTGATTCTTTGGATAGTCTTAGCTGATGGTATCCTGACCGGAGATCGAGTTTGCTAAATACTTTCGCCCCTGTGAGGTCTACGATGAGCTCATCAGTGGTGGGAGTTACGTGGCGTTCTCGGCCGATGGCTACGTTGGGGAGCCTCATGTCGATGCATATTCTCACTGCATTCGGCTGTTTCGGTTTCTGGGCTACCACCATTGGCGAGACCCATGGGGTCGGGCCTGATGTTCTCTCGATGATTCCTGCATCTTCGAGTTTGGATAGCTCTTTCTCTACAGCAGTTCGCAGGTGAAATGGGATCCGCCGGTGGCGCACTGCCTTGGGTTCAACGGTGGGGTCAATGTGTAGTTTGATAGACCTCCCTTTAAGGCATCCAATGCCTTGAAAAAGTTTCTTATGACGACCTAGGATGTTGCTGAGTTTGTCGTGTTGAACGCTGAATGCGAAGTGTATCAGCTTTAGTTTCTCCGCAGTTTTACAGCTCAATAAGGTTTCGCAACCGGCATCTACGACGTAGATCCGAGCGCGGCAGTTTGTGTTGTTGTGCGCAAAGTCGGATTTGAACGACCCCTGCACAGGTAGGGGTTTTTTGGATCCATAGGCATATAGCCTGACTTTCTTCTTGTGGAGTTCTGGTTTTGGGTGAAGTCTGTTGAATGCCGTCACGGGCATGACGTTTACTGTCGCGGTGGTGTCAATTATCACTTTGAGTGGGTCTCCGTTGGAGAGGACTGTGCACGACGGTCACTTCTTTTGGCGCGATCGGCCTGATTTGACTGCCGATATTAAGTGTACATGGTGTACTGGTCTTCTCCCCTTCTTCTTCCTCCCTTTGTTCTGTCTGTCGGGGGATGAGCTGCTGTCGCTGTCGTCGCTGTCGCTCGAGCTCGGGGATCTTTGGGACTCATCGACTGTTCTCGCTTTACCTCTCCTCGCTTGTTGGCGGGGATGTTCTCTCGGTGCGAATTTTCTCCGTTGTTCTTGTGTCGTGCGTGAGCTTGGGTCTTTGTCATTCCTGTTTGGCGGATTCAGGCAGACCGCTGCGTAGTGGTTTAGGCTATTGCATTTTCTGCATGTGGACCCCCAGGCGGGGCAAGATTCGCCTTTATGCCATGGGCTTCCGCACCATTTGCAGGCCTGATCTTGTCCTTGTGGCGGGTGGGGCCTCTGGTTCTGTTTCGGGCGTGTTAATTGTTGTCTGGAGATAGCTGCAACGTCTTCTGCGGGTCTGGGGCTGTCTAACGGTAGTCTCTGGATGGCAGCTTCCATTACTGCTACTTGGTCCTCTGTCTGTTCACGGAGGCGTGCTGTTTCGAGAATGCGTGATAGTCGCATGTTCTTCTCTGATAGAATTGCCCTTCTTAGTTTTTCAGAGGAGATCCCATTGATGATTTGGAGGCGAATGGTGAATTCTTCGTCCGGGAATTCACAGCCTACGGCCATTTCGCGAAGGCGAGCGTGGAATTTGTCCACCGTCTCTCTCTCGCGTTGTCGTGCCATACAGAAATGGAACCGCTCATAGTCCGGATTGAGGTCAGGCTTAAACATGTTGGTGAGCGCAGCTCTCGCCGCTGTGTAGTCAATATCGCTCCCGCGGTTTGGTAGGGCGTTGAAAAGGCGCAGAGCCGCTGACCCTACGTTGAGCAAGAGGAAGGTGCGCATCTTTTTGGGTGTGGCGATGTCTCGGGCCTCCAGATGCATCTCAAATTGTTGCAGCCATATTTCCCACCGGATGGCAGCTCTGCTGGTGAAAGGGTCGAACGGTGGCATGAACGTTGTTAGTGTGGGATCGCTGCGCTCCTCAGTGGTGCTTCTCCTTGATGATGAGGAGCCGGTGCTGATTCTTGTCGGGCTGGCATTTGGGCTTGACATGCTGCTCTATTGGGTGACTTTTGGTGTGATGGCACGTGGCCCCCCGTGGAGCGCTGCAGTTCCTGGCGGGCCGCGTGTGATAGATCGTGCAGTGTCTCTCCTGGGGTGTTGGCGTAGCAGGAGTTTTTTTTTTCTATTGTTAAAATTTTTTTTTTTTTTCCAGAGCGCAGTGGCTCTCCTGGGTTAGTGGCATAGCAGGAGTTTTGTTTTTTTTTTTTTCCAGAGCGTTATGGACGCTGCTAGCAGGATTGGGCATTGAGCGTGGGCGGAGCTGGGGATAACGCTTACCGGCCTCCGCGGAGTTGTCGTGGGTCCGTGGACGCAGCGGCTCCCTCCGATGCTGGGAGGCGTGCAGTCCACACCCGCCTCGTCGCCAGTGTGATGTCGGCAAGCCGCCGATGGAGCAGGCAGCGGCAGGAGAGAGATTGCGGCCTTCAGCAAAGGCCGTTCCGCTCGCGGGGCATGCAGGGCGCCGCGCAGCAATGATACGTGACTCGTTGGTTGGCTGCATAAACGCGGACTGGCGCGAAAGCGCCAGTTCCGGTGATACCTTTATTTCTCCCCTCCTCTTCCTGTGTCACGTGACCTTTTTGTCAGGGCACGTGACACCGCACAATGTATCCCTCCAATGTGCTGTGTTCATGTCATGCCATTTGTACTTGGGACACCACAAAATCTGGTTTGACCGATTGAATATTGAATTTACCGCATCTTCCTGCACCCTGTACAGGTACACTTGAATTGTGTTGCCCCGCTATGTTTTGATATTGCCTTACTGCTGAAACTTGCTCTCTGTGCTGACTTGCACATTTGATTTGTGCTGCTAGTCATGTTTTGATTTTGCCCTACTGCTGAAACTAGCTCTCTGTGCTGCCTTGCACATTTCAATTGTGCTGTCATTCATGTTTTGATTTTGCCATACTGCTGAAACTAGCTCTCTATGCTGCCATGCACATTTGAATTGTGCTGTTATTTTTTATTTATTTTTTATTTTATTGTGTATGGTTTACAAAAGAAGCCTTTACAAATTAATTGAAGAAAAAGAAAAGGAGCATCAATATAGAAACAAAGAAAGAAACAAAGAAAAAGAGCATTGAGAAAGAACAATTACATTACAAATAGATTTCTTTACAAATATGTTAAAAAATATAGCAAGACCCACATATCCAATTTCTATGAATGAGAAACATAAAGCAAATCGATTTAAACATTCAGTGCAAGTTAAAATACGACACAATGTTTAGTGGATAAAAAGGGGCAGCTTCCATTTACATATAAACAAGTTTTAACAGAATTATCAATTACATTTCAGATTTTTATATACATAGATGGTATAGTTAAAGGTATAAGAAGTTAAAATTAAACATGCATAATAATCAAGGGCAGGGGCATACAAATCTAATGATTTGACAAAACCCGCCACAGCAAGGCCATCTTTGGTTTTAGAGATGGAAAGACACTGAGACCAAATAAGGTTTTCTGACCCCAATAATCCCATAGTGTTGAACCTACCTAGATAGATATCCCTAAGACTTTTCAGAGCACCGCAATCTAAAAAGAAATGGCGCTTAGATTAAATTACCCCAGGAGTATGGCACAAACGGCATGAGAGGTCCAAATCACTAATCTCCTTCCTTCTATGGAGGACTTCCCTAGTAGGGAGGAGATTCCATCTAAGTTCGAAGAGAAGAGAACGATAGTAGCGGTTAGGGAATTGAGTCAAAATAAAAGACAGGGAGCCTCTCTTCTTATGGTCAAATTGGAGGTCACCGAGAGATGAGTAAGCATGCAATTTTTCCAGTGTATTACTCCAATCGCAACTGAAAAGACATTTTTTAACATTATTAGGATTAGTTAACAGGGTGTCCCTGTCAGTGGAAAGATCTGATAGTGACTTGTCGCAGAGGTCACTAAATCTTGAGAGATATAAATTTCGATCTAGGGATCCCTGCGAAAGGAGCGTCTTACCCACATCAACATAGAGGGTGTCCTCTTTAGGAGAGAGCAGGGCAGAAAATAGTGTGAGAACTCGCCACAGAATTCTGGCAGGCAAAGAAACTAAACTCAGTTCATACCTTCTGGCCGCTATTGGAACACAGTTAGGCAGTTTCATAACTTTTCTCCAATAGATACCCTCAAGGGTGTCCCAAAAGGTCAGGTGGGCTAAATAATGCAATTCCATTCCATATATTAGTTTTGGAATCACCTTTCCCTAGAAGAAATCTATTATGGGTTTGAAGGAGAACATGCCATATTTATTGTCTAACTTAATAGATTGAGAAATAAGCGGGAGTATTTTATGTCTAAGGGAACGTCTTAATTCAATGGCTGATGGTTGGGCCATAATAAGGAATCCCAAATAGACAATTTTATGTGCTCTGATGATGTTTTCACCACTGATTTTCCACACTTTTTGTTACCTTTTCTCCCCCTAGAAAAGCCCATTGTTTCGGGTTTTACTCGGGTTGATTTTTAACCCGTTAAGAATGGCATATTCTTCACATTTGCAGATAAGCCTCTGCAAACCGACTTTGGTGTGATCAAAGAGAAGAAAATCGTTGGCATATGCCAGCCATGAGAGCCTAAGATCCCCTAATTTTGCATTCACCATGTCTGCGTTTCCAAGAAATTCCCCTACATCTAAAGGATAAAAAGGCATGGAGCTAACGAACAGCCCTATCTGACCCAATATGAGTCCTTATCCTTCTAGAGAGCGTTCCTTCAAGATCGATCCTAATATGGACCCCCAAGTTCTCATACATTGCCATGATAAGAGTAAGAAGACCTGCCGGGATCCCCCACTTGGTTCGTTTTTCCCAGAGTCTCGACCTAATTACAAATCAAATGCATTTGACAGATCAATTGAAGCAACATAGAGAGAACCACCATATTTTCCCCATGTTGAACTTTGTAAGGCAGTTAAAATAATGCCATTGAGATTGGTAGAATGGCCGACCCTGAAGCCAGTTTGTTGCTTTGGGAGAATATGATTTTCCATAATCCAGACATTAAGGTGGGAGAGAAGCATAGAGGCAAAAAGCTTACAGTCCGCATTAATGAGAATGAGAGAGATTGGTCTATAATTCTTGACCAGAGTTCGTAAACCTCTCTTAAAGATGGGACCAATATGGGCGGTCTGCCAACTGGTTGGCACTTTACCAGAATTAACTACATCTTGGAATAGCAGACACAAGAGTTTAGCCCACATTTCTGGTTTCGCTTTCAATGTATTATTTGTTAAGCCATTAGGGCCAGGGGCCCTTGATTTCTTAGCTTTGGTAATAAGGCGTAGTACTGTCTCATAGTCAATGGTAGGCTCCCAAATATCATTTGGAGCATTCTCCCTCTTAGTACAAAGTTCTAACCCCTCTCCTCCTGTACCAAAGAGAGTTCAGTGTAGTGCTCAACCCATTGGACCTCGGGGATAGCATTCAACTGGTCGACCACCGCCCGTCATCTTGGCTAGAAAAAATGACCCAAAATCCCCTAAGACCTCTTTTGACAAGGGCTGCAAGCATAAGCTCCGTTTTGTAGCAGACTAGATTTTCTTGATTTGCAGTAATTTTTATATTTTTGACGGATGCTTTGATTTTAGTTTTTTTGTTATCCCAGTCAGTATCAAGAACTTGAACCTCTCTAATAAGTTTCCGAGTGTAGGCCTTTTCATTGGCCAACCCCTGATGAAACGTATGAGCATGGGATTTTTTATGAATGTGGGATGTTTTTACCCATGTATCCAAGCCCTACCATAAAACTGTGCAGTACTGGCATGGAAAACATCATGATGGCCAGAACTCCCCAGAGAGTGCACAGGGAAAATATGAAGAATAGGCTGCCACCCATTTTTGCCTATGTTGTGAGCACAGGAGGGCACCGCCTAAAACCACCATTGGGCTACACACACAGTAGCCTGAAACCATTGGGAATGGCAATGCTGATTGCCAAAAGCAACCCAGAACTGTGGGGACTTCATTTTCTTAATGTCAAAAATGGATGCAGTACCGGTGCTCAACACTATCAGAAAGCCGGCGTTTTAAAACCACCAGACTTTTGTGTAAAACTGAACAAATGAACCGAAACCAGGGCAAGGAAAGACTTGCTAAGAGGTGGATACAATGTAAAACTATATTCTGAAATGACTTGAAGGAAGTAATTATTTAATGTATATATACAAAATAGCTGCATGTAAGTTGGATTTGAATGTAGAAAACTGGGAACTGAAGTGACATTTAGCTGAATTCTGCCTGACAACTACCCCCGACAGGAGTTGAACTGGCTCAACAACTCTTCCCAGGCCTGGCTGCATCCTGCTGGCCCCACCGAAAGCAGATCACATGGCCCTGTTGATTGAAAGGGGAGTGGCACCTGGGGACTGCAGTGAACTGAACAATGGGCCTTCTTTGGCTCAGGCAAATGTTATATTGGGGGGGTCGTAAAAAGGCTTCCTCTTGGGAGAAACTGGGAGGGGCAGTGCCTGTGAGGGAGTAGTAGCAGAAATAAGTTTGTCACTCCAAATGTCTGCATGTTAAAAATCTGATACTTTATCATCTGTAACCCATATCTCTGTTGCACATTTGTGTAAAATCTGGAAAGGTTTAGAGGTTGTTATCTGGATGAAAAGGGGAGAATTCTGTCATCAGTATACACAACATCATACAAGACAGGGATCGGAAGGTTTGGTGCTACAGAAAATATGTTAACTGGACTTATAATATTAGAAAAATGGCGCATAGATAAATATGTATTTGGGTCAGAAATAGATGTGTGTGCAATTTGACAAGGGGAGGTTCCTCTGACCATAAAACCTACAGCATCACACTGACACTCCATTTCTTCCCCCCAATCAAGGGAGAGAGGAAAACTTGACCAATGATAAGTGAGAGGGGCAGGCTTAGCTAGGCCCAGGCACACACCCATTTTCAAAACACATAAAAAGGGCCACTGAAACCCAGGTAGGAATTCACTTTCCACTTTCTTGCGGGACGCTTTGCCGGGAGACTCCAGGCTTCAAATCCATCAACCTCCAGAAACCGGAGATCCAGAGAGACCAGAGATCCAGAGAGACCAGAACTGTGCAGTGCTGAGAGCAGAACCAGAGACCTGACCGCTGTTCAGAACCACTCGCCGGAAGTCCCGTCCAACTTGACCAGACCTTGACTGCTTATTTCAAAAATGTAGTGTCAGTACTCACTGTGCTAAATCAATTTCTTAGTTTAAAATAATCTAATCCAAACTATTTTAGCCTACTAGAACTGCCTTCTAGAATCATGTCATTCTGTCATCTTTAAAACTGAAAACTGTCATCTGTCATTTTGAACTTTTAAAATTTCAAATCCGAAAAACTACTTCCACAAAATCGTCCGTATCTCTGGAACCGTTTGTCCTAGGAGCCTAAAAGCTAAGATTCTAGGCTTTCCAACGAACCTAAAACCAACTTTCTACTCCTTATACTTTTGCCGTAATCACGATTCACGCACTTGCGTATTTTACCGCGATTTGCGATTTGGCCTGATTTCTTCTCCAGTAAAAAAGTCAACAGCTCCTTGCTTTCCTTTGCTAAAATGTGTTAAACCTGCTAGTTACTCATAGAGCATTGCTAAAGTGAGCCTGAACTAATATAAAGTAGCCATCACCTACCCTGAACCTCTAGAGGGAATTAAAAGCAATTTTAGCACCTTTTCACTTCCTTGCAAACCACATTAAAGTAATTCGCCTGTGTTTCAAACTTCTACATGTTTTCCTCTAAGCTTGCTGGGGGGGGAACTGAATTTCGTATTGTATTGGATTGCATTCCTGAGAACTGTGTGCTCCTCCTTCCATTTCTTACATTGCATAGGGGAGGGGTGAATTGCCAGAGAAAAAGTGATTCTCTTATCTTTTGCTAAAATCATATCAAGTATTTCTGTACTGCATTTTATTCCTCATTGCTTTTTCCCTTGAAACTATAAAAGTATTTTTGCTACCTTATCCATCCTATACTAACTCCCCATTGATTGTAAAGAAGTGTGCTAGTGCCAGATTACCCATTGTTGATCAACATTATATCCATAAGTGTGATATCAATTATTAATTTATTATAAAAGTGTGATATATATCTTGTTAACGTTTCAAATAAACCTTTTAATTTGCAAAACAAACCTACTTCTTGGCTCAGTGGGGTCAGAGGGATTCTAAGAGGGGGGTGTTATACACGAGCTGTCATCCAGAGTACTGAACTGGACATAAAAATACATCAATAAGGGTTTTCCTCAGCATCCCAGACTAGGCATTGACTTAGCCGTAGTGTTGATTGAATATCGCTTACAGGGATACCCTTCCTAAGTGAGCCAGAGATACTGCTGTGGAGAGCATTGAGAAAGCTATCAAAATATAGGGTGTTAAATACTGCTTTTTACAGGAGAAAGAAGTATGATTGAACGAAGAAATCAATTTACAGTTAAGGAGATTAATATTGGCAGGTGACCAACGTACTCCTGTCCCTTGTCCCACAGTTTTAATATGGCGTGGCCCTCCAGCGGGCAGAAGCTTCATGGGAAAAGGAGAACAAAATGTAACCGACAGGGAACCATGGTCACTCCATGGGCTGAAGGAGACCTCAACCTCAGACGCTGAAGAAAACGGACAGTGATCTCATAGACATAGTCTATCGTAGACGTTGACAGACCTCTGTGCCATGTAGGGCAGAGTTAAGGCATGTTAGGCCAACCGAATCCAAAGCGAGATTCCAAAGTCTACCCCATACATATTTCTGGCCTCGCCTATTATCATCCTCCAAAGCCAGACCCAGGTCATCATAATTGGCCTCGGACGAAATAGCGCAGTCGGAGTTGAAGTCACCAGCCAGAATCAATTTCCCCCTGGGATGTAGAGATCTCCTTGTAAGAACCATATTCGTTAAGCTTTTCAAGAAAGGTTCAAGGGCAGCAATGCCATTGTGCCAATATATATTGATGAGGAGAAGGTTAGCCAGTCGATCAAGGGAAGTGGCCTCCATAGCCAAAATACCAAATGGTGTGTCCGGAAGGACCTTATTCCTAAAGCCAAAAGAAGCTCTAATTCCGATAAGAAGGCCCCCAGAAGCCCTCCCTCCCAAGCTAGATTTAGCATTTTGGGAATGGATATCAAATCCATCAAGAACGGGAGGTGAGAGCAACCAGGTTTCCTGTAGGAAAAAGCAGTCTGAAGCACTGACCATAAGTACTGTGTCAGTATTTATGAAGAGATGAGAATTTCCCCTGGAAGTACAAGAAGAGAAAAATGAGTTTGTTCTTGACCATAGCATTAATAGGTGTTGCAGAGCACTTGAGAGTGCTCATTTCCACAGACCTGAGGTAAACTGGGCCCAGTTTCTAGCATTACCATTGAATCTGGCCGTGAATTGCCTCCGTTGGTGCTGTGGAGCTCTTTCCGGGTGATACACCATTGTAAGGTTTCCCCTATACTCTTCACACCCACCATATTTACCTGGGGGCTGGTTAGATTGTAACAGATTTACTTCAAAACCAAGCTGCACTAGACCTTCCTTTTGGCCGATTATTAGTTCTAATACCACTCTTGATTTCAAAATAATATTGCTCATGTCTACGCGTCCTCGAATAAGAAAGAACATCCTTTCTATAGCGTAGCTAGAGATTATTGAGAGAGATGGAAGTGGGTGGAACATTTTTAGTATATTTCCGCGATTGAGACAGATAGGCATGTCTTGACCCCAAAGGCTAGTAAGCTGCAGGATTTCCAAAGAATCTTTAGCCTCCGCTACTTGGTCTAATGAATCAGTTATACTTTTTGTAAATTGACTTAAAGAGTCAACTTCCAAATCAGTACCGCTTGAGCCCCTTAATATAGTCCTATTTTGGGTTACATGGGGACCGACAGGAAATCTTTCGTACAGATTGGGAGAATTCCTATTTTGAGAAGGTTCGGACCCGGTGGAATATCCTTCATGACCATTGAGAGAGCCTCCACTTGGGGGCTTTAAGTGAACAGAGTTAAAAGAATTGGGAACATAAAGACCCCCCACTGGTCTAAATCCCGTAGCACGCTCCCCCGTTATAGACTCTGTGTTGGACAGATGACCATCAGGATGGCAGGGTGGATGACCAACTATAGAGGAAGTAGTTATAGGGGCCCTATCCTGAGATAAGCCTGTGGTCGAATTGACATCCACCCTAGGAAGTGGATTTGTACTAAGGAGCTCCTGAAATAGTTGTTTCACCATGTCAAGGTTAACAAGATTCTTCGTAATCAGAGTGGTAGTGGGGTCAGGGCAAGTAGAATTTGAGCCAAATGAGGAATTGCACGGGATAGTAGAGGGTTCTGCATCCAAGGGGGATGCCGTCAAGTTACAGACGGTTTGGGTATTCAATACAACTGGAGCAGTGTTATTTAGAGGCTCCAGTTGAGTTGAGTTTATTTTTGGATGGCATGTTGCATGAATTTCCTCCGACTGCACAACATTGCCCACCGCCATAAGGGGAATTTTATCCTTGGGCTTAGGACTACCTGCCAAAGGTTCGGGTTGACTGGGTACAGCTGGAAGAGTAGGTATAGAGGTTTGACCGACAGAAACAGCAGCCGCATTGAGGGTAGCGATATCGGGTGCCGCTGATTCCACCGGAATTGTAGCCCCCTTAGCAGGGGCAAATATTGTAGCACACACAGGAGCACTTGCCAAAACAGATTTTTAAAGAATTGGTTAGTAAAATAATTTATTTTTTCATATTCTTCTGGTTTTTAGTTTTCTTTATTTGTTGATTATGTTTTTTATTATCTATTATGAGCAGAGCCCTTTAAGTGTGCCGTTTCTTTTGTAGATCAATAAAGTCAAGCGGCTTCTCCAGAATAAAATCAGATGTTGAAACAATACGAGGGGGGGAACAATGACTCCCTTGTGTGATTCAGCCATTTCTAGTGTAGTAGGTTCACAGGATAGTCCCTGGGAAGCCGTGCCAAGAGAATTGACGGTCAACCCCTCTTGGACTTTTTCCATAAAGGGGTTAGTAATCACTTTTATAGAAGTGGTAGGAGGTTTAGCATCCGGGACATAGTTCACATGGACGCCCTCATCGTTAATGGGGGGAGTCATAGAGGATTGATCAACAGTACCCCTCTCCGAACATGAATGAACAATAATGGCTTGGCCCATATTAAAAACGTCCCCCGGGATACCGTCCTTTTCCACATTTAGGGATTTTTTACCGGAGGCTCTTCCATAATAGGTTGGCTTGAAAGAATAGAGCCTGGGCAGTGTTTTGCTATTGAGGGATCATCTTCCTTAATAATTTTTTTTTTCATAACAACATTTTATTGAGTTTTACAAAAGAGCATTACAGTAAGCATAACAGCAATCATAGAGCAGCAATCGGTGGGTGTGATAGAGCGATAATGTCTCTCCAGGGGGACCGGAGTGGAAAGCGCCAGTGTGATAGGGTAAGCATTGATGTCCATTGTCTGTTCTCGGCCGCCAAGTGGACAGCGGGGTGATATGGAGCTACGGTGTGAGGATACGTTTCAGTAAAGTGGGCTGCCTTGAAGTCATCTGGTCAGTGGAGGGCGCCTGATGAGAGCCGGGAATTTAGTAGCAGCGTAGTCCATAAATGGGTCCCATATATTTAGTGCTCTACTCAGAGAGCCTGTTCGGATCGCAGTGATTTTTTCGGCCACTGCTATGTCCCAGCATTTCGCCCAACAGAGTGCCACAAACGGGCCTTCCTTATTTTTCCAAACCCGGGCCAGTTCTATTTTTGATGCTAGGAGTAGATGTGTGCATAGCCTGGGGATTTGGCCCAAGATTGGGAATGCTCCATCACCTGTGTTGCCCAGCAAGATGATTCCAGGGTCCCATGGAATGGAAAGACCTGTGATCTCCATAATGTGTTTGATTACTTCTCTCCAGTATGGTTCCGCCTTTGGACATGTCCATACCATGTGGAATAGTGAGCCGATAGATGGGCACCCTCGCCAGCAGGTTCCTGGAATGTTTGGGTTGGCCTTACTGGGGTTGTGTAGTACCTGTAGCATAGTTTGTAGCCCCCTTCTCTGTTTGTGATGCATTGTGAACTTTTCCGCAGCCTGGCCCAAATTTTCCCCCATTCCTCTACTTCAATTTCTTTACCCAGGTCTTTTTCCCATTCAAGCATATATCTTTCCTTTTCTTCCTTAATAATTTTAACCAACTCCTCAAATATGTCTACACCTTCTAGCCTAGTATAAATTTCAGAGAGCAAAAGAGAATGTGATCCAACCTCTGACCATATATTGTTATACAGACTCACAAAGGAGCTAAGAACCCTATTCAGTGCAGAGCGTGTAGGTTGAGTAAGTTTTATACTATCATCCGCCTCTTTAAGGGTATCGTGCAGAATGGACTTGCTGGCATGATCCTTTTTTATATCTTGGAGTAAACCCCTTTCTCTAAGCCAATTTTGCTTCTCTGTATACTAATCAATAAAGTTAGTGAGTTCAGACGGAGAGCCCACATAAGAGGCATCACAAGTTTGCTGGGTTTTTGTATTAGAGAGATTAGGTTCCAACTGACTCTCGGCTATTGCCTTATCTGCACATGCTATAATACTAATATCAATGTCATTGTCTGCAAGATCTTCAGTCTCTAGTTTCTTAGCTACATCCGCCAGATGCGTATGGTCCAAGGTAGCCACTGTTAAAACTGAATGCGGAGGTTTAATAACGGTACTGGGGGCAGTCCTTTTTCCGAAGAAGTTGGAGATTTTTATTCCCTTGGATAGGGTTACCCTGAGTACCCATGCTAGATTTCATTTTGGGAGTATAAATTAGGGGTTTTGTAAGTGGGGTTTTAAAGACTATGGATTTCTCCGTCGTAGTCATAGGAGTACCAACAGAAGAGAGATTAACATGAATAGCGGAGGTGTGGTTAATCCCCCTACCAGAGGAAGATACCTCTGGTGAAAGATTGATGGTGGAAATACCATAGTTCCTGTTGCCCTCTGAAGGAGGGGGTTGAGGAGCAAGGTGGTCAGTCAAAATGTCGAATGACAATAATGTCGAAAAATAAATGTCGGAAAAAAAAAAAGCTGAATTCCCTCCTTTTTAATTATATATTTATTTTGGGGTCCGGGAATAAAAAAAAAATGGGTAAAAAAAAGGGGGGTTGGGGGGTGGCACCCTCCCATTTCGAATAAAAAACGTCATTAAAAAAATTCGACTTTTTTTTCGACATTTTGACATTTGACTTTTTTGTTTTCGATTTTATCACTATAAACCGAGGAGCAATAACCTCCTTAGAGAGGACAGTAGGTTCTGTAGGATTTGTAACAGTCATCCAGCATAGAGACAGGCAGAGGTAGTCTAGATTGTTGTTGGACGGGTGTATAGTGTTCACTGTACTATTATTCAGGTGATCAGTGCCCACCCTTGTCCTTAAACTGCCACCTTCCTCCAAATTTGAAGCTATAGTAGCTGCTAGGCGTTCTTCCTGTGCATCTATGGAAATATCTTGTTTTACGATGAAGATGCATCTATTCTTGACCGGAGTGCGTGGAATAATGCCCATCATATTAAATACATCAATCCTATCTTGTAAATGGATTTGGGCATGGGCCACACTTTTTTGTAGAGAGGAATCTACGGAGCTATCTACTAATGTATTTTGTGGCTTACCCAGAGGAATAGGGATAGGGTTGACTGGATAGATATGGTCTATCAAAGCAGGAGAAAGAGCCGCAGCAGCTGGAAAAGTAGAATCAAAAGAAGCCTCCATAGTGCCTGGCTCCTGAGTCCCTTACGTGTCATCTACACAAAGGGAGAACCTGCAGGAACGAGAGCCAGGGAACAGGAGGGAAGCAGGGTAGCTCAATAGAAAATGGAGTACAAAAACTCCGAAACTTAATGTTAAAATAGATATCACAGGCAGAGAAAATCACAAATACTAAGACCTATGGAGCAACAGACAATATTTTTAAAATGCACTGAATAAAAGGAGTAGCTTAAACACATCAAACACTACCCTAGATACGCTTTAAAATAGAATACAAATTGATATGGATCCCTTGTTAAAATCAAGGAAATAAGGAAAAAAATGTATCCTAAGGTATCTCCTTTAATTATTGTGGAAAAAAGCTCATAAACTGAGTAATAGTCCCATAAATCAGCATAAGATTGAAGGAGCATCTAGTCTCAGGGTAAGGAACGCCCGACAGCTTAAGGAGCTGCCAGAGTCCGACTCTCCCCCCTTACCCAAGGACTGGTTAGGACTGAGGCAAAGGAGTAGTAGCGTGGAACCTCGGTCTGGGTTACTCACAGAGCCGTTGCATGGACACAGCTCACAGCCAAACTGCACAACAGCAGCTCCAACCCTTAATGCCTCCAGGGATTAACGCCGCAAGGGTGGTTGGGCTGGCAATTTGTGCAGGCTGGAAGTCACGTTATCCGTCACGTGCTCGGCAAGGGCTCCGCCCCCTCCAGGAAGCGAGTGTAGCAACAAGAGCTCAGCTCGCAGTGCTGCTGTGATGAGGAAGACTGCAGGCAGGAGCGTTCGTTCAGTAAATAAAGCATTCCTTCAAAGTAACAGAAAGCGCTGTTATTAATGTTTTTGATATTGGCCTCCTGCCTAAATTAGATCACTGTGCTACCATGCACATCTGAATTGTGCTATTATTTATTTTTCTGAATTTGGCCTCCTGCTTTGAACTGTGCTGTTATCTCACCTGATACTGCCCACTGGGCTAACTAGCCCCTGGTGCGTACATGTGAATCTGATTGGCTTTGCCAAGCCAACTTACTAGCTCACAGTGTCTGCACATATGCATCAGGTTGGTATACTCATCTGAACACACCCACCGTGCAGCTATGCCCATCTGAGCTAGCCTACTGTGACCTTATGCCCAATCGGACTAGCCCACTGCCCACCTTGTGTCTATTTGAACTCTCTACTATGTGCCGCTCGAAGTGCCCTACGACGAGCTTACCGTCCGCCAAACATGCACACCACTACTCATAGCCTACGCACAACCAGTATACTCTTTATAACCAGCCTCCTTGTTGCCGCACAAGCCCTACCTAATCTGACTATAATGTCAGCAAATAACCCACGCCTCATAAATCAACCTGACCATCTAACCACCTTAAGTCCTCACGGAAGCAATCTTGCACTGTATCTGACAGAAACCTTAGACTCCGTGCCAGACTAACTAAACTATACGAACAACTTACTAGATCATTACCCCCGACAAACAAGAAAACCAACTGCCCTACCAATAAAAAGATTAACATCACTAAACATGTCACTATCCTGCCTCTTCTACATGCCAGCTCTAAGCAGCAGACCGGACATATACCAAAGATAGCTAAATGTAAACCACCTACTCCTATCAATGCCACAGCCTTATTGGAGACGCACCCTCTTAAAGGAGCCCTCATAAACTCTAGATCCCTGGTTGCCCACGCAACAGATATTTCGAAGTGATTGTGTCCTCTGACGTATTCCTTATCCTAGATATCTCCTTCCAGCTTTGCTGGCCTCGGAAAATTTTTCTCTAGAGGGCGCTGCGCGTCGACGTCCGCCGAGTCGATGTCTCTCGACAGCCGTCGTATTGACGTCGACGTCATCCTGCCTATAAAGGCCGCGCGCAGCGTCCGTTGCTCAGTTCTGTTTTTCCGCGCTTACTCAGTGCCTCGGAATATCGTTGCTCAGTTTCGTAGACAATTTATCCTATTTACCTCGAGATATTCGATCCATACTCGATGGCTTTCTCGTCGGAACCAATGACCCCTCGGTCCAGCTTCAAAAAATGCCGAGATTGTGGGAAAATGATGTCGCTGACTGACCCTCACAGAGTTTGTCTGTGGTGTTTGAGAGCTGAACACCATTGTTCGGAGTGCGAGGACTGTATGTTCATGACAGCTAAGGCCCTGAAGGAGCGTAGGGGGAAGCTGGAGAAAGGTAAGACTTCAAAAGCTTCTTCTTCCTCGACGAAGTCGAGACATTCGTCTCCTCGTCACCATTCGCGCTCCAGGTCTCGGAGTGGGTCCCATCACTCCTCGAGATCGAAGCACTCGAAGAGGAGACATCGAAGATCCCCTTCTCCGTCCTCCTCTGTTTCTCCTAAGAGAATCCCTTGCCCCACGAAACAGAGTTCCCGGGCTGAATGGGAGGAATTCCGCAAAAATATGATGAGCGTCTTCGAGAAAGCGGCCTCGACCCCCTCGAAGACTGCCGAGAGCGATGCTTTGGACGAAAGACCCGAAGGTCAAAAACGCCGCGAGTCGCAGTACCCGGCGAAGGAAGCTTCTCGAGCGCGTCACGAACCCTCGAGTAAAGCTATGACCTCAAAACCTTCTTCGAAGGTTCCATCGACGCCGAGGTCGGTGTCTTCGACGCCGTTGTCGAAGGGACCTTCGACACACATGTCCGTCGACTCGATGCCATCTTCGACGCCGCCGTCGACGCCAAGGAAAGTCACGGTTACGACGCACCCAGTGGCTATCCCCAGGTCCTCGATGACGATGGCGTCGAGATTGTCGACTTCCTCGAGCAGAATCCCAATTCTATCGAGGACCTCGAGGCCTCCGCCTTTGTTTTCGACGCCATGCCAGAAGCCTTCGACGTCGGCGTCGACGACATCAACGTTTTCGAGGCCGATTACGACAAGTTTGGCACCCTCTGCCTTGGAGATGGGTTTCACACCCTTTGTGAGTTCAGAACAATTGAGAACTATGTCCTCAATTATGGAAGAGGGAGAACTATCTGAACAAGAAGACACATTTGAGTTGCAGGAACCTGCAACCCCAGTTCAAGAGGAGTTATCCTCAGAAGAACGCAGGTTAAAGGATCTCCATGATTCCTTACATGAGGCAAGTGGGTTAGACACTTACCCTGAGGTGGAGTTTGCTAGGCCAGACCCGGGGGAGCATGCTGAAACCCCCTATAGAGCCTTAATGGCCAGGATCACAGAATTTATGGGGTGGTCAACACCTTCACAGGCTTTCCAACAAGATGACCTCACGGATATTCTTGACAAAGGTCCACAGGAGGATCCTGTAGTGCCCTTTCATAAAGCTCTTCAGAGGAAAATCATGACGAACTGGGAAACCCCAGATGTCGTCCCGGCAGTAAATAAAAAAACTGTCTACTAAATACAGGGTATCTTCTGCAGACCCGCAGTTTTTGTCAAAACACCCATCCCCAGAAAGTCTGGTGGTATAGGCAACATCTTCTACTGACGTCAAGACTGCTTATCCTACCGTCCCACAGGACAGGGACGATAAGAAATATGATGCTATGGCAAAGAAAGTTTTTTCGGCATGTAGCATGGCGTTAAAATCTGTTAATGCTACTTGCACCCTTGCTAGATTCAGCCATACACTTTGGGAGTGTGCTTCTACAGCGGCTGACTGCATCCCGGAGGGAGAAGAAAGGGAGGCTTTCCTAAATATCATACAGGATGGTAAAGTCGCTATGTGCGAATCCCTCCAGACGGGCATTGATTCGGCTGACAGTATCAGCAGAGCAATGGCGACAAGTACAACAACCAGGAGATTTGCTTGGTTGAGAAAGTCTGGTTTTGCCCCAGATGTGCAAGCCAGGCTCTTGAACATGCCATTCGATGGCTCTTCTTTGTTTGGGAAAAAGGCGGATGACAGTTTAGAAAAACTGCAAACATCAAAAGCAGCAGCAAAATCCCTAGGCGCTGCAATCTGTCAGACACCTTTTCGTCCCACAGGAACCTCTGCGAGGGGCAAGTCCTTTCGCTTCTACTCCGCATTCGGAAGAGGTAGAGGACGACCGGCTCAAAGGGGGCAAAGAAGAACTACCCGAGGTGGACGGGGTAGATATTCAAAAGCCGCAGCAACAGCAGGTGCCTCTTTACCATCGCATCTGCATCAGCCGCCCCAAAACCACTCTGAGGACTTCCCTCACAGGACACCTGTAGGAGGCAGGTTAACTCAACATCTGGCGGAATGGCAGGCTATCACGTCAGATGCTTGGGCATTGAAAACAGTTGCCCAAGGTTACTGCCTGCCTCTCCTACGCATACCTAAGAGTCATCCACCGGGGATCAGCTCTCAGAAAGCTCCAGATCCGCTCCTCTTGCAGGAAATTTTAGACCTGCTAGAGAAAGGTGCCATAGAACCGATACCTGTAGCGGAGAGGAACAAGGGCTCGTACTCCCCCTACTTTCTCATTCCAAAGAAAGACGGAGGACTGAGACCCATCTTGGACTTGCGAGAATTGAACAAATTCCTCAGGAAAGACAAATTCAAGATTCAGGCTCCTTCAGTTCCAGGACTGGTTGGTATCTCTGGACCTTCAGGACGCTTATTTCCATGTGCCTATCCATCTCAAACACAGGAAATACCTGAGGTTCGTAATTGGCAACTCTCATTATCAATTTCGAGTGCTGCCATTTGGGCTGACCTCCGCCCCGAGGGTCTTCACCAAGTTAATGTCGGTAGTGGCGGCAAGTCTATGGAGGAAAGGGATTCACGTCTACCCCTACCTGGACGATTGGTTGATCAGGGCTGTATCTTCGGAACAAGCTCAGATCCAGCTAAATCACGTTTGCCACTCCCTTCACAGACTGGGCTTCTCCCTCAATTTAAAGAAGTCACAAATGATACCATCGCAGAGACTCCAGTTCATTGGAGCGATCCTGGACACCTCCCTGGGAAAAGCCTCGCCACCAGAGGTGAGGGCTCAAGATGCTCTACAGATGGTTACCAAGTTCCAAAATGCCCAAAGTCTCCCAGCCTTCGACTTTTTGAGGTTGCTAGGCCTCATGGCATCCTGCATTTTCCTAGTGCCAGAGGCTCGCCTGAGAATGAGATCCCTGCAGTGGGCACTGAGGACTCAGTGGTCACAATTCTCAGGAAGAATGACAGATCTTCTTCAGGTTCACGACAGGGTGGCTCGAGACCTTCAGTGGTGGGCCTGTCAGGAGAACATTCTGAAAGGAGAACAGTTTTGGCAACCCTGGCCGGAGATAACAGTAGTCACGGATGCTTCACTCACGGGGTGGGGAGCACACGCCAACGACTTAACCATCAGCGGTCGTTGGTCTCCATCGGAGTCCAGACTACATATCAACCTGTTAGAGCTGAGGGCCATCAGACTTGCACTGAAGGCGTTCCTGCCAGCTGTACAAGGGAAAAAGGCCCTGATAATGACGGACAACACAGTGGCCATGCATTACCTCAACAAAAGAGGAGGCGTAGGATCACTACCCCTGTGCAGAGAGGCGATGCAGCTCTGGTTTTGGGCAATCCAAGAAGGAATCTCTCTATCGGCAGTTCACCTAGCCGGAGAGAAGAACTTGACAGCGGACGCTCTGAGCAGGCAGAGCACAGTCTCCCACGAGTGGGAACTAGCTCAGGAAGTCCTTCAAGAGATCTTCGCCCTTTGGGGAACCCCTCAGGTGGATCTGTTCGCCACCAGTGTCAACAGGAAGTGCGATCTGTTCTGCTGAAGGGAATTTCCCCCGAGAGGAGCTCTGGGAGACTCGTTCATAGTGGACTGGGAGTTTCCGCTTCTGTACGCGTTCCCACCGGTCCCTGACATTCCTCAAATGATCCGGAGGTTGAGAAGATTCCGGAAAACCATGATCCTAATTGCCCCGGATTGGGCCAGAAGAACCTGGTACCCGGACCTTCTAGACTTGTCCATCTGCCCTCCAATTCAACTTCCACTCAGAGAGAACCTACTCTCACAGAAGGGAGGTCAGGTTCTCCATCCAGACATCAAAACCCTCAACCTTCACGCTTGGCTTCTGAAAGGCTGAGGTACAAGGATTGGGACCTCCCTGATGATGATATGGAGGTGTTGCTTTCGGCAAGGAGGCCAGCAACAAAGTCTTTATACCGCTGCCGTTGGAACAGATTTTGCAGCTGGTGTAGAGAAAAGAATATCGACCCCTTTTCATGTGGTACACCAATGGTTTTGTCCTTCCTACTCTATTTGGCGTATTCAGGCCTTCAAGTTGGCACCATTAAGGGCTATCTCGCAGCGCTATCCATCTTTAAGCGCACTGCGGAAGAACCATCCTATTTCAAGTTACCCTTGGTAATACAGTTTCTAAAGGGGTTAACTAACGTTTATCCCCCAAGACCATTCCAGGTTCCCCTATGGGATTTAAACTTAGTCCTAACTTTCCTGATGGGCACACCTTTCGAACCACTCCATTCTTGTTCGTTAAGATTTCTTACCCTTAAAACTGTTTTATTAATAGCACTTACATCTGCTAGAAGGGTGAGCAAGTTACAAGCTCTTTCTTGTAAACCCCCTCATACAATATTTCACAAAGACAAAGTTGTCCTGCAAGTGAAGCCTAATTTCCTCCCAAAGGTGGTTTCTGAATTCCATATCACTCAGAAGATTACCCTGCCATCTTTCTATCCTCCACCTCATCCGGGGAAAGAGGAAGAGAGGTTACACAGGCTGGACCCTAGAAGGGCTTTAAGTTTTTACATCAGTGGACTGGCCAGGATAAGACAGGCAGACCAGCTGTTTGTAGGCTACGCAGGTCACAAGCTGGGGTTACCGATAACTAAGCAGACCATTTCCAGATGGATCATTCTAGCCATTTTGGAATGTTATAAACTAGCAGGAAAAGAGCCCCCTCAAAACCTTAGGGCTCATTCAACAAGAGGTATTGCAGCTTCATCGGCCCTCAAAAGAGGAGTGCCGGTTAAAGACATTTGTGCGGCCGCCACATAGTCGTCCGTCCATACCTTTACACGATTTTACAACTTGGATTCCTCCTCCAGTCAAGAGACTAGGCTTGGAAGGGCAGTATTGCACTCTATTCATCAATAAAAGGAAGCATGAAGTCAGTACTCCCACCTCCAATAACAGAATACTGCTATGGGAGCCTATCTAGGATAAGGAATACGTCGGAGGACACAATCCCTTCGAAGAACAAGTTACTTCTTACCTTGTAAAGTTCTTTCGATGGGATGTTCCTCCGACGTATTCCTTATCGACCCTCCCATCCATCCCCGCAGTACTACATCCCTTGTTGTTGCAGCTTACACTCCTTCAGGGTGATTAGTCTAGTCCAGACAGAAAAACTTTGGGCTACAAAACGGAACTGAGCAACGGACGCTGCTCGCGGCCTTTATAGGCAGGATGACGTCGACGTTGATACGGCGGCTGTCGAGGGACATCGACTCGGCGGACGTTGACGCGCAGCGCCCTCTAGAGAAAAATTTTCCGAGGCCAGCAAAGCTGGAAGGAGATATCTAGGATAAGGAATATGTCGGAGGAACATCCCATCGAAAGAACGTTACAAGGTAAGAAGTAACTTGCTCTTCTGACCTGATACTAGCAGACAATCTGCACTTTCTCGCTATAACGGAATCCTGGCTACATGACGCTGCAGGACCATTGCTATTGTTAGCCATTCCAGATGGCTACACAATAGTGAGACAAGACAGAGATGAAACCGAGGTGGTGGCAACGCCATCATATCAAGATCAAACCTCTCTTTGATACCGACCCCTCCATTAATCCTACAATCCTGCAAAGTCCTTACAGTTAAACTCCCCCTAAGTAACTCCCAGACCCTTACCATCCACTTAATCTATAGACCACCTGGTCCACTGGGGACATTTGAGGAGGATATCCATACCCTTCTCTCCAATAACCTTAAAATTACCACCCAACTACTTTTACTAGGTGATTTCAATCTAGGTTTTAACGACCCAGTAGAAAAAAACGCTAATATTTTATCAGAATTAGGCCTCTCCCAAAGAAATTAACAAACCCACCTATAATAAAGGGAGAACCTTAGATGGGGAGCTGATCATAACTGCTTTGCTACCATCACTTCCATCTCCCCGCAACTGTGGACAGACCATTCCCTTGTGTCTTTCACAATAGCCACGACTAGACCACTTCCGATGGTCACACCTACCGCCCCACCTTGCCCAACAAGGAACAAAAAGAATATTACAGTGGATAAAGTGATCCCCGCTATTCTCCCTACTCTCAACTCTCTGGCTGACAACCTAGACCCAGGGACTAGGTTATCGGCCAGAGAGTATAACAAAATCTTGCTTACCACACTCAACAATAATTGCTCCACTTAAACTTAGACCCAGCAAACCTAAATCGCATCTAAACAAGTGGTTCACCCCCCAGTTAAAGGACCTACGACTCCTCAAAAGAAAATGTGAAACCACCTGGAGAATACTCCCATCAGACGACAACAAAACTAAGTTAACTAAAATCTCCTCACAATATAAAAATGAAATCTGCCTGGCTAAACGAAACTCATATACAACTAACGCCAATTCCAGTATGAGGGAATTATTCATTATACTAAAAGAGCTAGAGTCCCCTATTCCCACACCATATATTTGTACCAAAAATAAAACCTGGTGCTCTGACATTCAACAGGCACAATCCAATAAAGTAACCACCCCTCAGAACAAAATAGCCTTAAAATACAAGCAATTGTGAGATGTTGACAAACTGGCAAAAGGAAAATGAACTCTTACTTGATACCATTGCCTCAGATGAAGAAGAACTCATACATAATCCATGCATAGTTCTGCGCAAAATCAAGGAATTAGCTGGGCAAGGACGACTGAAACAGTGGCCAAACAAAAACTGACCTCACACCTACCTTTGCAATCGTTCAATTTTTTTGTATTGAAAATTACATAAAGAAATTCCCAAACAGATGGGCACACAACTTGAAACTAAGAGCACGCCTAAATTTAATAGAAACCAACAAAATTTTGCATATTATAGGTCTCGCACAATCACCAAGTTGCCGATTCTGTCACAACACATTGGCCCTCATTACGACCCTGGCGGAATCCGCGGTGCTAAATGCACCGCGGAGCATGGCGGAAAGCCGCCGATAGCGCCATGGGGGTTGGCGGATTTACCACCCCATGCCGACCTTGGCGGAGCGGTAAATCCCCAATCCCCATTTTACCCTTCCCCATTCCCATTCTTGCCCCATAGGGTATAATGGGAGTGGGGAAGGAGTTAATTACG
This sequence comes from Ambystoma mexicanum, assembly GCF_040938575.1. Taxonomy (NCBI): domain Eukaryota; kingdom Metazoa; phylum Chordata; class Amphibia; order Caudata; family Ambystomatidae; genus Ambystoma; species Ambystoma mexicanum. The sequence continues at coordinate 1,183,832,056 of NC_090928.1, read as the reverse complement.
CCGCCGTAAAGTACGGCGGCGTAATTAACAACGAGGTCCCTTAGCGCCATGGTTTTCTCCGCCCGGTAAAACCAGGCGGAGAAAACCTCCATGGCGCTAAGGGAACTCGTAGTACGGCGGACGGGTCCGCCGCGATTACCGCTGGCGGAAACCCACTCCGCCAGGGTCCTAATGAGGGCCATTGCCTCAACCACAAGAAACAATTTGTCACCTTCTGACGGTTTGTCTGGAGACACGTGCAATAAGACGCTACCAATCTCATGTGGCAGGAACAGACACACTGCTATAGAAAGAAACCTGGTGGTGTAGGCTTATAGGAGGCGATAGAATCAGCTGGCAAATCGCCACAGCAAAAATCTTGGAACACATCGTGAACAATCTGCTGAACGGAAACCAGCGACTTGTCGGAAATGTAGCTGCAACAACATTTAAACAATAAACTCAAATGAAACTGTTGATTCAAACTAACTCGCGCAAAATATGATCGGACTACTAGATTGTAAAAATCTAATGTTGATTAAACAATGAAAAATATTTTTTTTAAATAGCCTTAAAAAAATCTGCTATTAATGCGCCACAACATAAATACAACCTCAAACCCCCAACTGGTGAAATACTATCTGACCGTCCCACTAGATTCCACTTCACCAAAATAACTACACTCAAGGTAGAAAAAGTTATTCTTTCTCTAAAACCGTCCAACTGCCAAGGTGACCTTTGCCCGGCTCAGATTATAAAAGATGCTGCAAGAGATCTTGCCCCTTTTTATCTCTAAATTGATCAATGCCTCCTTTTCAACTGGCACCATTCCCACTGACCTGAAGCAATCTTGGGTACTTCCACCGCTAAAGAAAAAAACACCAGCCCGCTCTTTAGCCATCCCCGACGATTACTCCATCCTCCGAGCAGACAGAACAGAATCTAGAGGCGGTGGCCTAGCCATAATTGCCAAAACACATCTCAACATTAGACTTGACTCTGCTACCCACCACCCATCCTGCAAATCACTCACAGCTTAGCTGCCTACTACCAACTCCCAAACGATAACCATCCACCTACTCTACCGACCTCCCGGACCCTTAGGATCCTTTGAGGAAGACCTTAACACCATCCTCACTAACCACCTAAAAAACTCCTCCCAGAGCCTCCCCCTAGGGGACTTCAACCTCGGCTGTAAAGACCCCAAAGACCACCAGGCTACCCTTATCAACAATACTATTTCCGAATTAGGCTTCACCCAAAAAGTATCTAGCCACACCCACAACAAAGGGAGAACCCTCGACTGGGTAGCAGATTACAACTGCGCGGCCTCCATCACCAATAACTCCCCTCAACCTTGGTCCGACCACTATCTCCTCTCCTTCACCCTTGAAGCCTCGAGCCCCATCACCAACAATCTGCTAGCCTCGGCCATCCCTACGAAAAGTAAGAAAAATATCACAGTGGAAAAACTGATCCCTCTCATCCTCCCTACACTTAACCAACTCCCTGCCACTTCCAACCCCACGACCTTGTAGATGGTTATAATAAAACCATGCGCACAGCCTTAGACTCCATTGCACCATTAAAACTAAGAAAATGTAAACCGAAAAAGCATCTGAACCACTGGTTCTCTATTCACCTTAAAACCCTCAGACTGGAAAAACGCAAAAAGGAACAAGCCTGGAGACAATCTCCCACAGACCTTAACAAATTGTTGCTCAACAAAATATCGTCCAACTACAAAAAAGAAAATATAGCTGCCAAACAATAGTCCTACAACCAGAGAATTGCACAATCCAACTCCAGTACCAAAGAGCTGTTCACGATCATTAAAGAACTGGAAACACCTGTGCTAATTCCAGACACTTGCGTGAACGACAAACAATGGTGTACCAGCGCCCAAAATGCCATACACTATAAAGTGACAGGCCTTCAAACTAAAATTAAAAATAAGAAAGAATCCATAGCCAAACCATCCTACCCCACTAACACGACCCCGCACCCCATGCCCCGACACCCCCTGCACAACCCCTTTCGCTTTAGCTTCTCCAAAGTCTCCACTCTTGAAGTGGAAAAAATCATTCTCAGCCTAAAACCATCTAACTGCCAAGGCGACCTTTGCCCCCCACAAATCATTAAAGATGCGGCAAGAGACCTCTCGCCATTCATCACAAGACTTATCAACGCCTCCTTCTCCTCAGGCACCGTCCCCAGTAACCTCAAAGAGTCCTGGGTCCTCCCCCTTCTCAAAAAGCCCTCTCTTGACTCCTCCATTCCCACTAATTACAGACCCATTACCACCGTCCCCTCCTGCTCAAGATATTAGATAAAACAGCCTACCAACAAATCCAAAAATTCCTTGAAATAAACCATCTCCTCGCTATTCGGCAATCAAGCTTCAGACCCCAGCACGGGACTGAAACAGCCATTATCGACCTGAAGGCTCAAATTGACACCCTCAGAGACAATGGGAAAACTGCTTTATTTCTTCTCCTTGACCTCTCCGCGGCTTTTGACCTAGTTGATCATAAAATCTTATGCGATCACCTTAACCCAGCTGCCCATTTTTCCCAAGAAGCCATCAGCTGGATCGAGTCATTCCTCAGCAACAGATCCATGTGTGTCTTTTCCACCACAGCTGCCGCCGACCCCATCCCCATTACATGCAGAGTCCCACAGGGTTCATGCATCTCCCCTACATTGTACAACGTGTTCACGAAGCCCTTGTTTGATGATGTAGATCATGGGTGCACAACATACGGCCCGCGGGCCAGTTGCGGCCCGCCATGCCCTTTTGACCGGCCCGCGAGGCACAAAGACTTGCCTAATGGAGGGCGGCCCGCGGCCGCCCTCCATTAGGAAAGTCTTTGTTGTCTTCCGGGCCGGTGAAAACACTGGCCCTCATTGGCTCAGCACACACACGCATCACGTCGCTCCTACGAGCCACGTAATGCGTGTGTGCTGCACCAATGGAGGGCCAGCACTACGGCTGGCGTGGTCCATAAGGCATGATGCCGGAAGGCATTTCAGCCTTGGACCACGCCAGCCGTAGTGCGATTCCAGCGACTTCCAGCTTACCTGCCTGCCTGCCTTCCAGCACGTCTCCGGTAAGTGGTCTGTTTATGTTTGTGTGTCGGGTTTGTTTTGCTTTATGTTTGTGTGTATGAATGTTTGTGTTTGAATGTATTTTGAGTATGTTGAGATGCGGGGGTGGGGTGGTGTGTCGGATGTGTATGTGTATGAATGTTTGTGTTTGAATGTATTTTGAGTGTATGTTGAGATGCGGGGGTGGGGGGGGTGTCGGATGTGTATGAATGTTTGTGTTTGAATGTATTTTGTGTATATGTTGAGATGCGGGGGTGAGGGGGTGTGTCGGATGTGTATGAATGTTTGTGTTTGAATGTATTTTGATTGTATGTTGAGATGCGTGGGTGGGGGGGTGTGTCGGATGTGTATGAATGTTTGTGTTTGAATGTATTTTGAGTGTATGTTGAGATGCGGGGGTGAGGGGGTGTGTCGGATGTGTATGAATGCTTGTGTTTGAATGCATTTTGAGTGTATGTTGAGATGCGGGGGTGGGGGGGTTTGTCGGATGTGTATGAATGTTTGTGTTTGAATGTATTTTGAGTATGTTGAGATGCGGGGGTGGGAGGGTGTGTCGGATGTGTATGAATGTTTGTATTTGAATGTATTTTGTGTGTATGTTGAGATGTGGGGAGGTGTGAATGTTTGTATTTTAATGTATTTTGTGTGTATGTTGAGATGCGGGGGTCGGGGGTGTCGGATGTGTATGAATGTTTTGATTTGAATGTTTTTTGTGTGCTGAGTTGGGGGGTGGGGGTTCGGGTCTGTATGGGTGCATGTTTGTGTGTGTGCTGAGTTGGGGGGTAGGGGTTCGGGTCTGTATGGGTGCATGTTTGTGTGTGTGCTGAGTTGGGGGTGGGGGGTTGGGGTCTGTATGGGTGCATGTTTGTGTGTGTGCTGAGTTGGGGGGTGGGGGTTCGTGTCTGGGGTGCTTGTTTGAGAGTTTACTGATTTGGGGGGGTTGGGGGGTTGGGTCTGTATGGGTGCATGTTTGTGTGTGTGCTGAGTTGGGGGGGTGGGGGGTTCGGGTCTGTATGGGTGCATGCTTGAGTGTGTGTGTGCTGAGTTGGGGGTGGGGGTTTGGAGTTGGGGGGGTGGGGGGTTCGGGTCTGTATGGGTGCATGTTTGTGTGTGTGCTGAGTTGGGGTGGGGGTTCGGGTCTGTATGGGTGCATGTTTGTGTGTGTTGATTTGGGGGGTGGGGGTTCGGGTCTGTATGGGTGCATGTTTGTGTGTGTGCTGAGTTGGGGGTGGGGGGTTGGGGTCTGTATGGGTGCATGCTTGAGTGTGTGTGTGTGTTGAGTTGGGGGTGGGGGTTTCGGGTCTGTATGGGTGCATGTTTGTGTGTTGATTTGGGGGGTGGGGGGTTCAGGTCTGTATGGGTGCATGCTTGAGTGTGTGTGTGTGCTGAGTTGGGGGTGGGGGTTTCGGGTCTGTATGGGTGCATGTTTGTGTGTGTGTTGATTTGGGGGGTGGGGGGTTCGGGTCTGTATGGGTGCATGTTTGTGTGTGTGTTGATTTGGGGGGTGGGGGGTTCAGGTCTGTATGGGTGCATGCTTGAGTGTGTTTGGGGCATAGTGTTTGGTTGGGGGTGAGGGGCCCATGGGGCATAATGTTTGGTTGGGGGTTAGGGGGGTGAGGGGCCATGGGGCATAGTGTTTGGTTGGGGGTGAGGGACAGGGGGCATAGTGTTTGCTTGGGGGGTGAGGGACAGGGGTTATAGTGTTTGGTTGGGGGTGGGGGCCATGGGGCATAGTGTTTGGTTGGGGTGGGAGCCATGGGGCATAGTGTTTGGCTGGGGGTGAGGGGCCCATGGGGCATAGTGTTTGGTTGGGGGTGAAGGGGCCATGGGGCATAGTGTTTGGTTGGGGATGGGAGCCATGGTGCATAGTGTTTGGTTGGGGGTGAGGGGACCATGGGGCATAGTGTTTGGTTGGGGATGGGAGCCATGGGGCATAGTGTTTGGTTGGGGGTGAGGGGGCCATGGGGCATAGTGTTTGTTTGGGGTTGGGAGCCATGGGGCATAGTGTTTGGTTGGCGGTGAGGGACAGGGGGCATAGTGTTTGGTTGGGGGTGGGGGCCATGGGGCATAGTGTTTGGTTGGGAGTTAGGGGGGTGAGGGGGCCATGGGGCATAGTGTTTGGTTGGGGGTGAGGGGGCCATGGGGCATAGTGTTTGGTTGGCGGTGAGGGACAGGGGGCATAGTGTTTGGTTGGGGGTGAGGGGGCCATGGGGCATAGTATTTGGTTGGGCGTGAGGGGGCCATGGGGCATAGTGTTTGGTTGGGGGTGAGGGGGCCATGGGGCATAGTGTTTGGTTGGGGGTGAGGGGGCCATGGGGCATAGTGTTTGCTTGGGGGGTGAGGGACAGGGGGCATAGTGTTTGGTTTGGGGTGGGGGCCATGGGGCATAGTGTTTGGTTGGGGGTGAGGGGCCCATGGGGCATAGTGTTTGGTTGGGGGTGAAGGGGCCATGTGGCATAGTGTTTGGTTGGGGGTTAGGGGGCCATGGGGCATAGTGTTTGGTTGGGGAATGGGAGCCATGGGGCATAGTGTTTGGTTGGGGGTGAGGGGACCATGGGGCATAGTGTTTGGTTGGGGATGGGAGCCATGGGGCATAGTGTTGCACTCCAAGAGTTAACTCAATAATAAAGCTAAAACAGGCACAGTTAGGAGATGTACATCCTTTGCTTTTTTGAGGAAACCTGACTCAACGAAGGCCATACTCCTCTTGGGTAACCCAAACAGCAAACTATAGCAGTCCAAAATAACGGAATGTCCAATCAAGGGTCAATAAAATATATATAATTTAATTAAACAGACGATATACAATAACTAAATCGAAATAAATGATAGCAATGGAAAATGTGTAGTACAAAATGTAAGTTTGAAATGCAATAAAAATCGTTACCCCTCAAAAACATATCTTTTTCCATGTGTTTAATACAAATTGGGGGTTGAAAAAGCCTCCTGACATGTCCCGCCTACCGCCCTGCCCACTTTTACTTTTCGGCCCACTATAGCCCTCATGTAAGGTACTTTCGGCCCTCTGTCAAAATCAGTTGTGCACCCCTGATCTAGATGGTCTGGGTATCACCTACACTAATTATGCCGACGATACCCAGATCCTCATCCCGTTGACGGGAGATTATAACCATGATTTGGCCTTGGTGAACAAGGTGTATCTCATCATCCAGGCACGGGTGGCATCCCACAGTCTATGCCTGAATGATGACAAGACTGAACTCATCATACTTGGGTCCACCGCAAACCTAACCAAATTGGACCACAACTACACCAGCTTCATTATAGACGGGAACCCAATCAAAGTAGCTAAGGAAGTGAAAACCTTAGGAATATATATTGACTCTTCCCTCTCCTTCCACAAACAGGTTAGCTCCATGGCATCCTCCACGGCCTATACATGTAAGCTTATAAGAGCAGCCAAACCCTTCTTATCCACCCAGAACATGTTGCAGCAGTGCAATACAGTGATTACAATTTTTTATTTATTTAGTTAATGTGATACAGTCTATCTAATAAACTTTACACATATGATTGCTAAATACATAGATAACAAATATTTGACAAACAAGATAAAAATGATATATCAATATAATAAGAACAAACCATTTACAAAAGAAACCAATCTAAGAGCTCAAGTAGCATATAGGCAAGAAGAAACGAAGCAGTACACAATGTCCCGTATACCCCACACTAATATACGGACAGCAATTCAAAGGAGAAAGCAGGGCTTAAACCATTTCTAACAACTAGTGGTGAGCACAGTGAATATTTAGAGTGTGAGTACTGGGTTCAAATCTGTATCTCCAATATTTCTTCTATCCTGGACCATATATTGAAGAGAGTGATTACAATGGTTACAGCAGTTACGATAAGGCAAACGTTTGTAGATTTACAAGTATACATATTTACATTTACATGGTAACGGTGAAAGGTTTCCAGAGCCCTTGTATTATCTAAACTGAACTATTATAACGCCCTCTACGTAGGAGCCAGCAAACAGGTTACTAACAAAATTCAGATGCTACAAAATAACGCTCTCAAAGCAGCGCTTAACATCCCCAAGAAAGATCACATATCTAACATTAGGAGAGCCCACAACAGGCTCAACACTACAGACTAAATTTTGCTCAAAGTAGCCTCACTAACACACAAATGCCTCAATAATGCTGCCCCCGCTACTTAATCGATAGAATAAATAAACACACTTCCACAAGACCTACCAGAACCTCCAATGACAATTTACTTACAGTTCCCAGTTCCAAACGAACCAAAATGGGTGGCAACAGCTTCCAGGTGAAAGCAGCCCTAAACTGCAACTCCCTACCACCTGCTCTAAGGTCACCCCAAACCTACACACACTTTAGACGCAACTACATACACTGGATGAAGAACAATGACCGTTAAGATCACACAACCTTTCACCGTTACCATGTAAATGTAAATATGTATACTTGTAAATCTACAAACGTTTGCCTTATCGTAACTGCTGTAACCATTGTAATCACTGTATTGCACTGCTGCAACATGTAACTAAACTGTGAATAACCTGTTGCTCCTGCGCCCTCTAACCCTCGGGTCTGGTGCGCAATACAAATGAATAAACTAAACTAGATCCGCTTATCCCCACGAATTATCGGCCCATCACGATGGTACAATTTTTGCTCAAGATTCTTGACAAGGTGGCCTACACCCAGATCCAAAAATATCTGGAACTCCATAAGTTCTTAGGAGCAAGACAATCTGGATTCCGTCCCCGTCATGGGACGGAAACCGCTCTCATCGACCTAAAAACTCAGTCGATGAGCTAAGAGATAAAGGCAAAACAGCCCTCCTACTACTGTTACACCTCTCAGCCGCATTTGACCTGGTGGATCATAAGGTCTTATGCGGCCACCTGGACTCAGCAGTCTACTTTTCTACAGATGTTATCAGATGGATAGAATGATTTTTGAGCGAGAAAACCATGAGGGTCTTTTACCCCTCGGCAGCAGCCGACCCTGCACCTATCACATGTGGTGTCCCCCAGGGTTCCTGTGTCTCCCCAAAATTGTACAATATATTCACCAAGCCCCTGTTCGACGATCTGGACCTTCTGGGTATCACCTACACTAACTATGCAGATGATACTCAGATTCTCCTTCCACTTTCTGGGGATTACGACAAGGATTTGGCACTGGTGAATAGAGTGTATCTCATCATCCAGGCATGGATGGCCACGCGCGGTCTATGCCTGAATGATGACAAGATGGAGCTCATTATCCTGGGCACCCACCTCAACCTTAAGAAATGAGGCCAGGAATATTCCTCATTCTCCATTGATGGGAACCTCATTAAAGTGGCCAAGGAAGTAAAAACCCTTGGTTTCTATCTTGACTCCACCCTCTCCTTTGATAAATAAGTGAAATCCACGGCCTCTACCACGGCCTACACGTGCAAGCTTATTAGGACCGGCAAACCCTTCCTTTTCCAACGACAGCTGCATGATCTTGGCCAGAGCTCTAATACTCTAGAGGCTAGATTACTGTAATGCTCTCTACATTGGCGCCAAAAGAGACATTATCCAAAGGATACAAATCCTTCAAAATAGTGCATTAAGATGCACTTTAGGCATTAGCAGGCGAACACATATCTCGGCGACTAGACGCCAAAACAATTGGCTTTCGGCTTGCAATAAAATCTTTCTAAAAACGGCATTCCTGACCCACAAGGTACTAAATAACGCTGCCCTTAGCTGTCTTGCAGATAGACTACGCAGAAAAACATCCAACAGACCCATGAGAGCCTGTAATGCTAATTGCCTCACGGTACCAAATTTCAGACTCACCAAGGCTGGCGGGAGTAGCTTTCCTGTGAAGGCAGCCAAACTTTGGAATTCACTGCCACACCACCTTACAGAAAATCAACCCTACCTGAACTTTAGACTAAATTACATTAACCATCTCAAATCCATCGACCCTTAGGATTGCCTCCTGCACTTTAGACTCAGGATGTTTAAATATGCTGTAACACCGATTACTATGTTCATGTACCCTACCTTTTTAAAATCTGTATATATGTATTACCTTGACCTTACCCTGTAATTCTGTAACTATGTAAGCTTTGCATAGTCTTGCTGTTGCGACCTGATACCCTTGGGTCTGGTGTGCATTAGAAATAAATAAACAAACAAACAAATAAACAACCAAAGGTGTGACAACAGTGTGACCCAGCTTGCACGCAGCAGGCAGCCCTTTCATTCAAGGAGCCACATGGTAGGCAACGCTTTAATTACAGTGAACCCAAGGGAAGTTCCTTTAAGACGAGTTATCAGTATCTGAGATGATGGGGATGCAGATCTTACTCATACATCAATAATCAGACCGACTCAAGAACTTTGGCAAAAACAAGGCTGTTTTATTAACAATTATCTAAACAGGGAGTACAATGGACATCAACAGGCATTTGCTTAAGTCTCTCTGGAGAGTTCTCAAAGCATTTCATAAAAGATTACATTTATATAGTGAAAATGTGTCATCATTGACGTCATACTATGTGGCAAAATAAGAAAACCTACCAGGGGATGTGATTGGCTTAAAGGGAACATCTAAGTATATTTTCTATGGGGCATAGGGTTGTGATTGGGTATCTAAGGTCAGGTGGACAACTAAGCCCATCCCAAGTGCAGGTCATCTTCTGTGTCATGAAAATACACAACGTGCTATTAGCTTCTCAAACTATAGGACTTCTTACTGCGTGCCGTTCTACAATTGTTTGGCATGCTTGTACCCTCCTGGAATATTCCACTCGTTGGCAGCTTGCAAGCTGGTACCCCAGGTGCTGGTCATGCCTCCCCACTCAATTAGCCCAACATCCATCATCACTCCTGCGGTCTGCTATTCAATTAATGTGTTTGAACTCAACCTTGTGAAGGCTCACTGTGCCTGAGAATAAAAGGGAGCGAAGGCATGGCCTTATCTTCTGGTCTCGGTGTAGCTCACCCCAAAGTCTATTTTCATATGACCATGTGACTGGAGACCACGTTTTGAGCTCCTTCATTGTATTTAATGCTATTAAATGAAGAAACCATGGCACTTCTAGTGTTTTTCCATTGCACCTCAAACAAGAGCTCGGCTTGCTTCTCCGGTTCATTGTATCTTCTCGATTAGATAACCAGGCTCTCGCTGGCCCGACTCTTGACACTGGGCCAGGCAAGCCCTCTTGAATCTTCCTTCACCATCAGCTATTCTATTCTGCTGTACCACACTTCCAGCCCTTTCATTCACAGGGTCCAAGTTTGCTAAAATGTATTGTTGAATAACTCGATTCTTTACATTTTTATATATATATATATATATATATATACACACACACACATTGGCACATCGCCTGCAGTCTATTCACTACATAGCCAGCCTTATGATTACTTTGTTTACTTGAGTTACTGCATCTGTACATTTGTAAAATGACTTTGCATTTTCTTCAGTGCTTCTCTGCACTGCTCCCGAAATGTTGCTTAATTTGATACTTCTCCATAAGATTCTATAAGGTCTATATTCTTTCTTCATTGGCATCTCCTCTGGGTGCATAATTTCTGCTTCATGTGACGTCACAATCTTCTTTTATTCCTTTTCCCACTTCTTCCAGAACTTCCTTCCGAAGACCGTCATTTCTTCGTGGATACAAATAGGGTTTTCTCAATGGATACCTTGGTTCAAGGACTCTTCGTGGTATAGGTACCATTATTGTCTTTGCGTATGTCCCAATTTCCGGTTGGCAACATATAGTCAGAATAGGGGTGGGACTTCCGGTAGAGGTACTTAGCTCCTCCTCTACACTTCCCCTCTTGTTGATTTATCAACCACTCTCCCATCAGTCTTCAAATCTAGACATCCTTGTCTTTGGAGTGCATATCTTTATGACTCTTTTCAGACATCCTGCTGATTTCACATGTTCATCAGTACTCCAGGTCGTAAGACTATGTTGTCCATTCAGGCTGCAGTAGATCCATCGTTCCCACATATTTCTTGTGGTTATTCAGATATAGGAACTTTATTCCCTCAGGTGCATGAATAATGCTTTACATAGTACCTGATTTCTTCATCTGTCAGCTCTCTGGGTCCAAATCCAGACTCGACTTCAATCTTGATCTTCATTCATGTTGCTTTCTTTGTGGTCTTCTTGCAATGTGTGATTATTATTCTGACCACACAGAATCCATACATTATCATCACCAACAAGGCTCCAAGAAACTTGAAGATATTCGCCATCCATTGTGGAACCCATGAGAAGATCGACACAAACCAACTGTCATCTGCAATGTCTTCTACTTCATCTTCCAACTTCACATGCAAGTTTGTCAACATCCTTATGGCCTCTGTCAAGGTCCCATTCTCGTCATCATGAGAAGGTATGAATGTACAACATTTTTTTCCGATTTTGTCACAAACCTCTCCATCCATAGCTGTAATCATATCCAGGACATAACTGTTCTGAAGAGTCATCAGTTGAATGGCTCTCAGCTCTTCCTTGATAGCATTGAATCCCTTTAGAGTAGTGTTGATTGTCAGGAGGAGCTCCCATCTGGTTATCTGTACCATTTGGCATTTGCCATTGTCTGGATCCCTGGCATAAAGATTGTCGCAAACACTTCTGAAGTCTGACTGAACAAACTGTGCTCATACGGAATAGAGTTGAAGGCTTCCATTGACTTAGCTGAAAAGTGATTCTCCCTTCTCATTCAATTGAGGAATCCACTTGATCTCTTCTTTCTCATGTGAATATCTGCTTTTGGAAACTCACCAATGTTCAGGTCACTCTTTGGAATCACTAATGCTGGAATATGAACAAGTACCATAGAACACAATCCTCCCCAATCTCTGGGCAGCTTCATGTATGCTCTGGATACACAGGCCCAGTAGTGATCCATTATCACTACTGTCCCATCCTTTATCCCATCCTGAAGCATAGCTCTGCACTAGCCAGAGGCACTATCTGCAACAGACCTCCTTTGTCCTCAACCCATGTCAGCAACTTTGCAAGCCTCGGCCAGCTGTTTGGATCCTTTTTCCACACAATCTATAACTTGTTTATGATGACCTGTTACTGCCAGAGCTCTGCATACTACTATGCCTTCCTCTCAGCCATCTGGAGAAAGTACTGTTCCCCAGATCTGCATCTGTCCTCTCTCCTTGCATCTTTGTATTTCTTTATCAGTCTTTCCTTGGCAGTTGAGCTTTCTATTTATTTCCCATCTGATTCCTGCTCCTTTCATTCCAGGCTGCTTGTATCTTATCACATGATCTCTAGTGCGCGGTCGCTCTCTTGTCTTTAAATCTTGAATGTAATCATCTTCTTCTGGAGCCGACCATTCGGTCGCCCATACCAAAGATCCTGTTCGACCCTGGAACTGACATCTTGTATGGCAGAGTGCAAGGTGAGTCAGGCAATGAGCTGTTTGGACATCTATTTCTATAGCTATTAATATCTTGGATTTCCCCATAGCATTAGGTAGGAGAGCACATACATAGGCATCCTCCTAAGAAGTTCTCTTTCCTACCTTCTTAATGTGTTGATACCACATGTTGTTCCCCAAATGTGCTGTACTGTCTAGATACTCATTTAACTCATAAATCATCTTCACTTGCACTACTCTTGGGTCTCTTTCTTGCCAAATGAGCTTGCATAAGAAACTCATGAACTACATCAGTATACATCCTTCCAACAGGGGGAATCATAGGAACACTTGTCAGAGAAATGGGTGCCCTTACATGTGTCACTGGTGTAAGGACAATCACATATGGCCTCAGCCTCCTTGCAACAGTTACTTCTGCATAGGTATTTGGAGTGGGGAGAATCAAAGGGACTTATACTTTTCTGGAACCAACAAGGTAAGCAGCATGGATTAGCAAAAACAGAAAAGCAATGACAGATGCTGTGCACACATATATTATGCACCAGTACATGAAACCCCACCATTGGTGTCTCGCCAGACGTCGTTGAGTCTGCTCACTTTTGAGAATTGCATTATTCTCAATGGACCACATTGTGCCTGTGTATTACTTTTAAGGAAGGAAAAAAAACTTTTAAATCATAGCCTTGTTAGATGGTCAAGTAGCTGCTGAATTTGCTAAATTATCGCTGCCAATACTCTTCTAATCGCAGGGCCATTCCTAGGTTCCTGCACAAGAGTGTGTACGTCAGTGCTATACCCAACAAGAGCAGGGTAAGCTCTGAGTATAAAAATGGAGACAGCAAGAATGATTCTATGGATACCGACATCAGATAGAACCATGGGTCTGACTAAAGAGAAATTCAGTAAGGAACGAGTCGGGGAACTGCTCCATTTTCCTATCATCAGATATTAAATCAATATCTGGCATTTTTAGCACATTGCCACTTTTCTAAAGTCCAATTAAAAGAGATTCCTGTGGCTCAAGAACAGTTACTTTCTCACTCCTGCTAAAATATCTATAAAGAGTGTCCGGGGTAAGCCACAGTCCAAATGCACACTTGCATTTATTTAATCAGCAATGTTAGCGTCCTTCTTCCTCATCGATCGAGTCTGCATGTGCTGAACTGCTTCTTCTTGTCTTGCTTCCGAATCGGGTGGGGGTGTATCGGTCTCACCAGCATATGGCTTCACGTCACCCAGTTGAATCCAGGAGCGCCTTCCTTTTTACTGCTGGAGGAGTAATATTCTAAATGATATATGGTCCACTGAAACGGGGCTCATGCCACTTCCTAGTGAAGTTGCGTATTAAAATGCGATCTCCAACAAATAATTTAGGTACAGGTATTTCTTTAGGTCCGGTTGCTGAATGGTCTTCATCTGTGTTCTGAGACCGACGCCCCTTCCGCTTGATTTGGTCTGAAATGAGATACTAGCGGTCATACAGGTCAAATACGCACGTAGCTCATTTCCTAACAGTTTTGCAGTTGTCTGGTCATCACTTCTACTCCTCGTTGGAGGGGGCAGAAGCGTTATCATTCTCCTTCCTGTCACTACCTCATGGGGTGTGAGGTGGTGGTCCAACGCAGGCTGATTCCTTAATGCATATAATGCAAGGGTCAGGCAGTACAGCCATCCCTTTTTCTGTGTCAATTTGAGTCTAGCGATTCTTTCCTTGAGAAGACTGTTGAGTCTCTCACATATTCTGTTTGCTTGCAGGTGATAAGCAGAAGAAAACTTGTGGTTAATACTAAGCAATAGGCTAATCTGTTCAAATACTTCTTTAACGAAATGAGGCCCATTATCGGATCGCAGCACCTCACATACATGGCATCAAGATGTGTCCATGGACCAGCTTCAATCCATCTCGAAAAGGGGCACACCACCACTATCATATACCTATATCCACTACATATTTGCAGCAGGTCAACATAGTCGATATGTAAAAGCTGAAAAGGACCGTTCGGTCGAGGAATCACTCCTCTTATTGTTCGCAATGTGTGCCCAGTGGTAAACTTTTGACATACGATGCAATTTACTACATAAAAGGCAACATGTTCTAACAGGTTCGGTAAAAACCAGTCCTTCGCAATATCTGCTGCAAGGCTTTCCCTAGTTACATGCGCAGGGTAGTGTTGTGTTATGATGTAAGTGTAAGTTAAAACAAGTTCATAAAAATGTATTACCAGATCCTAGTTAAACATTGAGCTGCACTATGAGCTCATTAAGTTCTAAGAATGTTATTCTAAGAATGTGGATGAGAGACAGTAGAGACTGCAGGGAGAGAGCCATGTTGGCACTCGGCTCTCATAGGCCGCTGTCGCTGTAATGAAATAAATTACTGTTTCTTCGCCACTGCTGCTTGGAGCCCTTATTTCCTCATTGGCGACGAGGATGGCTCTCAGCAGTGTCTCCCTACTCCTTTGCAGTCTCGTCATAGCGTGGCCTGCATTATTCCACACTCCCGTGCGACAGCGGACGCTGCAGGAAGGTCAGGAGGTGCGGAACAACAGGTCAGCAGGCGCGTCCCCTGGGGGGTAATCTTGCCTTCCCCATTACTGTATTGACTCTGTCTCAAAGCAACAGTATTTACTTTCAAGGATCCCTAGCATTGACATTATCATTGCTGAGCAACCTGCCCATGCAGTTCTGGCAAGTTTCAGGAGCCAGCCATTATGACATGTATCCATTCTGTGGATGAGCAGCCATCATGTTCCAATTCAGACTAATGTAAGGAGGATTGTGACATCATACACAAGGGATTGTACTCATACAAGACTGATCCCTTTGTCTGCATAGCACAGCACTGTCACTGCTCAGTCTGTGCATCCACTGGGCATACTTGAACTGATCCAGAGTCTATTGGTTGCATCCAGCAAGCCCACTCTTTACCACCTTTTTACCGCTTAAGACATGGCAGCTTCAATACCTCCGCCAATGTCATTTTTTAATGAACATGGATGCCCCCAAGTTAGGTGGGACAGGTGGAAAGACATGTTTGAAAACTACCTGGTGGCAATGGGAGGAGAGAGATTCAGCTCAACTCGCAAAAAGGCATTATTACTTCACAATCTTGGTGTGGAAGGCCGTGCAGTGTTTGATGGCTTAGGCAGTGCACAAGCTGGTGAAGCGGAGGACACAGATGAATATGCCCTTGCGATTAATCAACTCAAGGATCATTTTGAGCCTAAGAAAAATGTTATATTCGAGAGGCACAAGTTCTTTCAGCGTACGCAGGAGTCCTCAGAATCCGTGGAATTGTACATAGCCTCATTAAGAACATTAAGCCACTCCTGTGATTTCGAACATCTATCTGACTCGTTAATTAGAGATCAGTTAGTGAGGTGCACAAATAATATTAGGATACAGGAGAAATTGTTGGCAAAAGACATGAAGTTGGATGAAGCAGTGGACCTAGCCAGAAGCATAGAACAAACCTCACAATATGTCAAAGAACTGAAGTCTGACAAACAGAGTACCCAAGCTGTGTGCGCAGTTGATCACAGGAAGAGACTTAATGTCAATACAAGCAGGAAAGGAACATGGGGTGCGAAGTGTACCAGATGTGGCAGTGTCAAGCATGGTCCGAATTACCCTTTGTGCCCAGCAAGGAATGCTGAATGTTTCAAGTGTAGGACCAGAGGATATTTTGCTAATGTATGCAAGAGGTCATCAATAAATCTCTTAGAAACCAGAGACAACCAAGAAGAAGGTGCTCACTCATCTTACAACATACAGGAGGTGTACTCCTCGCAAGACAACCCCAGACATGTCTTCGAGATTTTGACCATTGGAGGAGGAGACAGCAAAGGTCCAACAGATGTTTTTGTAATTGATAGTCAAGAAATACTCATGAAAGTTGACACATGTTCCCCATGGACCATCATTTCTAAAGAGACATTTAAAGATGTTCTAAAAAAAGATGAATCAATGCTGGATCCACCAAGAATTCGGCCCTGCAGCTATGCGGAATCCCCTATTGAGATGCTGGGACAGTTTACTGCAAGTGTGCAATACAGGGGTGGAGAATGCATGCTGACATTTTTGTTGCAAGAAAGGGAGCCTCCCTTTTAGGTTGGGAGGAACAAAGGAAGTTGAGAGTCATGGTGCAAGCTAGCGCCACTGAGCCTGTCACCATTGCCGAGATTGATGATATGTGGTCAAGAGAGTTCCCAGAGGTCTTCACCGAAGGTCTGGGCAGACTCAAGAACTTCGAACACCATATTAGACTAAAGAAAGAATCTCAGCCTATTGTTCATAAAGTGAGACATGTGCCGTTAAACATGAGAGCGCAACTACGCAGTGAACTCAATAACTTAGTAGATAAGGGTGTCATTGAACCTGTTGAGGCCACAGAGTGGTTGTCCCCCATTGTTTTAGTGGCCAAAAATAATGGTAAATTAAGAGTGTGTGTAGATTTGTGCAGTCTTAATCACAATATTCTGGTGGAGAGACATCCCCTACCCAACATTTCCGAGACACTCTCCACTCTTGGCGAACCCAAATTGTTCTCTGTCATTGATCTCTCTGCTGCCTATCACCAAGTTCCCCTTTCCCGAGAATCGCAACATCTCACTGCCTTTATCACACCTGAAGGCACTTATAAATACAATCGCATGCCATTTGGGTTGGCCTCGGCCGCATCTGTGTTCCAAAAGGTGATGGAGGAAGTGTTAAAAGGGTTGGAAAATGTTAAGCAGTTTCAAGATGACATTCTGATTTTTGCAAGTAATGAGCATGAGCATGACAGAGTACTTAGGGCAGTACTATACAGACTGAAAGAGGCTGGGTTAACGGTCCAAAGAAGCAAATGTAAAATAAGTGTTGAGGAAGTGGATTATCTGGAACACAAAGTTTCGAAAGAAGGTATTTCTCCCAAAAAGTCACTCATATAAAGCATTAGTAATACTCCTCAGCCCCAAGACAAGGACCAACTACGTTCTTTCATGGGTCTAGCGGAATATTACCATACATTTGTGAATGGCTTTGCATCCATCTCATCTCCATTGAGGGAGTTACTAAAAAAGAACGTGAAGTACATATGGTCCAAAGAGTGTCAGGAAGCATTCTTGCAAATCAAAGATTGTATAGTCAAGGCCCCATCCTTAAGTGGATTCATGTTTGGCAGGAAAACGTTGCTTTCAGTTGATGCTAGTACCCTTGGCTTAGGAGCAGTTTTGACTCAGTTTGACTCAGGTAAAACTGAATACACAATTGCATTTGCATCCAGGCCACTTAGAGGAGCAGAAAAAAATTACTCGGTCATTGAAAGAGAGGCACTAGCAGTATTTTGGGCAGTCACGCACTTCAAGTTCTTTCTATTGGGGTCGACCTTTTATTGTCAGATCAGATCACAAGCCTTTGGTTCAATTGATGAACGGTTCTGAGTGGGCCAAAGGGTCTCCAAGAGTTTCGAGGTGGATGGTAGAACTCTTGGGTTATAATTTCAAGGTGTGTTACATTCCCGGGAGGGAGAATGTGGTACCAGATTGTTTATCCAGATTACCTGTGTGTGATGGTGAATTGGAGGGAGCACCTGAATTTCAAGATGTGAGCATTGCAGAAATTGAGCATGATGCTATTGATAAAGAGATGTGGATAAGAGCTGGTGAGGATGATTTAATATTGAATCAAGTTATGATTTGGACCAGAGAAGGATGGCCTCACAAGAATATTGTGGGAAAAGAGTTTGACAGATATTTTGGTGTGAAGGACGAGTTAAGTATGTCTGAGGATGGATGTAAACTTAGAAAAAGAAATCGGATAATACCCCCCAGTGGAGTCAGATCTCATTTAGTGAATATAGCACATCAAGGTCACCTGGGCATGGGAGGAACAAAGAGATATTTGCGGCAATATTTCTGGTGGCCCGGGATTGACAGCGATGCAGAGAAGTGTGTTAGGGGTTGTAGAGAGTGTGGTAAGAGTGACAAGACCAAGATGGTTAGAGAAGTACCAATAAATCCTGTCAAAGTACCGAGTGAACCATGGCAAAAAGTTGCAGTTGATTTGATGGGACCATTACAAAACCTTGACAATGGGTATAAATACATTGTTGTGTTAGTAGACTACCATTCCAAATGGATTGAATGGAAGGCTTTGCATGAGGCAACCACTGCAGAGATGGTGTTATTCTTCGAGGAAGTGTTTTACAGGGAGGGTTTCCTGACAGAATTAATCACTGATAACGGAGTACAATTCTGTTCTGAAAGAATGTAAAATTTCTTGAAGAAATTTTGCATCAAACACACTAGAACTGCTTTATATCATCCAAGGGCCAACGGCCTCGTTAAGAGAGCCAATAGGTTCATAAAGGGTGGTTTGCAATTGGCCATGGCTTCTAATCGAAGATGGTTTGGTGTAGTAAGAGAAATGATATGGAACTACTGTACCACACCACACTCAGTTACAAATGTATCTCCATTCATGTCATTGAAAGGGAGACAACCTGGAACAAAACTATGTCCGGGGTGGATGGATTTAGCCAAGAGTTCCAACATTGATCGCGAGAGAATTATGACTCATCAAAGAAGCACAGGATGTGTACAAAGAAAGATTTGATGAGGACAAGAGTGTCAAAAGTAATACCTGGAAAGTGGGAGATTGTATTCTCATAAAGAACCCTAGATTCACTCCCAAATGTTTAGAAAGCAAATACATTGGTCCCAAGAAAATATCTGCGGTAAAAAACAATGTAGTAATTGTAGAAGGGGGGGCATGTTGGTCAATGTCCAGAATTGTGAAATGTCCAGAATGCATGAAGGACAATGCACATGATAAACATGACAATGGTGAACATGACAATGGTGAATTTGCTAATAACAGTATCAGAGACTCTAGTGTCATAGATAAGTGCTCCAAGGATGACAACAATTCAAGGTCTGCAGCAGAGACACATTCAAATAGAGTCAAGAACAAACCCGGCTGGTTTAAGGATTATTATGTGGAGTAAACAGCTGTATGCACATAAGGGATGAGATGTGTTATGATGTAAGTGTAAGTTAAAACAAGTTCATAAAAATGTATTACCAGATCCTAGTTAAACATTGAGCTGCACTATGAGCTCATTAAGTTCTAAGAATGTTATTCTAAGAATGTGGATGAGAGACAGTAGAGACTGCAGGGAGAGAGCCATGTTGGCACTCGGCTCTCATAGGCCGCTGTCGCTGTAATGAAATAAATTACTGTTTCTTCATCACTGCTGCCTGGAGCCCTTATTTCCTCATGTAGCTGTTCCAATGCTACCTTTAGTAAGGCTACAGGCATCACCGGCTTTCCAGTGCAGTCCTGTTGCTACAATGCTTCAGACCAACCACTCTGTGTCCTAAGCTCTTTCTCTTCCTGTGGAGCATTGCCTTGAAGTTCCATCAACTGTGTTATAGACAAATGGATTAAGCCCTTCATTTACAATCATAATCGTGACCACTTTTTCCTTCACATTTGGAGTATCAATGCTTGAAATGTCAGGTGAATATGCAACCCTTTTGGCCTCTTCGTCTGCGGCTTTGTACCCACATGAGATAAAATCAGTTCTCTTAGTATGTGCTGCACACTTAACTATTGCACTGGCTACTAGGAGAAGTATTGCCTTCATAAGCCTGTCCCATAATGCAGCGTGTTGTACTGGAGTGCCGTCTGCTCTGAGGAAGCCCCACCTTTTCCAACGTGCTAACGTTGCGTGCACGGTTGATGTCATATAGGCGGAGTCACTGTACAGTGTCACTTCCTGCCCTTTGTGTTTCTCGAGGGTGACAATAAGCGCCACCAATTCTGCAGCTTGTGCCAAAAAGTGAGACAGTAGTCTTGCACACGCTACTACTTCAAATTCCCCATTACCTCTGTGCCTTACCACAGCTGAACCTGAATGCCTTTTTCCATCAGTTTAATCAATTTTTGAAGACCCGTGAATAAAGAGAGCCTCTCCCCCTGCCAGAGCATTCTCCTTTACCCATGGGATCTCATTGTAATACTCATTGTAGTTGGAGCAATCGTGCAAATGCTCATCCGCTGCCACAAGCTCAGCTACAAACGTGGCAGGGTTCACTATTTTATACCTGACTTTTTTGATTGCTGGATTTAATATAACTACCTCATATGCACAAGCCCTTTGAGATGTCAGTGTACCTTTAGGTTTCTCCAAAGAGCAAACAAAGCATGCTTTACTGTTGCTTCACACAAAATATGTTTCTGAAAAATAACAAATGAGTGTGCACCAATAGTCGCCGCTCAAAGCCTCTACTTCTCAATTTACTCCAATCTACCTGTCTCAGTCAGCGCCAACAATGACTTAAAAGATAGATAATAACTTTAGATCTGAACTCAACGCAGCCTATTTTTGTCGCTCTTCACCACTTCACTTTTTCAATACACAAAATACACAAACATACAAACTAGTCAACGTTGACATATATCTCCTCAGAGCTCTTTGCTGCTATCACTTGCCCCTTAAATACTCCGATAGGAGTTTGACTCATTCCCTCTCACAGACCTTGTCCGTGTGTGTCCTAAGTACCCATTTTGGGTTCTGAAATGACTCCTTCTAGGCGCTCATTGTGCGTAAGACTCTGGGCTCTTCTTGACGCTCCTTGTCGTATATTAACCAAACAACCCCCCATTACTTTATTCTGTTACCACAATCCCCTATTCCCACTTTTTTGCCACTCCTCTCAATCTACTCACCATTAGCTTTTCAGCTCCTAACACTCGGGCACGTTGCCTCCTCCAACCGGCCACTGTCGCCTTCGGTCCTCTAAGCGATTTTCCAAAAGCTTTAAAAGCCTACTAATCGATGAATCTTTGAAACCATCCTCCCTCTGCTACCAAGTGAACCCAGACAAGGGTCCTTTAAGACGAGGTAACGGTATCTGAGATGGATGGGGATGCAAATCTTACTCATACATTAAAATCAGACAGACTCAAGAAGTTTGGCGAAATTAAGGCTTTTTTATTAACAATGATCTAATACGGAGTACAACAGACATCAGTGGTCGTTCTCGCAAGTCTCCTTCGAGAGTTCTCAAAGCATTTTATAAAAAAACAACTTTTATACTAGAAATTTGTCATAAGTGACGTCATACTACGTGGCAAAATAAGAAAACCTACCAGGGGATGTAATAGGCTTAAAGGCTACATCTAAGTATACTTTCTATGGGGTATAGGGTTGTGATTGGGTCTCTAAGGTCAGGTGGACAACTAAGCCCATCCCAAATGCAAGTCATCCACCATGTCATGAAAATACACAACATGCTATTGGCTTCTCAAACTATAGGGCTCTTTGCTACGTGGCCCTCTACAATTGGTTGGTACGCTCGTACGCTTCTGGAATATTCCACTAGCTAGCAGCACGCAAGCTGGCACCCTAGATGCTGGGGGGTTGGCCTGGGCATGCCTCCTCACCCAATCAGCCCATCATCCATCATCACTCCTGCGGTCTGCCATTCAATTAATGCATTTGAGCTCAGCCTTGTGAAGGCTTACTGTGCCTGAGAATAAAAGGGAGTGAAGGCATGGCCTTATATTCTGGTCTCAGTGTAGCTCGCCCCAAAGTCTATTTTCAACTGACCATGTGACTGGAGACCACGTTTTGAGCTCCTTTGTTGTATTTAATACTATTAAATGAAGGCACCTTGGCACTTCTGGTGTTTTTCTATTACACCTGAAACAGGAGCTTGGCTTGCTTCTCACGTTAATTGTATCTTCTCGAGTAGATAACCAGGTGGTTCTCGGCGGCACTGACTCTTGACACCGGGCCAGGCAGCCTCCTTGAATCTTCCTTCGCCGTCGGCTATTCTATTCTGCTGCGACACACTTCCAGCCCTTTCAGTTTGCTAAAAATGCATTGTGGAACCTCCAGATTCTATACATTACATGACATCTATCTTTCACCTTTCGTAGTCCCTTACTGACCTGCAAATGACCGGGCCGAAGCCGGGGTTTGAGAAAAACAAGCTGTTTCCATAAAACGTGTCCTGTCCCCTCATACATATGCTGTGGATAACCCCCCAACCTGTTCCCCGTTTGAAGTGCCAGACATGTATGCCAAGCCCGTAATGCCACCCTGTTTCACCATTTTAGATAATCCCTCTGAAGGAACTATAAATTCACTTCGAAGGGATTGTGTCCTCCGACGTATTCCTTATCTTAGATATCTCCTTCCAGATTTGCTGGCCTCGGAAAATTTTTCTCTAGAGGGCGCTGCGCGTCGACGTCCGCTGAGTCGATGTCCCTCGACAGCCGCCGTATCGACGTCGACGTCATCCTGCCTATAAAGGCCGCGCGCAGCGTCCGTTGCTCAGTTCCGTTTTTCCGCGCTTACTCAGTGCCTCGGAATATCGTTGCTCAGTTTCGTAGACAATTTATCCTATTTACCTCGAGATATTCGATCCGTACTCGATGGCTTCCTCGTCGGAACCGACGACCCCTTGGTCCGGCTTAAAAAAATGCCGAGATTGTGGGAAAAAGATGTCGCTGACTGACCCTCACAGAGTTTGTCTGTGGTGTTTGGGAGCTGAACACCATTGTTCGGAGTGCGAGGACTGTATGTCCATGACAGCTAAGGCCCTAAAGGAGCATAGGGGGAAGCTGGAGAAAGGTAAGACTTCAAAAGCTTCTTCTTTCTCGACGAAGTCGAGACATTCGTCTCCTCGTCACCATTCGCGCTCCAGGTCTCGAGTGGGTCCCATCACTCCTCGAGATCGAAGCACTCGAAGAGGAGACGTCGAAGATCCCCTTCTCCGTCCTCCTCTCCCTCTGTTTCTCCTAAGAGAATCCCTTGCCCCACGAAACATAGTTCCCGGGCTGAATGGGAGGAATTCCGCAAAAATATGATGAGCGTCTTCGAGAAAGCGGCCTCGACCCCCTCGAAGACTGCCGAGAGCGATGCTCTGGTCAAAAACGCTGCGAGTCGCAGTGCCCGGCGAAGGAAGCTTCTCGAGCGCGTCACGAACCCTTGAGTAAAGCTATGACCTCAAAACCTTCTTCGAAGGTTCCGTCGACGCCGTCGACGAAGGTTCCGTCGACGCCGAGGTCGGTGTCTTCGACGCCATTGTCGAAGGGACCTTCGACACACGGGTCTGTCGACTCGACGCCATCTTCGACACCGGCGTCGACGCCAAGGAAAGTCACGGTTACGACGCACCCAGTGGCTATCCCCAGGTCCTCGATGACGATGGCGTCGAGATTGTCGACTTCCTCGAGCAGAATCCCAATTCTATCGAGGACCTCGAGGCCTCCGCCTTTGTTTTCGAGGCCGATCACGACAAGTTTGGCACCCTCTGCCTTGGAGATGGGTTTCACACCCTTTGTGAGCTCAGACCAATTGAGAACAATGTCCTCAATTATGGAAGAGGGAGAACTATCTGACCAAGAAGAGACATTTGAGTTGCAGGGATCTGCAACCCCAGTTCAAGAGGAGTTATCCTCAGAGGAACGCAGATTAAAGGAACTCCATGATTCCTTACATGAGGCAAGTGGCTTACACACTTCCCCAGAGGTGGAGTTCGCTAGGCCAGACCCGGGGGAGCATGCTAAAACCTCTTATAGAGCCTTAATGGCCAGGATTACAGAATTTATGGGGTGGTCAACACCTTCACAGGCTTTCCAACAGGATGACCTCACGGATATTCTTGATAAAGGTCCACAGGAGGATCCTGTAGTACCTTTTCATAAAGCTCTTCAAAGAAAAATCATGACGAACTGGGAAACCCCAGATGTCGTCCCGGCAGTAAATAAAAAACTGTCTACTAAATACAGGGTATCTTCTGCAGACCCGGAGTTTTTTCCAAACACCCATCCCCAGAAAGTCTGGTGGTACAGGCAGCATCTTCTACTGACATCAAGACTGCTCACCCTACCGTCCCACAGGACAGGGACGATAAAAAATACGATGCTATGGCTAAGAAAGTCTTTTCGGCATGTAGCATGGCGTTAAAATCTATTAATGCTACTTGCACCCTTGCTAAATTTAGCCATACACTTTGGGAGTGTGCTTCTACAGCGGCTGACTGCATCCCGGAGGGAGAAGAAAGGGAGGCGTTCCTAAATATCATAAAGGACGGTAAAGACGCTATGTGCGAAGCCCTCCAGACGGGCATTGACTCGGCTGACAGTATCAGCAGAGCAATGGCGGCAGGTACAACAACCAGGAGATTTGCTTGGTTGAGAAAGTCTGGCTTTGCCCCAGATGTGCAAGCCAGGCTCTTGAACATGCCATTTGATGGCTCTTCTTTGTTTGGGAAAAAGGCGGATGACAGTTTAGAAAAACTGCAAACATCAAAGGCAGCAGCAAAATCCCTAGGCGCTGCAATCCGTCAGACACCTTTTCGTCCCACAGGAACCTCTGCGAGAGGCAAGTCTTCTTGCTTCTACTCCGCATTCGGAAGAGGTAGAGGACGACCGGCTCAAAGGGGACAAAGAAGGACTACCCGAGGTGGACGGGGTAGATATTCAAAAGCCGCAGCAACAGCAGGTGCCTCTTTACCATCGGCATCTGCATCAGCTGCCCCAAAACCACTTTGAGGACTTCCCTCACAAGACACCTGTAGGAGGCAGGTTAACTCAACATCTGGCGGAATGGCAGGCTATCACGTCAGATGCTTGGGCATTGGAGACAGTTGCACAAGGTTACTGCCTGCCTCTCCTACGCATACCTCAGAGTCATCCACCGGGGAACAGCTCTCTAAAAGTTCCAGATCCGCTCCTCTTTCAGGAAATTTTAGACCTGCTAGAGAAAGGTGCCATAGAACGGGTACCTGTAGCGGAGAGGAACAAGGGCTGGTACTCCCCTTACAATTTCATACCAAAGAAAGACGGAGGACTGAGACCCATCTTGGACTTGCGAGAATTGAACAAATTCCTCAGGAAAGACAAATTCAAGTTCCAGGATTGGTTGGTATCTCTGGACCTTCAGGACGCTTATTTCCATGTGCCAATCCATCTCAAACACAGGAAATACCTGAGGTTCGCAATTGGCAACTCTCATTATCAATTTCGAGTGCTGCCATTTGGGCTGACCTCCGCCCCGAGGGTCTTCACCAAGTTAATGTCGGTAGTGGCTGCAAGTCTAAGGAGGGAAGGGATTCACGTCTACCCCTACCTGGACGATTGGTTGATCAGAGCTGTATCTTCTGAACAAGCTCAGATCCAGCTAGATCATGTTTGCCACTCCCTTCACAGACTGGGCTTCTCCCTCAATTTAAAGAAGTCACAAATTATACCATCGCAGAGACTCCAGTTCATCGGAGCGATCCTGGACACTTCCCTGGGAAAAGCCTCGCCACCAGAGGTGAGGGCTCAAGATATTCTACAGATGGTCACCAGGTTTCAGAATGCCCAACGTCTCCCAGCCTACGACTTTTTGAGGTTGCTAGGCCTCATGGCATCCTGCATTTTCCTAGTGCCAGAGGCTCGCCTGAGAATGAGATCTCTCCAGTGGGCACTGAGAACTCAGTGGTCACAATTCTCAGGGAGAATGACAGATCTTCTTCAGGTTCCCGACAGGGTGGCTCGAGACCTTCAGTGGTGGGCCTGTCAGGAGAACATTCTGAAAGGAGAGCAGTTTTGGCAACCCTGGCCGGAGATAACAGTAGTCACGGATGCCTCACTCACGAGGTGGGGAGCCCACGCCAACGACTTGACCATCAGCGGTCGTTGGTCTCCATCGGAATCCAGACTGCAGATCAACCTGTTAGAGCTGAGGTCCATCAGTCTTGCGCTGAAGGCTTTTCTGCCATCTGTACAAGGAAAGAATTTCCTGATAATGACGGACAACACAGTGGCCATGCATTACCTCAACAAAAGAGGAGGCGTAGGATCACTACCTCTGTGCAGAGAGGCGATGCAGCTCTGGTTTTGGGCAATCCATGAAGGAATCTCTCTATCGGCAGTTCACCTAGCCGGAGAGAAGAACTTGACAGCGGACGCTCTGAGCAGGCAGAGCACAGTCTCCCACGAGTGGGAACTAGCTCAGGAAGTTCTTCAAGAGATCTTCGCCCTTTGGGGTACCCCTCAGGTGGATCTGTTCGCCACCAGTGTCAACAGGAAGTGCGATCTGTTCTGTTCAGGGGAATTTCCCCCGAGAGGAGCTCCGGGAGACGCGTTCATAGTGGACTGGGAGTTTCCACTCCTGTATGCGTTTCCACCGGTCCCCGTCATTCCTCAAATGATCAGGTGGTTGAGAAGATTCCGGAAAACCATGATCCTAATTGCCCCGGATTGGGCCAGGAGAACGTGGTACCCAGACCTTCTAGACTTGTCCATCTGCCCTCCAATTCAACTTCCA
Source organism: Ambystoma mexicanum (assembly GCF_040938575.1). Classification (NCBI taxonomy): domain Eukaryota; kingdom Metazoa; phylum Chordata; class Amphibia; order Caudata; family Ambystomatidae; genus Ambystoma; species Ambystoma mexicanum. The sequence continues at coordinate 1,183,805,261 of NC_090928.1, read as the reverse complement.
CTCAGAGAAAATCTGCTCTCACAGAAGGGAGGTCAGGTTCTCCATCCAGACATCAAAACCCTCAACCTTCACGCTAGGCTTCTGAAAGGCTGAGGTACAAGGATTGGGACCTCCATGATGAAGTTATGGAGGTGTTGATTTCGGCAAGAAGGCCAGCAACAAAATCTTTATACCGCTGCCGTTGGAACATATTTTGCAGCTGGTGTAGGGAAAAGAATATCGATCCCTTTTCATGTGGTACACCAATGGTTTTGTCCTTCCTACTTTATTTAGCGAATTCAGGCCTTCAAGTTGGAACCATCAAGGGCTATCTCGCAGCGCTATCCATCTTTAAGCGCACTGCGGAAGAACCATCTTATTTCAAGTTACCCTTGGTAATACAGTTTCTAAAGGGGTTAACTAACGTTTATCCCCCAAGACCATTCCAGGTTCCCCTATGGGATTTAAATTTAGTCCTAACTTTCCTGATGGGTACACCTTTCAAACCGCTCCACTCTTGTTCGTTAAGATTTCTTACCCTTAAGACTGTTTTATTAGTAGCACTTACATCTGCTAGAAGGGTGAGCGAGTTACAAGCTCTTTCTTGTAAACCCCTTCATACAATCTTTCACAAAGACAAAGTTGTTCTGCAAGTGAAGCCTAATTTCCTCCCAAAGGTGGTTTCTGAATTTCATATCACACAGAAGATTACCCTTCCATCTTTCTATCCTCCTCCCCATCCGGGGAAAGAGGAAGAGAGGTTACACAGGCTGGACCCAAGAAGGGCTTTAAGTTTTTACATTAGTAGACTGGATAGGATAAGACAAGCAGACCAGCTGTTTGTACGCTACGCAGGTCACAAGCTGGGGCTACCGATAACTAAGCAGACCATTTCCAGATGGATTATTTTAGCCATTTTGGAATGTTATAAACTGGCAGGAAAAGAGACCCCTCAAATTCTTAGGGCTCATTCGACCAGAGGTATCGCAGCTTCATCGGCCCTCAAAAGAGGAGTGCCGGTTCGAGACATATGTGCGGCTGCCACATGGTCGTCCGTCCATACCTTTACATGGTTTTACAACTTGGATTCCTCCTCCAGTCAGGAAACTAGGTTTGGAAGGGCAGTATTGCACTCTATTCATCAATAAGAGAAAGCATGAAGTTAGTACTCCCACCTCCAATAACAGAATACTGCTATGGGAGCCAATCTAAGATAAGGAATACGTCAGAGGACACAATCCCTTCGAAGAACAAGTTACTTCTTACCTTGTAACGTTCTTTCGATGGGATTTTCCTCCGACGTATTCCTTATCGACCATCCCATCCATCCCCGCAGTACTACTTCCCTTGTTGTTACAGCTTACGCTCCTTCAGGGTGATTAGTCTAGTCCACAAAGAATTATTGTGGGCTACAAAACGGAACTGAGCAACGGACGCTGCGCACGGCCTTTATAGGCAGGATGACGTTGACGTCGATACGGCGGCTGTCGAGGGACATCGACTCGGCGGACTTCGACGCGCAGCGCCCTCTAGAGAGAAAAAATTTCCGAGGCCAGCAAAGCTGGAAAGAGATATCTAAGATAAGGAATACGTTGGAGGAACATCCCATCGAAAGAACGTTACAAGGTAAGAAGTTACTTGTTCTTCTTTCTTGCTACTTCTGCATCTTGCATCCTTTCTCGCATTCTATCGCACACTTCCCTTATCTTTTCTTCCAATCTGCAGCTCGCTGCCTCTGCTTGGCAATCACTTTCTCTCTGCTTGCTGGCCCACCGCTTCCCCCTCTAGCCCACTGCTCTCCCTCGGCTTTCTTGCCTATCTCTTCCCATCTGGCCTATCAATCCCTCTCTTTTCCCACCACACATGGGGGCTATATTAATAAAAATAGGTTTTGGCTCAAAACATGGGGTATCTGAAAATAGAGCAGAGGATATGCTGTTTTTTTAGATAACCCATTTATGGAAATGAGCAGACCACCTTTTTCTTAATGGTGGCCTGCACTTTTCCACGGGGATGAGCTGTAGCGCAAATGATGTGTTGGGCAGCGCTTTGAATACATTAGTGGCAGAAGTGCTCTCCCGACAATGTTCTACGGGCTCCCAGCGCATTTCACCATGACGGGCCCTTGAGGGGCCTATCATTGTAAAATGTTTGAGGAACAGAAATGCAAGTGAGGCATCAGTGGTTCATACCTCTGCTGTCACACTTAAAAAATCAAGTTGCATGACAGGTGGTTGCCTTAGTTTTCTACACATTTAAAAGGGCTTCCTATTTGTAAATTCGGGGTGTGCTTTTAAATGCGCAGAAATGCCCCTGATTTGTGCAAATGCAGATGGTGGGAAGGGCCATCCAAGATGCACCCATTCAGATGTCCTTTGTGGATTGGGCCACTCTATTGTTTGGCACAAGTGATGAGATGTGCTAACGCATTTAATTAATTGTAACAAAAAAAAGTTTAGAAAAGGCTGTTTTTACAGAAACTGACATGTTTGTGCCGTTTTAAAAAAAAGTTGTTTTTGTAGCATTTTGCATTATCTCAAAATCACTATAACCTGGAGGGTCAGCCTCATGCAGGAAGTAAGAGGCAGCTCTAAATGAAATGGAGAACACTCACATTTCACCAGACTATTCGAAGATATTAATACTGGGAGTCTGTGAAGTCACGAAAAATGGCACTAGTGTTTATTTATTAGTGTTTATAAGGGATAAATATCTGAGTCCTGAAGAAAGTGGCAACAAAGAAATTGATCAGACCGCTGAAACCTGTTGACCATACCTAGTGATAGTGATCTAGATTCAAGAAACTGATAATATTGCAAACATGAATAATTATATTGCAGCTGTTTTTTTTTTTGCTGCCTAGACACCATATTTAGAGGACGCTTGTGGGGCCAGAGCAGCCTTAAAATCACCCTGAATACCCTATGCAAGGCTTACAAGGACAGGGGAGGTGCGACTTTACTATCTGGTTGCGGAGCTTCAGTATATGGCAGGATGGCTATCGGACGAACCTGCTGTGGAATCTAGGCTGCTGTAGGATATCCTGCTCCCTGTGATGCTGAAGAATGCTCTGTAGGTTGCAGATTGTTGTGTAGGCCGAATGTCGATGTTGGTTAAGCTTGGCCGACAGGTATGGAAGAGAGCGGTAAAGGGGCTGAGTTTGTGTAACCCATACTCTTTACATGATTCCATGACGGCGGATGCATGCTCGGTGCTGGTGCCTGAATCTCGATCGATGTCTGGTGCGAGCGGGAGGGTCCGTGTGGGTCCGGTGCTGAGCTGAACGGAGGAGGTGTGCTCGCGCAGCCTACTGTAGAGGAGGTCCCAAGCACGACCCGCACTCAAAGCGCCCAGGAAAGTTCATGCTGAAATACGTGACGTATGATGAGAAAATAAACCAACAGAGAGCCGCAGTGGGGCTCTGCCCGATGCCTATCAGACTGACAGCACCTATTGAAGTACCTGCACTTAAGAAACCTTGGACGGTAAGGTACCCATTGAGAAAACCGTATTGACAAGTTAGTCACACTGACGACTGCCAAAAAAACAATGCCTGAAGAAGCCAAGAAAGTCCTAAAGGAATATGAATGGTGACGTCACAAGAATCCGGTCTGACCAACAGATAAAGAAAATGACGACCTGTGAATGACGAAAAGAAATGAAACACCATGGATAAGCGACATCCCGAGTTGAAGCAAAATGAGTGTTGTCAAGTAAGAAGCTTATGCCATAAGAGCGATGAAGATATGCAACCAGTTTACACATGCACATATGCTTGAAACCGCAATAAAGCTGAGGAAATTGTGCGGTTTGCTATGCTTAGTAGAGAGATAGATTGCGGAAAGCTTCACCTATACATAGCTACCTTTTATGTAACGTATATTTCCACTGTGCACAAGAGCAGAATCAACCGCAAGTTACTAGAGGCCACAGGAAAGGAGCCCGTCTACATGGGAATTGAAAGCTAAGGACAGAAACGAAACTCAGATTCATGAAACCCGTGCAAAGAAGCCAAGGTCATCTCAGCTGACACAGACGAATAGGAGATAAAATGTATGACGCCAGGAGCAGAGTATCCTGTTCAAGGAGTCAAGATCAGCAGCAGAAGGCATTTGGTGGGCAGAAAGCTAAAATCAAATACACAAATTGCATGGAGACGGAGACGATTTTACGGTGCCTGAAACACATGACCTGCCAAGCAAGAAGAGTTGGGGCATTCACACCTACGCGCGGCCTTGGGCCATGCACAGATATCTAAATTCTCCCAGACAGAGAGGCAGCATCACGGCCTGTTAGGCAGAAACCTGTGCAGTTCCCTTGGGGAACACTGCAAAAGATTTAAGACTACAGGTAGAGCAGTAAACCCCTTTGGTAGCAGTCTGTACCACCCAGATTTACCTGGTAGCTGTGGCTGAGCAGTCAGACTTCTCTCAAGAAGAGTTAGGCAGTATGCAAAGTATACACAATATGTACCAAAACACAATAGCACAAGCAAACACTGACCAGAGCTTGGTTTCAAAAGTATATAGTTATTTATTTAAAATACACATAAGTTAAAAACACTCTAGCAAAATATAGTAAACACTTCAAACACAGTTATATCTAAAGTAGATTCAATCCTTTCTCCTATCTAGACAACTCTAGGTTAACACCACTTAATTAAAACAGAGGTGAGTGCTTAACGTTAGATGACACTCTAGTAGTTTCCAAGAAAGGGAGAGAAAAAGCAGAAATGGGTTAAACACACCACTCTAAGGTCCAGAACACTTGCAATAGGCTCAAAGAAGCACAAAAGTCACAGGTGAGCAAAAGTCACTGGGCAGGGCCCACTCTTAGAGTAGCCGGAGCGAAAATGTGCCCAAGATCACACTGTTATTAGGGATTCAAAGTCTTGCAAAGAGTTAGAAAGGGTTTAGAGTGGCTTAGAAAGTTTAGCCAGGGTGTCCCAGGCACTCCCAGGTTCGAAAGCCGGGGGCTAAATCTACCCCGTACAGTCGGTGGCAAGGGAAGCCAGGCGGAACACGGTACCTTAAGTGGAAAGGATCCTCCAGCGGTGGCAGTTGTTCCAGGCAGTGGCAGCAAGGCTCGACGTCGGTCAGGGGAGAAGAAGTTCTCGCTGAAGAGCAGAAGAAGAAGGTCGTTGCACTGCCCGGGAAGAAACCAGCCGCGGAGTCCTCCGGTAAAAGGGTTGTACCGACTTTCGTGGTTGGGGTAAAAGTGGTGGGGTTCCGGTTGCCGGGGTGCTTGGCACTGGCAAGGCGGCCACGAGATACCTCGAGAAGCGAAAAGAAGGCGAAAACTGGTTGTCCCCACCAGTCAAGGGAAGGAGCCACTCGGTTAGGAGTTCTCCTCGGTCGTCGGAAAAAGTGGTGAGACGATTCAGCAGGGCTCCACCGGGTGGTGTCGTCGAAGCAGGTCGGCTCAGCTCTTCCCTCGTCGGATTCTTGGTCCTGTGGCGACTTCTGAAGTCCCAGTCCCCAAAGCCCTGCTTTTATGCAGCAAACCCCCATTCACCCAGCCTAGCTGTCACTCAAACATGCTAAGTGGTGAGCCGGGCGGCTCACCACTTGGGCCAATCAGGACGGAGTGCGACTTGAGTTACCAAGGTAACTCAGTCCAGGGTGCCTAAATCCCCCTCCACCCCTCCTAAGTACCCCAGACAGAGTGGCACCACTTTGGAGGGCTTCTGTGGAGAAGCCCGCCAAAAGTGGAACAAAGGGCTCCACTTTGGGTCAGAGTTACAGAGGCGAACACCAACGCCATTTTAGAATCAAGTTTTGGCAAAAAGTCCCAACCGGAGTTATAAAAATAAATATATAAACCGGCGGTATGTTTAAGGCTACCGTAAATAAATAATTAAATGTGTTAGCCTAAAACAATGGGAAATCCCATAGGAAAATATTCGCGGTCGAATATAAAACGTAGTTTCCACTGCCACCAGCCAAAACTCGATCAGGGGGGACGGAGACGTGCCCCCTCGACTAACAGACCCTGGGGCAATCGAATTGCCCCAGCCAGTACGTCCACAATATGATGGTTTGTACTGGTTCTGTTCAGGATTCAAGACTAGCAAAGTCTTTGGTGACTTTACATGCCCTGGGAGACAGTAGTCAGTCCCAGGGTATGGAGTCTATGTTGGGGAGTCCCTAGGACACCCCTGGGTCACGGCACAGAGGGTGCTGTGTAACCCACATCACAAAAATACATGAGGCCCTATGGAGTAAAAGACCCCATAGCCCATTCAACACAAGGTTTGTCCAAGATAACACAGTTCAATATGTCCAAGAGTGAGGGTAAAAGAGTCTCACTCTTGGCAGGAGAAAAAATTAAACCCCAGAAATCCAGCAAAGCTGCTGGGGGACTCACTAGGGAGGGAAATTCAGCCTAAACAGAGAATTCTCCCTAACACTCGTCCCCCCCAGACTAAGGGACAGGAGGATTTAATCCACTCCTGGATGAACCTCATACCTCTAGTCGATGATATACATCCTAGAGAGTCCATCAGCATTTTGATGGTGACACCTTGACCTATGTTCAATGGAGAACTCAAAGGTTTTCTTTTGTAAGCTAACGGACCTACAGACCCTTTGAGGAACATCAGTCTTTTTGTTATAGGGGATCTGGTTGACCAGTCCCTCAGAAGTTGGTACAACTTCTGAACCTATGTTAGGCTTTTTCAAGGGGTCCTTATAAAGGATTCCCTTAGATCTAGAGGGGCCTCCAAGGTTCCTCACCACCTCTCTTGTGGGAGCAGGTTGGGTCTTAGGCCTCTTGGTTGGAGGGGTTGGGGTTAGGCAATGTACCTGCTTCCCCTTCCTCTTAGATCTACCCTTACCTATTTTAGGAGTTTCCCCCCTAATATTAGGATTTGAGTTGGGGTCTTCAGTAGAAGGTCCAACAGTCTGAAGGTTTTTGGCCTTAGACTTTTCTTTTCTGGTTTTCCACCAGCACTGAGAATTACCAGTTCTCTCAGGTCCAGATAGGGGCCTAGTTGGTCTATCCACCTCTTCCTCAGAAGCAGGGGGAGTCAGAGACTCTGAGACTAGGGGAACAATGATGGAGCTTGGTTGGGGCTCCCATGTTCCTAGCATACTATCCTGAAAGGTGCCTGGGTTAGAGGTCAACTTACTAACACCAGGGCTTGTAGTGGGGTTCTCAGTAGAGGGTCCCACAGGCTTAGAAGGGTCCTTCAAGGTAGCCTTTCTAGCCAATTTGGTTAAGTTCTGCTTCTCCATACTGGGAGGCCTGGGGGTATGTGACACTACTCCTAGAGTTCTTAGGTCATTCCCTAACAGGACCTTCCCAGGTACCTCAGCCTGAACACTGACAGGGATCCTTACTGTCATGTTGTTACATTGAATGAGGGCTGGTAGAATAGGAACCATTTGGACAGGGCCTCCAGACATCTTAGTGGGACCTTTGGGTGCTTTGGCCACATCCTCAGGTTGAAAGAAGCTTTCATCCACTACTGTTCTGCTGGCCCCAGTGTCTCTCCTGGCAGGAGTATCCTGGCCATTGACAAGAACACTGTCCACATAATACACCTTAGAGTTAACAGGTAGGGAGTTGTACACAACCCTATTCTGGGGACTAACCAGACCCATAGGCTCTAAGTTTACAGTTGCTTGAAGACCCAAGGGTTCTTCAGCAAAGAGTTCGAAGTGGGCACTAGCCATCTGTACTTCATCCTCAGGAGTGAAGGCTAAGGAGACTGTGCTGATCCCTGCAGGTTTACCCTTGCACTTGGGATCTCCTTTGATATGGTCAGTACCCTGACAGACATAGCATTGTCCGAATGCTCTCTGGAAGGGTGGCTTGTTCTGACCTCCTTCTGGCTTGTGGCCAGAAGGTACAGTAGCCTGACTAGGTTTCCCATGTGGCTTACCCTGGTTATTTTGTGGTTTGGGGCCCTCTTTGGGATAGGAATTATTAGAATTCTCTTTGGAGTCTTTTTTAGGCTGTTTCTCCCCATCCTTCTTCTGAGTTACCCCAGAATCCTTGTGAGTGGCCCTGTTGGCAACCCACAAGTCAGCAGCCTTAGCTAGCTTCCGGGAATCTAATTCCTTGGAATCAGCCAAGTGTTGTCTGAGCTCAGGAGAGCAGGCATCATAAATAGTCTCCAACATAAACAAATTCTTCATACCTTCATAAGTGTTCACCTTGTAACCCTTAATCCATCCCTCTAAGTTTTTCAAACATTCACTCACCCAGGTAGCCCAAGGGGTACCATCATGCTTTTTGAGGCTCCTAAACCTCTTAAGATACTGGGAAGGGGTCTTCCCAAACCTAGCTACCAAAGCTAGTTTCACACATTCATAGTCCTTCCTATCCTCCTCCCCCATCTCCATTACCACATCAGTTGCAACAGGGGGGAGCCTAGAGAACAACCAGGTGAGTAAGTCATTTCCTGTGATGTTCTGGAGCCCATGATTATATTCAAACAGAGACAACCAATCCAACACATCCAACTTAGGCTCATACATACCAATCAATTCTTTAGGCATCCGGGGTCTTTTAGGACTGGAACTTCTAGAGGAGCCAGAGAGAGAAACATTCTCAACAGATAATTTCTTCATTTCTAAGTCATACTTGAGCTCCATTTCCCTTAGCCTTAGTTCTTTGTCAGTTTGAGCATTAAGTTTCTTATACTCCAATTCTAGCTTCATTTTCTCCAGTTCAAAGTACTGAGGACTAAATGTGGGACCTGGTAAAGGTCCAGTAGGTACAGCAGGTAGAGCAGGCAGAGGCCTAGGGGGGACAGTTACAACAGCCTCACCCTCCTCTTCTGACTCTTCCTCAGAATCATCAACATTTTGCTCCATGTTAACTTCAATACTGTCATCTACAGTTGCTGGAGTGGTAGGTTCCTCTGAACCATCACCCAGACTTTGGTTAGCCAACAATCTTTCAATCAGCTCCATTTTCTTGCCCTTAGTCAGGAGATCCTTATGTTTACAGAGCACTCTTAAACAATCAGCAGTTTTGGCTGCAAGGGACTCTTGACTATAGCTTTCTATAACTGACATGTTAGAGGATTACTTTTACAGTGCTAAGCTTTGTGGTTAGTTGCACTAAGGTATCTAAAGCACAATAAAATGTATACTCAATACAAATCCCACCGCTGTACACCAGTGTTAGGCAGAAACCTGTGCAGTTCCCTTGGGGAACACTGCAAAAGATTTAAGACTACAGGTAGAGCAGTAAACCCCTTTGGTAGCAGTCTGTACCACCCAGATTTACCTGGTAGCTGTGGCTGAGCAGTCAGACTTCTCTCAAGAAGAGTTAGGCAGTATGCAAAGTATACACAATATGTACCAAAACACAATAGCACAAGCAAACACTGACCAGAGCTTGGTTTCAAAAGTATATAGTTATTTATTTAAAATACACATAAGTTAAAAACACTCTAGCAAAATATAGTAAACACTTCAAACACAGTTATATCTAAAGTAGATTCAATCCTTTCTCCTATCTAGACAACTCTAGGTTAACACCACTTAATTAAAACAGAGGTGAGTGCTTAACGTTAGATGACACTCTAGTAGTTTCCAAGAAAGGGAGAGAAAAAGCAGAAATGGGTTAAACACACCACTCTAAGGTCCAGAACACTTGCAATAGGCTCAAAGAAGCACAAAAGTCACAGGTGAGCAAAAGTCACTGGGCAGGGCCCACTCTTAGAGTAGCCGGAGCGAAAATGTGCCCAAGATCACACTGTTATTAGGGATTCAAAGTCTTGCAAAGAGTTAGAAAGGGTTTAGAGTGGCTTAGAAAGTTTAGCCAGGGTGTCCCAGGCACTCCCAGGTTCGAAAGCCGGGGGCTAAATCTACCCCGTACAGTCGGTGGCAAGGGAAGCCAGGCGGAACACGGTACCTTAAGTGGAAAGGATCCTCCAGCGGTGGCAGTTGTTCCAGGCAGTGGCAGCAAGGCTCGACGTCGGTCAGGGGAGAAGAAGTTCTCGCTGAAGAGCAGAAGAAGAAGGTCGTTGCACTGCCCGGGAAGAAACCAGCCGCGGAGTCCTCCGGTAAAAGGGTTGTACCGACTTTCGTGGTTGGGGTAAAAGTGGTGGGGTTCCGGTTGCCGGGGTGCTTGGCACTGGCAAGGCGGCCACGAGATACCTCGAGAAGCGAAAAGAAGGCGAAAACTGGTTGTCCCCACCAGTCAAGGGAAGGAGCCACTCGGTTAGGAGTTCTCCTCGGTCGTCGGAAAAAGTGGTGAGACGATTCAGCAGGGCTCCACCGGGTGGTGTCGTCGAAGCAGGTCGGCTCAGCTCTTCCCTCGTCGGATTCTTGGTCCTGTGGCGACTTCTGAAGTCCCAGTCCCCAAAGCCCTGCTTTTATGCAGCAAACCCCCATTCACCCAGCCTAGCTGTCACTCAAACATGCTAAGTGGTGAGCCGGGCGGCTCACCACTTGGGCCAATCAGGACGGAGTGCGACTTGAGTTACCAAGGTAACTCAGTCCAGGGTGCCTAAATCCCCCTCCACCCCTCCTAAGTACCCCAGACAGAGTGGCACCACTTTGGAGGGCTTCTGTGGAGAAGCCCGCCAAAAGTGGAACAAAGGGCTCCACTTTGGGTCAGAGTTACAGAGGCGAACACCAACGCCATTTTAGAATCAAGTTTTGGCAAAAAGTCCCAACCGGAGTTATAAAAATAAATATATAAACCGGCGGTATGTTTAAGGCTACCGTAAATAAATAATTAAATGTGTTAGCCTAAAACAATGGGAAATCCCATAGGAAAATATTCGCGGTCGAATATAAAACGTAGTTTCCACTGCCACCAGCCAAAACTCGATCAGGGGGGACGGAGACGTGCCCCCTCGACTAACAGACCCTGGGGCAATCGAATTGCCCCAGCCAGTACGTCCACAATATGATGGTTTGTACTGGTTCTGTTCAGGATTCAAGACTAGCAAAGTCTTTGGTGACTTTACATGCCCTGGGAGACAGTAGTCAGTCCCAGGGTATGGAGTCTATGTTGGGGAGTCCCTAGGACACCCCTGGGTCACGGCACAGAGGGTGCTGTGTAACCCACATCACAAAAATACATGAGGCCCTATGGAGTAAAAGACCCCATAGCCCATTCAACACAAGGTTTGTCCAAGATAACACAGTTCAATATGTCCAAGAGTGAGGGTAAAAGAGTCTCACTCTTGGCAGGAGAAAAAATTAAACCCCAGAAATCCAGCAAAGCTGCTGGGGGACTCACTAGGGAGGGAAATTCAGCCTAAACAGAGAATTCTCCCTAACACGGCCCACCAACGAGAAATTAATTTACACATGGCCATTGGGGCAGTGATGGATGGTGTGTTAGGCAGAATCCTGTGCAGTTCCCTTAGGGACCACTACACACAATTAAGACTACAGGTGGCAATACAAGTTTTACCCTTGGTACAAGCCTGTACTACTATGTCAGAGTGGTAGCAGTGGCGGAGGAGCCAGGCTTATCTCAAGAGTACATGAGCAGTAGCAGAGATTACACAAAGGAACCACAATTACTGTGACTCAAGAAAACACCGACTCAAGGTTTCAGGTAAAAAATATAAGTACATTTATTTTTAAACCATTCGTTATAAACACAAAACTTCTATTAAACTCAAATGAAAAACCACACGTTAAATATACTACCACTAACCAATTCACTTTGTACAGTAAGTCTCAAGGTAAGTACCCTGTGTTTGAATGAACCGGTGTTACGAACAAAACACGTTACCGTGAATACAATTGCGATCACTTTTTGACAGTTCGGTCCACTAAATAATCGCGTATCCGTGACATGAAATGCTACCGGGGCAAAAACACACTTAGCACCTGAGATACCCAGAGGGTGTTGGAGGTAAAAATCGCAGGCAATATTTTGGTTAGGCAGGCAGAATCGAGAAACGCTCATAGACAGGAGTTCAAAAGTCAAAGGGCCGGAGCCAGGGTCGAAAGACACCGGGGCCTGTTGCCGAAGATCACACAGTCAGACAGTTCACGATTCAACGTAGCCAAAAGTACTTCAATATTATCAATGTTCGGAAGCAAAAGTTATAAGAAGGAGGGAAGACAAGGGCAAGCCTTGGAAATGAAGAAAAGGGATTCACCCAGTTTCCTCAAGTAGAACACAGTACCTTGTTCCAATGGTGCAGCTGGTGCCCTGGCAGTTGTTCCTGTTGGTTTCCCGCAGACCCACGATTCCTGGAGCTTTGTTGTGAAGGAGGACGTCTGAAGGGGGTCTGCACCACACATGGATGAAGCCGGCAGCAGCGACGAGGAATAAAATGTGCGCTCCTTAAAAACAGGAGAGGCTCTTCAGGTGGCTATCCGGACCACTACAGCAACGTGCAGCGATTTCGACCAAGGAAGAGGATCCTCTGGGTGTGGAAGATGAGTGTAATGCTCACCTGATTCCCACGGAGGCGCGGGTCTTGGCAGGAAGGTGTCCGTAACACGAAACGTGATGTGCAGGATTCGGTTGGCTTCTGGGATCGAACCTCTCCGCACTGTGTGTCGAACTCGAAGGGTGAGGTTTCTGCAGGTGAAATAATATGGGGATTAAAGGTCTGGGTGGTCGAATGTCCCTATCTCTCTCCTCCCAGCTTGTCTGTTGAACCCCCCTCCCAGGTCAACTTGCTCACCTTAGATAGGTGAATGCTGGGCTCTCCATCTGCGTCTAGTGCAGGGTGCCGTTGCCAGTTCCTTCACTGGTGAAACGTTAGCCTCTTGACTTCAGAGGATGAGTACCGTCGTTGTCTGCACGACCGGTAAGTTTCTGGACACCTTTAGTCTGTAAGTATGGTAAGCGCTCTTACTGTCTCTTTCTTTGTCTTTGCAGGCGACGATGCAGAAAGAAGAAATCCGGAAATCGCCACGTGCCGGTGAGTGTAACACTGCTGCTGTCTATGCAGGTGAAGATGCAGCGTGAAGAATCCGGAATGCACGGCGTGCCGGTAAGTAAAATAATGCTGTTTGTCTTTGTGCAGATGCAGGGTGAAGAATCCGGAATGCACGGCGTGCCGGTAAGTAAAATAATGCTGTTTGTCTTTGCAGGCGAAGGTGCAGCGTGAGACACGGCCGCTGCCGAGGGATCAGGTAAGCAAACACTGCGTGTGAAAGTTCGTTCTGCTAACCTGTTGTTTCTGATCTTTTGCAGGTGCTGATGTTGCTCGGGTACCGGAATGGTGAGTATAATTCTTGCAGGTTCAGGATCCAAAGAAGAAAAGCTGGAGCAGACTCGGTGAGCGTTCTGCTGCAGATGCAGAATAACGCGAAGCACGTTTCATCAATCGGGTGTGGTTTAAATAGCCTTGGAGTGATGAGGCGTCTCCTTCCACGGCCCCGCCTAGGCAAGAAAAGAGTTCCTGCTTCCAGAAGAGTTCCAGTGGAGTGGAGCTGCCCCACCCAGGTAAGAAAAGTAGTCCCAGTTCACCGAGGACTTTTAAGAGTCTGGCAAGTCAGCAGCATGGTCTGCCGCAGGTAAGTCCACCCAAGCATCTTCACACCTATGATGAGCCCGGTGCCACCGGCGCCAGGACAAGGTCCAAAAGGTCCCTGTGGGGACCGGCTGGTGCCTAGGATCAGGGTTAGGGGCCTGCTTCCAAGGACGTTGGACTGATCCTGACTCCTTGGAAGCAGTGATCATGACAGTATCCCCCCTCAAGGCCCCTCCTAAGTGTGTCTTCTCCGGGGGCTTTGGCTTGTCGGGGTGATTCAGATGGAATCTCTTGACCAGACGAGGTGCGTGGACGTGTTCTGAGGGTTCCAAAGACCTTCCCTGGGGGCCGTATCCTTTCCAATCAACCAGATAGTATAATTTAGACCTGGAAATTTTGGAGTCTAGGATGTTCTTCACTTCAAATTCGAGTTCTCCGTCTACCAAAACGGGTTCCGGGAGTTCAGTCAATCGGGTTTCTGGTTGTACTGGTTTTAATAAGGAGACATGGAATACTGGATGTATTTTCATATGCGTAGGCAATTCCAATTTGGCAGCCACCGGATTAATTATGGCAGATATGAGGTAGGGCCCCAGGTATCTCGGGATGAAAGTGCGGGGTCCTTTTAAAGGCAGGTGCTTAGTGGATAACCAGACTTGATCTCCAACAGCGTAGTGAGGGGCCTCTTTACGTTGCCGATCGGCTGCCTTTTTGAATTGAGCTTTAGCTCTTTGCAGATGGGCAGTGGCTTCCTTAAAAGCACAGGTGATCTCCGAATGCAAGTGATCCACAGCAGGTGCTTCAATTTCTTGGGGAGGGTCCAGGTTGGAGGTTCTAGGATGGTGTCCATATAACAAGAAAAAAGGAGTCTTCCCGGTTCCAGAATGAGTCGAATTGTTATACGCGTATTCAGCGATCCAAAGAATGTCCTTCCAGGGGTTTTCTGTTTGTTGGAGCATGCAGCGTAGATATTGTTCTAGTGTCTGGTTTGTCCTTTCGGTTTGTCCGTCAGTTTGGGGATGGTGACTGGTCGAAAGTCTTACATCAACTTGGGCTATACGACAGCAACTGCGCCAGAAGTGGGAGATGAATTGACTTCCCCTATCGGAGACTAAAACCGAAGGAAAACCGTGTAAGCGAACAATGTTTGCCAAGAATTCCCGGGCCAATACTGAGGCTGAAGGCAGACCCTTCAAGGGTATGAAGTGAGCCATTTTCGAGAATAGATCCACGACTACTAAGATGGTAGTATATCCCAAGCATGGAGGTAGGTCCGTGATAAAATCCATGGACAGGGTATGCCATGGACATGGAGGGATGTCAAGTGGCTGTAATAGGCCGGCTGGTCTTTGCTTTTGACTTTTATTCTGGGCACACACACCGCAGGAGATTACAAAGTCTCTAATATCCCTTTTCCACGATGGCCACCAGAAATGTCTTTTAATCTTTTCCATGGTTTTGGTAATACCAGGGTGCCCCTCCATTAGAGAGTCATGATAACCGGAGATTACTTGTTTTTGTAGTTTCTCACAGGGCAAGTGCAATCGTCCTCGGAAATATGGTAGGTCTTGATCTACTGAGAAATCTTTTCCCTTTAATTGCCAGTCCTGCAAATCGGTCGGAGTTAGGAGCGATTTCACCGTGGTCTTGATGTCTTCAAAAGATTGAGTGCTGACCAAACCCAAAATCCTTTGTTCTGGGATTATGGGTATTGGATCTGGATTGATCAAATGTTCATCTACTCCCATCCGGGAGAGGGCATCCGCTTTTCCGTTCTTACTGCCTGGTCGATAAGTAATTATAAAGTCAAATTCTGCTAGAAACAGAGCCCAATGAAGTTGTCTGGAAGACTGAGCTTTGGCTGTCTTTAGGTATTGTAAATTGCGGTGATCAGTCATTACGGTGACTGTGTGTCTGGCTCCTAGAAGATAATGCCGCCAAGCTTTAAAGGCCGATCTGATGGCCAAAAGTTCCTTGTCTGTAATTGAATAGTTGATCTCAGGAGGCGAAAACTTGCGGGACCAAAAGGCAACTGGATGTAGTTGGTTTGTGACCGAATCTCTTTGTGATAACACTGCACCCATAGCAAGACTAGAAGCATCCGTTTCCATGATGTAAGTTATTTCTGGGCGAGGGTGTTTCAAAACAGGTGCAGAGATGAATTTAGCTTTTAAGTCTTGAAAAGCTTGTTCCGCTTCAGAAGACCACTCAAAACGCTTGTTCTTTTTCAACAGAGCGGTGATGGGCTGGACTATCCGGGAAAATTCAGGAATGAATCTGCGGTAAAAGTTAGCGAATCCTAACATGCTTTGAACTCCTTTTACAGAGGTTGGTGATGGCCACTTGATAATTGCATCAACTTTCTTTGAATCCATATGGACTCCGTTAGGTGACAGTATGAATCCCAGGAACTCGACTTCCGTTGCGTTGAAGACGCATTTCTCAAGCTTAGCAAAAAGACTATGTTGACGCAATCTCTCGAGAACCTTTTTAACATGTCTCTGATGTTCTTCTTCAGATGATGAATAGACAAGGATGTCGTCAATGTAGACAACTACACATACGTCAATGAGTTCTCTGAGGACATCGTTCATAAAATATTGGAAAGCAGCAGGAGCATTACACAGTCCAAAGGGCATCACTTGATATTCGAATAGCCCGTACTTGGTGCGGAAGGCCGTTTTCCATTCATCGCCCTCTTTGATCCGTACCAAGTGGTAGGCTCCTCTGAGATCCAGCTTTGTGTATATACAGGCATCTTTGACTTGGTCCAGGAGTTCAGGGATCAAAGGTAACGGGTATCTGTTTTTAATAGTGATCTGATTCAGGGAGCGGTAATCTATGCAAGTCCTAAGGTCTCCTTCCTTTTTTGGAACGAAGAACAAAGCCGATGAAGCTGGAGATTTTGAAGGACGGATGAACCCGTTAGCTAGGTATTGGTCCAGGTACTGTCTGAGGTGAACGTTCTCTGGCTCGGTGAGGGCATAGATCCTGCTGCAAGGAGGGGTTGTTCCAGGTATCAGATCTATTTGACAGTCGTAAGACCTATGAGGAGGTAGGGTGTTAGCTTGATCCTTCTGGAAGACGTCTTGGAACTCCTGGTATTCGGGAGGCAATTTGAGAATCTCCTCAGAAGAGATCATCGCCAGTGAAACATCAGGTCGAGGATAACAAGTGGTAGAACACTCTGGAAACTGAACCGTTTTTGCTCGCCAATCAATCTGAGGGTTGTGCTTCTCTAACCAAGGGATTCCCAGAATGATCTGGAACTGAGGGGCCTTGATTACATCGAACACTATTCTCTCCCGATGTCCGTTATGACTCAAAAGCGTCACTTCTTGGGTGGCATGCGTTACTGGTCCGGAGGCTATCTCCGTGCCATCCACAGTAGTGATGACGTCTTTTACTGCCTTAGGGACAAGGGGTAGATTCATCCTCGATACCATTTCACGGTCCACATAGTTACCGATTGCTCCGCTGTCAATGTAAGCTTCAATTGCATGCAAACGATCCGGACGTTCAGGACTAATGAGGACCATGGGTATCACGAAATGCGAGGTCACGGGACAGATCTTAACGCTCGGCAAGAGGACCTCTACTCTTGTCGGGCGAGGTCGTTTCCCTGCTCAGGACTTGTGGTACAGGTATCAGCGGCTCCTACAGTCTTCTTAGCTGGTTTCACGGGACAAACCCGAAGAAAGTGTCCTGAATTACCGCAATAGAGGCATAATTGCAGCTGCCTTCTTCTTTCCCGCTCTTTCTGGGTTAAAGGTCCTCTCATGCCCCCTATTTGCATGGGTTCCACAGTATCAGCTCCCTTATTCGAGGTCTGTGGTTTGGTAAACACTCGGGTATCAAATCTGGAACGATCTGCCTTCCTGTTCTGTAGTCTATGGTCTAGTTGGACAACCAAGTCAATATAGTCTGAACATTCTTGTGGAGGATTCACAACCTGCGCTAGCACATCCTTGAGCTCTCCACGCAGGCCTCTGTAAAAAAGCGTTATTCTCTTGTCCTCGGGCCATTGTGTTTCCACTATGAGTCTGTTGAAAGAGGCTATATAAGCCAAGAGGTCTTGGTTACCCTGTCGTAATGAGAGAAGTTCATTGTCCAAGGCCTGCCCTTGTGCATGTCTTGCGAACAGTTTCTCCATGCTGGACTGGAAGGCTTGAAAATCGTGTAAAACCGGATCATCCTGGGTGACTAAAGGGATCGACCAATCTGCAGCACTGCCACTGAGATAGGAAAGCACGAAAGCTACCTTGGCCTGGTCCGTTGGGAATGCAGCTGGTCGACACAAGAAATGCAGGCGGCACTGGTTGATGAACACTGCAAATTTCTTTGGATCACCAGCAAAGCGTTCGGGCGGAGCCAAGGGCACATTACCGGGCAGATTGATTTGCACTGGGTTTGAAGCTGATGCAGAAGGATAACTCCCTCCTGGAACGGGCAAAGGTGTCTGTCCTGCCTGAGTTTGTAACAACTGCCTAGCAAGGTCCTCGGTTCGCTCCTTAGAAATTATCAGTTCTCTTCTTAGGGAGCTTGTTTCCTGGCGAGCTGCATGTACTTCTGCTCTTAATTCCCCAAGCAACTGGGCTAGTTGATCGGTATCTGAAGTTTCCATTGCGCCTGGGTAGGAGTTTAGTGGTGGGCTTCGCGTTCTGTAACGCTCACCTGATTCCCACGGAGGCGCGGGTCTTGGCAGGAAGGTGTCCGTAACACGAAACGTGATGTGCAGGATTCGGTTGGCTTCTGGGATCGAACCTCTCCGCACTGTGTGTCGAACTCGAAGGGTGAGGTTTCTGCAGGTGAAATAATATGGGGATTAAAGGTCTGGGTGGTCGAATGTCCCTATCTCTCTCCTCCCAGCTTGTCTGTTGAACCTCCCTCCCAGGTCAACTTGCTCACCTTAGATAGGTGAATGCTGGGCTCTCCATCTGCGTCTAGTGCAGGGTGCCGTTGCCAGTTCCTTCACTGGTGAAACGTTAGCCTCTTGACTTCAGAGGATGAGTACCGTCGTTGTCTGCACGACCGGTAAGTTTCTGGACACCTTTAGTCTGTAAGTATGGTAAGCGCTCTTACTGTCTCTTCCTTTGTCTTTGCAGGCGACGATGCAGAAAGAAGAAATCCGGAAATCGCCACGTGCCGGTGAGTGTAACACTGCTGCTGTCTATACAGGTGAAGATGCAGCGTGAAGAATCCAAAATGCACAGCGTGCCGGTAAGTAGAATAATGCTGTTTATCTTTGTGCAGATGCAGCGTGAAGAATCCGGAATGCACGGCGTGCCGGTAAGTAAAATAATGCTGTTTGTCTTTGTGCAGATGCAGGGTGAAGAATCCGGAATGCACGGCGTGCCGGTAAGTAAAATAATGCTGTTTGTCTTTGCAGGCGAAGGTGCAGCGTGAGACACGGCCGCTGCCGAGGGATCAGGTAAGCAAACACTGCGTGTGAAAGTTCGTTCTGCTAACCTGTTGTTTCTGATCTTTTGCAGGTGCTGATGTTGCTCAGGTACCGGAATGGTGAGTATAATTCTTGCAGGTTCAGGATCCAAAGAAGAAAAGCTGGAGCAGACTCGGTGAGCGTTCTGCTGCAGATGCAGAATAACGCGAAGCACGTTTCATCAATCGGGTGTGGTTTAAATATCCTTGGAGTGATGAGGCGTCTCCTTCCACGGCCCCGCCTAGGCAAGAAAAGAGTTCCTGCTTCCAGAAGAGTTCCAGTGGAGTGGAGCTGCCCCACCCAGGTAAGAAAAGTAGTCCCAGTTCACCGAGGACTTTTAAGAGTCTGGAAAGTCAGCAGCATGGTCTGCCGCAGGTAAGTCCACCCAAGCATCTTCACACCTATGATGAGCCCGGCGCTTCCAGTGCCGGGACTAAGGCTTCTGATGAGCCTGGTGCCACCGGCGCCAGGACAAGGTCCAAAAGGTCCCTGTGGGGACCGGCTGGTGCCTAGGATCAGGGTTAGGGGCCTGCTTCCAAGGACGTTGGACTGATCCTGACTCCTTGGAAGCAGTGATCATGACAATGAGCTGGTTATCCCCACCAAGCTTAAGGGAAGAAGACTCCGGACTGGATCTTCTCTGAGTCGTCGAAAGGAAGATAGCTCAGGACTGCAGTAGGGCTTCACCGGGACGGGGTAGTTGCAGCAGCCGTCGTTCTCTCCGCTTCTCAGGACTGCAGTAGGGCTTCACCGGGACGGGGTAGTTGCAGCAGCCGTTGTTCTCTCCGCTTCTCTTCGGTTCCTTGTAGTTCCAGTGGTGACTCTCTGATTTCTAGCCCAAGAGACCTGCCTTTTATGCGGAAAACCCCCATTCACACAGCCTGGCTGTCAGTCACCCAGCAGGGGGGTTGTCCAGCCTGGACAACTACCCTGGCCAATCATGACAAAGTGCGCCTTGGGTTTCCTAGGATACCCTGTGCACGGGGTGACTACACCCCTCCCTCACATTCAGCCCACCTAGACACTCAGGCGCCTTGAGGAGGGCTTCTGAGCAGAAGCCCGACGAAAGACAGTGAACAAAGAAGGCAAAGCTAGTTTACCGCGCAAAGTAAAACACCAGAAGGACTTTAACAAAAAGAAATGGTGAATGAACCCAACCGGAGCCAAAAGAAAGACGATTTGGTCAAGCGGGTTCATGTTCGAGGCTAATATAATAGCCAAGAACAGTACCACATTTATCTAATATAATCGCGGTAGAAAAGTTAGGGTAGATACCACTGCCACCAGCCAAGTCTAAATGTTAAAAGAGCGAAACAATGCTCTAGGAGGTACAGATAAAAAGGGATACGAGTTAACCCTTTCCAGTACGCCATGGAAGGTGGGGTGTACTGGATCTGTGGTAGATTGACTAAGTAAAGTTAATGGTAACTTTACCCTTTTCTGGGGGACGGTAGTCGCCTCAGAAATGGAGTCGAGGGAAGTCTCAAAGACAACCCTGTGCCACGGCACTGAAGGTGCTGTGTGACGCACAAAAAGAAGGGAGCTACTGAAGTGGTGTACTTCAGAGTCCACAATCACAAAAACAGATAGAAACACATAGCAAAGCACAGGTAAGAGTGGGGAAAAAGCTCTCACTCTTACCAAGTGGAAAAAAATAAACCCCAGAAGTCCAGCAAAGCTGCTGGGGGACTCACTAGGTGAGGGAAATTAGCCATAGATGAGAATTATCCCTAACATGGTGGTACTGGTTGGTGGGAGGCTGGAAGAGCTGGGGAGCACCCCTCAACTGGCCGACCGTTCTGCACGCTGCTAAACCAATGGAAAAGTACAAGGGGAACGTGGTGCCAACCCAATCACAATGGACCAAGTAATCTAGGATCCTATAGTTTGTAGAACCAATGGGACGTCGTACTTTTAGTGACGTCCACAATAGCCATTCTGAAGGAAGGGCTTAGGTGCCCCACCTGACACTAGTTATCCAATCCTTTCACTCCACTATCACATACATCTATAGTATCTATAGAAAAGTTACCTTCCCATAACCAATAGAAGTGCATGCAACATTTTAAGTGTTACACTTGAGTGATGATGAGTTTTTAGTATAAAAGATGTGATTTTTATGAAGTTCGTTGGAGTTGTGAAGTGAGAAGGAAGAGCACGCAACCGCGTAATTCATGAAACTCCCCGTTTTTTGTACTTGTCATTAAACAGGCTTCCTTTGCCAAACCATTGAGTTATCATTATTAATTTGATGCTTGAGTATTAATCTGCATCCCCATCCACCTCCCGGGTGCTGCTATTCCATCTTAAAGTGCTCTTTGGGAAATCCCCAGTTCCATGGGCCGGCTGGGGTCCCTGCTGCATACTTGGTAGCAGAGATAGGATGGTTTATCGATTATCGATTAGATAAGACACCCATTGACTGTCGACATAAAGTAACTCTAGGTCCCCTACAATATCATGAGTCCTTTTCCATCCGGCTAAGTAGACCATGAAGCTCCCCGTAGATAGTGTTTAGAATAAAGCGCAAAACCTGCAGGTAAAGGTCTGAAGCGACCTGTGCTTTCCCCTACAAACCCCTTTCCACTTCTGCGAGCAGCTGATCGTGTGAACGGCAGGAGAGGCGGTGACGAAGGCGGTGATCCCGCGCATCCAGAGAGGAAATATGCGAACGGTGAGTGAAAAAGACTAAATACTTTGGCAAAAAGTGCATGCCTTAGAAAAAGTAAGGGAAGGTAACGGAGGGAGGCGGGAGAAAACAAAAATACAGTTAGAAGTAGAGTAGAGTGTATATAAACATAAGAGGAAGGAAATAGTGACTCATAGGATGCCATTTTTCCTTTGAGGAACTAGCACAAAAATTATGCGATTGATTAACTGAGAAATTGGGGGTCATTATGAGTTGGGCGGTAAGGGATTACCGGCACCGGTAAGGAGACTGGTGCAGGTAATCCCTTACCACCCAATTCCGAGGTCCCTTAGCGGGAACCGTAAGGAACGTGTGGTCTGACCACACGTCCCTTACGGTTCCCGCTAAGGGACCAGGGCGCTAATAATGGGCTTGTTAGTCGTGAGCCCGTTATTAGCGCCCTCCCCATTCCCATTGAGCCCTCTGGGGGCTCAATGGGAATGGGGAATGGTTTGTTCAGCGGGGACTTAACGGTCCCTCCAGGGTCGGAATGCACTGGTAAGTCCCCATTGAACAAGACTGGTGCCGGACCAGGTATTGGAGTCAGCCATGGTGCAAATAGTACCATGGCTACCTCCAATCTCGGAATGAGGCCCATTGTTGAATATGAATTCATGTTTGTTGGTCGAAAAAGGAAGTATAACTTATTGTGAAAAAACGGGATTGGAGCTTGCGACGATTGATGTTCGCTCATATTGTTGAAGTTGTTTGAGAAGACAGAAGGGCATTACAAGTGTTATTTGAAGAGAAGGTGAATAGATTCAAGCATGGAAGACATGACTCCATTAGTACACCTGTGCAAACAGGTGCCAAAACATGCACCTAAGCTTAAAAAGTACAGTGCAGAATGGGTTAAAGGAACCGCAAACAAAATGTTTATGCCGTGGCCCCAGGGTGGATCGCTGTCTAAAATGGTCCTACAGCACATGATGACATATTTACGGGCAACATACAAAGGTAAAAAGTTAAACGCCTAGCTAGTTTAGAGCTTTGGAAGATGTATCAAGAGGATAAGGAGGAGGAGCCGCCATTAGATTGGATACTTAACATATGCACAGAGGGGGGTGAGATGCCTTCTGCGCCGTTCGCCCCATCTGAAATGAAAAATGAAGTCAGTAAGGACGAAGGATTATACCCGCTAAGAGAGCTTAAAGCAGCGCCGGGGTATAGGAACCCGGTATATGTGTCACCTACTGTCACGACTCGCTCCCTTCGCTCCCGTTCCCACCACTTGGGGGCATGATTTGGGGTTTATTCCCTACTGGACTTTTCCTCCGAACCTTATGCTACAGTGCTGTGATGAATTGGGAGCGCTAAATCCCTATTTTCCACGCTACTTCCCTTCCGGATCCATTCCAGGTTTTTGGCAGCCAGCATGCTTCTTTAACCAAATGACTATGCTTCCCAGAATGCCTGGCCCACTGCTTCACCTCCACCCTTGCAGGACAAGGTTGGGTGGAGGATAGGCAACACCTGTGGCTGCAGGTGCAGCAATCAGCACACCTGAGGCGTGTGCTCGTTAAGCAGCTTTAAAAGCCTCAGTCTTACTTCAGTCCAGCGCTGGTCATCGTTGCAGTGTTTCCTGTTGTGACTAGTCCCTTTTTTCCTTGATCTTAGCTTTTGTACCTAGTTCCTAGTTCCTGTTTTCTTGTTCCTCCGCCCTGGATTTCGGATTCATGCGCTAAATTGATTTCTGCTCCCTTGATTCCCTTTTTGTCTTCCTCTGTTTGCAGGCAGCATTTCTCAGTGCTTTCCCCTTTTAGATGCAGCCCAGTTTGTCTGTGTTCTATATTTCTTTGGCTTTGTCCTTTGCTGCTGTAAACCCGTATGCCTTAGCCTTCGTCTTAGATTAGCTTCCTGTCTTTTCCTTGGAGGGGTAGGGGGAAGTTTGCATTGGTTATTTCGTTTTTCCCTGCTCCTGATCCTTACTTTCCATTGGGATCCATTCCATGTTTTCCATTGCACTTCTGCATTTATTTCCCATTTGATTATTAGGTGTGGTGTGCTGTTGTAGCTAGCTCCTGTGTGAATGCTTATGTTTTCCTCACTAATTTGTAATCACTATTCCAACTTAGGTATTTAGCTTTCCTCCCATTGCTGTTATAGCCTTTCTGGGTCCCAGTTTCATCAACAGGATTCGTGGGCTAGCTGACATTCAAGAGGTTTATCTCGTCCTCGTGAGTACTGTTCTTTAGTTCCCTTATTTAATACCATCAAGAGTGTTAGTTCACAGATCCTGTCATTGCTTGCCCTCCACGTGGGTTTAGCGCTGTCAGTACCTGTAACAGCAATTGGGGGTAAGGCGCTTGCCGACTTTCCTCGCGGTCAGGTGCTTACCCTACATCCCTTTTCATATATTGGTTTTGTTGTCACACTCTATTTGCACTCCTGGGTTCTAGCATACATGAGTGGTTGTTCCTGTGTGCACGTAGTTTAATTCGAAGCTATTCACTGTATGATTTAGTGCATATTTCCCTTGCCATATTCGCTGCCTATGTACTCGCCTGACTAATCCTGACACCTACGCAAAGTAGTGACGAAAGCCCAGACACAGACAGAGATAAAGATATCACCTCCAAGGTCCCGAGGGACAAGGAGAGACGCGAGAACGAGTGGAAAGACCAGGCACAAGCAAGTACATCTATCAATACAGAGCGAGAGGGCAAAAGATGGAAAGGAAATTAGGATAGAACTGATGAGATGGCATTAACACTGAACGAATGGATGGGAGGTCTGATTCTATTGAAACTCGCTGGTAAAGGCATTGATGACACGAAACAAAAAGAGAAGTTAGACGATGCACAGAGAAAGGAAAAGGAAAAAGGATTGAGAGACGAAAGAATAAGGAAAAAAAGATAGGACGAGAGCAGTTATATCGTGAAGAGCAAGAAAGACAATGAAATCATAACCAGAGAACCGCTAATGATCAGGACAGACAGGAACAACGAAGAATAGTGGAAGAAGAACAAAAGATACGGGAGAAAAGAATAAAGAGACAAAGGGATTAGGAAATATGAAGGGCAAATGAACGTATAGATGCAAAGAAAGAGGAAGAAGATAGGGTCAGAGAGGCAGCGAGGAAGCACAGAGAATTCGATGACGACACAAAATGTAAGCAAAGACAGAGAGCACACGATCTTGAATATCTGGAAAGAGAGGTTAAAAAACCAGATCCAGTGAGGATGACTTCGACACCAGAAGCATCAGAGAGACCATCTATAGAATATACAATGAGATGGGGCTAGAGCAAGTACCTCAAGGGGAAGGGGAGGATGAGCGCCTGGAGAGCACTCATCTTTATGATGCTGAGGACGTCTTCCGAAGTAGTAGAAATAGAGAACTGTCCCTAGACAGATTTCAGGTTTGAAATCAGTAAGAACAAGGAAGATGCAAGAAGTTGCACGAGTTGGGCACAGACAATGTTAGACGTCGAAAGAGAGGAACATGAGGAAAAGGAGGAAGAAAGGAGACACGGAAAATGATTCTCAGGAAGGAAAGGGATAAGATGGTCAGGTTCTAGTGAGTCTGCCTGAGGGCATCAGAGTCAGCCACACAGTCAGACCGATGCAAAGAAATATTTTACTGTCAGAGGGGGGTGTCTCCACCACCCAATGTGAGTCGACTAAGGACATTACCAGGTAGGTGGCAATGCGGCAATAGACAGAAAAACAATGAGAGAAGAATAAGCTTTCAATGCTGACCTCGGGAGCCGGAAAATGGATACACGAGCTAGAAAAAATGACAGGAGGGAACACGTTAGCTATAGGGGATATCAAGGGTCTTTTAATCGCCATACTTGGTGATAGAGCTGACGATGGGTCGGACATTTGCAGCTTACCCTGGTGTGACTACAGTTAATACTGCACATGACGGAGCGCCGTTTAACAATTGCAGTGCCGCAGTATGGAAAGCATTGCGATTGCTCTATTCGGATACTTCTGACATGCGAGCTATATTGACACGTAAAATGAAGGAGTCAGAGGACCCTTTGCTTTACATTCAGAATTTCCAAGACGCATGGGTACTGGAAACGCAGGAATCTTGGGGGAAGTCCATGCCCGTGTTTTACCATATATTATGCCATGCCAAGGCCTGCCAGATCAGGTACAGAAGCAGCTCAAGAAATTGGTAGGGATCGAGGCCAAACCATGGTCTGAAATACCGTTGACCATAGCTCACTATTGCAGGCTACTGCAAGAAAAGAATTGCAAAAAAAGAGGCTGCACGAAAAGCAGAAGAGGTCAAATTAGTGCAGAAGAAATTGCCAAAATATGCCATTGAAAGGGCAATGATAACTAGTACAGACAGACCGAGCTTGCAGCTGGTCAATAATCCACAACAAGCAAATCAGGGTAATAAAGGGTTCTACCCCAGAGGGAGAGGATTTAGGGGAGGAGGATGGCAGAGTAATCGGGGAGGTTTTCAGAGTAATCAAGGAGGTTTTCAAAAGATGCAAAATGGAAGTCAGGATATGTGAAATGGGCAAATGATCACACCACCGCCAATATCTTGACTGTGTGGGATGA
Organism: Ambystoma mexicanum; assembly: GCF_040938575.1. Lineage (NCBI taxonomy): Eukaryota > Metazoa > Chordata > Amphibia > Caudata > Ambystomatidae > Ambystoma > Ambystoma mexicanum. The sequence goes on along the minus strand of NC_090928.1, from coordinate 1,183,779,213 downwards.
CAGGGCACCTAGCACGCACATGCAGAAGTCAAGGCATGATGCAAAATGACTGAGGAACAAGAGCAGGTATGGTGAATCCACCTGTGTTTTTACACAGGGAGGAAATGGAGTTGCACAGAATCACACGGTGCAACAGCAAACCCAAGGAGCACAGCAAAGCTTGCAACCTCACAGACACCAAGTACAGGTCAGGCTGCATCCGCTGGGATAAGAGTTAACACTGGTGATGGGGGAAGACCATTTACGCAAAATGGGACAAAGTTGTATATGGACTAGGACAGCTCACTGGGAAACCTTATGTGTTCTATCCTTTCAGTGACACCAGACCCTCACCAGGAACCAAGGGTGGATGTCATTATAGGGGATAAAGAATATTCCTTCTTAGTTGACATGGGTGCAACACGCTCGTGTATACGTGAAGGCAAGTTTTCCTGGTCCGGCGATGCTATAAATACTCAGGGCTTCACAGGAGCAACAAGTTGTGTTCCTTTTACAGATACACTTCCAGTCTCTATAGGGGAATGTGATATGAATGACCACTGTTATATTCAAGACAAACCCCACTAAATTTCTTGGGACAAGATCTAATGACACAGTTAAATATGACAGTTTCGTTCACAGAGAAGGGCATAGTATGTTCAACTCCAGGAATGCACCATTTGAACGTATGCAAGATGATTAGAGCATACGCAGGACACACAGCTATGACAGCCCATTAGAGCCAGAAATATTTGCATACAGAGTATGTGTTGTGTGCTGATGGCAGGGCTATCAGGCCTTGCAGGCAAAACCATGAGAACCCCATTGAATTTCTGTTTAGGCCAAGAATACCTATGCACGAAGAAGAGGGACAAGTATTTCCCTTGATGATACACACAGCTGTAATATGAGGGAAAACGGCTTTGATCGATGGTTGTGATGATGAAGGCCGACAATGGTGCACAGTAATCGCCGTTGAAGAAAGGCACAGATTGACTGACGTCACTGATGACGATATGTTTGACGAACAAACAAAAAGAGAAGTGCCCCAGAGAATCATGTTGGCACAGAACCGTCCTGAATATTTTGAGATCGATATGGCCCAGGTGCCTGTCTCAGTATGGACCACAGGCCCCTATGACGTAGGCTTATTGAAAGGAGTCGGAGAAGTAAAAATCAAACTGAAGCCAGAAGTGATTTTACCAAAGGCACAATAGTATCCCATGTTTAGGGAGGCAGATGAGGGAATTTTCAAGACAATTTCGGCTATGGTGGAACAGGGCAGTCTGAGGATCAAACAGAGGAGGCAAAAATCATAGCCCTAGATATAAGACAATGGGCCTCATTACGACCCTGCCGGTCCGGAAAGAACGGTGGTAAAACCGCTGCCACCGTTCTTTCCGGCCCGGCTGATTAAGAGTCCTGCAGGCGGGAGGTGTCACTCCCGCCAGGTTTGACCTGGCGGGTTTGACACCACCCGCTTGCAGGCAGACATGGAAACACTGTCTCTGTCATAGATGGAACCAGTGTTTCCATTGTCCCCATTCCCATGGAGTCCTATGGGGCTCCATGGGAATGGGGACATACACAATTTCGCCTCCGGAATTCCCGGTCGTAATGCACCGGTAATTCTCGGAATCACGGAGGCGGAATGGTTATATGGGTCTGGCGGTGACCTGCCGGTTTCTCCGGCTCGGTTACCGCCGGACTCGTTATGAGGCCCAATTTGTAACTCTGCAAACAAAGAGAGAACTAAACAAAGGTACACAACAAAGCAACGACATGTTCTGGACGTGATGATCGAGCACTCTAAATTAAAAAAAGCGAGTAACCAAATCAGGGAAGGAGCCTCGCAAAAATAATTGGTTGGACTACAAAACAGATAACCAAACAAATGGGTCACACAAATTGATTCTAGAGCATATCCTGAAGGTCAAAGATGGCCTGATTCTACAATGAGCAAACTTGATGAGGTTATTGCACTCTGTACCACAACTTCGGATAATCGAACCAAAAGACATTCATATAGTTGCCTTCCCATTTGAATCACAAACAGATCTTATATGTATGCATCTTGCAACAAAGGCAATTACGAACTTAATTGAGTCGGTCACTGAAGACCTTAGGAGGACCTTAGACTCCTCTCTAGCGCCATGATACCTTCGGGTGACCGAGCGCTTTATAAGTGAATATAACATAACATAACATACTAGGCTTGATCTCAAAGCATTTGAAAGTGAAGAAACAGATTGTGACAGACGAATACACCCCAGAAAATGTGATATATCTCCTCTGAAATTCCAAAACTCGGAAGATCAGGAAGATGACATTAACACCAATCCCATGAGATTTTCACCAACAGTACTACGGGGCTTAGAGCCCTACGAATAATCGTAAAAGTACTCACGATGATAACAAAGGGACAAAATCTACCAACCATTCCAACATGGCGAACAAAATAGATGATTCAGCATCATGGGATTGGTTACCAGCGACCCGTCTGAGCCAGAACAAACAATAGATTGTCTACTGACAGGAACAAAGAAACTTCAGGATTGCCTTCTGGAACTTAGAGGTTTCAGTCACTTATTTGAAAATATGAATCCGGAACTCCTAACCAAGGACCTAATATGTATACAAGAATGTTGGCTACAAAAACACCATTTTTAGATGGCCGCTCCTTTTATCTAAATAAAGCTTACAAGGGCCTTATGGGAAGACCATCAGCTGGTTTATTGACAATCGTAAAAAACAGTCTGAGAGGAAAAATAGTACGAACCATGTCGCCCTAGCCTCTCATACAAATTGTGGTAATGCAGGAAGACCAACCAATGCTTGAAATAAAAACAATGTAGATCTTCTTTATTTGTATTGGAACAGCAAAGTCAAGGATGGTGATCAGTTTTTGCCGATGGTTATGAAACATATAGATAACCTTAGAGCGGAATTTAATAATTCTACAATATTTGTTTGTGGTGACCTAAACATAAATTGCCTCAAGGCTAACAGTATGAAAACAAATCCACAGTCAAACCAAAAGAAAAAAGAAACTTGATCTAAAAGATGGCTGAACGAAACCAAAATAAGAGATCTGCACAAGGTAAATGTGGAGGGTGATTTGACAGGAGTCACAACATGGACAGCCCACAAAGCGTGTGCAACACTGGACTATTTTTTTGTTGACTCTGTCACGTTTCAGAAAATAATATCCATGAAAATTCTGAATACCACAAAGAGCGATCTAAGTCAACTGCTTCTAACTTGCACTCAAATAACCCTACAAACTGATGGACTAAGCAACAACAAAGAAATTAAATGGTCTCATAAAGTGAACGTAAATAACGGCCTGAACAGACTGTGTCTTTCAAACAAAGCGCTATCTTATTTAAAAACTGCAATAAAAGGTTGGATGGATGAAACACCCACAGTGATCGAGTATGATCCTGTTTAAGTCAATTTAGAGTATTAAATACCAAAAGCTCGAAATGTCAAATCAGAAGTCTACAGCAATATGACCAAGAGTTAGCCGAAAAGAAAAAACAGCTATCTAAAGACCTGCAAGCTTTAAATAAGAAAGCTTTGATAGAGAGAAAGAGAAGAGCATGATAGCAAAATATTGCAGTGGCTAAAATCACATTAAGCACAATTGTGTCATCAGGATTCTGAACAAATGATCATGGTGATAGAAAAAAAAAATCAGATTTTTTCTGGACCCTAATAAACAAGCAGTTACAAACACAAAAGGACACGAACGGATGAATCCTATGCCCGAATCGCAATAGCTTCAATATTTTGGAGAAATCTACGAACAAACTAAATCTGAATCAAGCCACATAGGCAACATAGCAAATAAAAACCCTTGGGCTATAACTTTCTCAAGGAATAAAATTCTTGCGCTCATTAAAAAGACAAATGCTTCACGTGCCCCGGGACCAGACGGGTTGACGTATTCCATCCTAAAACAAAACCCGAAATTATGGTCCAATTTGAACTACGTCCTCTTCAACAGAATCAATGCTCACAGGCAAATACCAGAATCCTGGAAGAAAGCAATTGTTCTACCAATCTTCAAAAAAGGCGATCGATCAAAACCAGAAAAATATCGGCCAATATCCTTATTGGATGTTCTAGGAAAACTGGAAGTCACACCCGCAATCATGTATGCAGGAGACACCTGCTTAAGACTGCCTTGGGAAGTTTGGGACAAATTAGAGGCCAGATTCTGGAAAAGAATACTAGGACTGCCTAATTGCATACCAATCGGTGTGATTAGACATGAATTGAGACTTCATTCTCTGCTTGTTCAGGTGATATGGAAAACTTTAACAACTTACAGGAAAGGGGAACTACTTGATTGCCGGCCACAATACGAAATAATGAAGACCCAAAACGTGGTCTCAACCTTTTGGCCTCTTAACATCTGGAGAACAAAATGCAAAGAAATCTTGGAGAATCTGTGCATCAATGCTGAAATGTTACATAACAATCCCAAAAAAACGAAAGCAGTATTGCTATCAGTGGACTGGGCCCAAACAGAAGCGGCCCGTGCAGACTCCAAATCACATACACGATCATTCAATTTGGTTGGTTTTCCAAAAACACTACCTAACTATCTGAAGAAGAATGCGAACCCGAAACATGCTTCAAACTAAATATCATAAGAACAAAACCAAATTTAAGGAAATACGGTGTCGCAATGGATGACAAATGTCAATCGCTACAACATCTACTCCTGTTTTGTAAAGAGCTGAAAACAGAGAGAGAAAAATTGCTTCAATGTTTGCCATCATCATGCGGCTTGGATTCTGATGCCTGGTGGGAAGCTTTGTACGTTGTTCTCAATAATCGAACAGCAAGAGCTTGGGCTCGTACTTAGAAACGATGCGATTAAAAGTTGACAGACATGATGGCAAGCATCTGAATCAAACCATCTCTAGCCAAGTTGTCGCCACACATAGTGTCATGACCACTGTGAGGGGGCACAAGTTGTGCCACAAGCAGGCCCCCACCAGAACCCTGAGGGCCTTAAAACCACTGCAAAAGGGCTCCTGGAGCCAGTCTTGGCGCCTTTGGCACCAGGCTCATATGTAGGAAGGAAGGGCTATTCAAACTAGGTCCCATTTATGTACATGGGCCTTTAAATCCAACATGGAAGCACCCACACAGTCTAGTTCTAAGAACCAAGCCATGCGGTCTAGTGTTTTGGGTGTGGCAGGCCTGGAACTACTTTCCCTGATACTACTATACCTGGGCTATTTAAACCACACCCTGACTGCAGAACACGCTTCGTGTTATTCTGCAACCAGCAGTGTGACGCTCACGGTGTCCATCTCCTGGTCTCCAGTATCTTCCTGCAATCCTGCAAGAACAAGATTATTCTGTTTTACCTGAGAAAACACCATCCAGCACTCAGCATCTCAACTGGGCTGCAATCTGTGAAACCGAGAGAAGAAGAAACATCACTCACCTGTGAGTACTAGCTTAAGGACTTAAGGAGGTACACGCAGCCCGGCACAAAACCAATGCCTTAAAACGAGAGTTAATAGTCACAAAAGACCGTACTGATGAACTAAGCAAACAGCTACTACAAACAACAGGTGGGGCAGGCTCCATTGCCCGGATTCGCCCGATCCGTTGCTACACCATCATCAGTCAATCCAGTACAGATAACGTTGCCGGGAGCAGTACCCCTGGCACCACCAGAACGGTTTAATGGAGACCCCAGAAGGTATGCAACATTCATGAACCAGTGCTGCCCCCATTTTCTTTGTAGGCCTCGGGCTTTCCCAAACGACCAGGCGAGGGTGGCCTTCGTGTTATCATATTTGAGTGGAAGTGCCGCAGTCTGGTCGGTATCTTTAGTAAGCGGGATGACCCATTACTGCAGAACTTCAGCAGTTTCCAATAGGAGATGGAAAAGTTATTTGCTCAACACTTGCCTGGACAAGCTCTTGATAACGAACTCATGTCCCTCCGCCAAGGGAATCAGGATTTGCTGACTTATATTGCCACCTTTAATAGACTGGTTGTAGATGCGGGGTGGCCAGAAGATAAAAGAACCACGTTGTTTCATCAGGGCCTCCAAAGAGACCTGAAGGATGTCCTTGCTCAAGTGGTAGACCCACCTAAAGACTGTGCAGAGTTTATCAACCTGGTAGTTCAGTTGGACCACAGATTATAGGATCGATGAACATCGTGCCATGTACGTACGTTCAAAAGACAATGTTCAACGTCCATCAGAAAATACCACAGAACCCATGCAGATTGGATGAGTACACCTCCTTTAACCAAGGATGAAAGAGACAAGAGGAGCCAGCTACAGTTATGCCTATACTGCAGTAAATCTGGTCACTACCTAAAAGAATGCCCAGTGAAACCTCCAAGGAAGGTGGTAGGTGCTACAGATAAAGAAGATGATGGAAAGGAATCAGGAAAACTACCAGCATAGAGGTCCGCTTGTCGAGCGAGAAGGATGAGTCACAGACCTCACATTTCGCCCTACAGGTGACCTTGATCAGTCACCAACGACCGTCACGGATGCATGCCATAGAGACATATATAGACTGCGGAACAGTTGGTAATTACATAGATCGAGATCTGGCAGCAGAAATGAGACTTCCCTTATGCACAAAACCAACAACTGAAAAGGTAAACACTGTTGACAGTACAGAAATTGCTTCGGGACCAGTAACCCAATGCACAACAGAATTAACCCTTCTGTGTCAGGATGGACATCAAGAAGCAATCACGTTTGACCTCATCAAAGCTCCTTAGTTCCAGTTGATCTTAGGGATGCCATGGTTAGTAACTTGCAATCCCCACATAGACTGGCGTGCAAAGAGACTGACCTTTTCCGACGAATGCACCCATGCTTGCTACCCGAAATCTATACCACAGCCAAACCTGAAATCTGTTCAAGGAATAGCATCAGGGATAGCGGAACCAATGGACACCTTACCAAAAGAATATCAGGATTATCAACACATTATCGCCACATGGGCCCTATGACTGTCAGATCGACCTGATACCTGGCGCACAGGTTCCTTGTGGCCGAATTTATGTACTTACGGAAACGGAAAATCTCCACTTGAAGTCCTATCTGGATCAGTACCTGGCTAATGGGTCTATCCGCCTGTCAAAGTCACCCGCAGCCTCTCCCTTATTCTTCATACCCAAGAAGGAAGGAGATCTGAGGACTTGCATCGATTTCTGCGCACTTAATCAAATCACAGTAAAAAAACACTACCCTTTGCCCCTTGTCCCGGAACTGTTGGACCAAGTCAAGGATGCCCGAATCTACACCAAACTAGACCTCAGAAGAGCATACCACCTTGTACGTGTTAACAAAGGGGATAAATGGAAATCCGCATTTCTCACCAATTATGGCCTGTACGAATATCAGGTAATGCGTTTCGGGCTGTGCAACACTCCTGCAGCGTTCCAATACTTCATGAATGATGTATTACGGGAATTAATTGATGTCTGTGCCCTGGTTTATATTGACGACATCCTGGTGTATTCCCCCTCTGAAAGAGATCATGTGGAACATGTTCGCTCAGTCCTTGCAAAATTTCGCCAGCACAAACTGTACGTTAAACTCGAGAAATGCCCCTTCCATGTCACCGAAGTTGAGTTCCTCGGTTTTGTTCTCTCGCCAAAGGGAGTCAAGATGGATTTACACAAAGTAGATGGCATCCTTAATTGGCCATCACCTTCTTCACTTAAAAGAACCCAAAGCATGCTCGGCTTTGCAAATTTTTATCGCCGATTTATTCCAGATTTCTCAGATAGTCCACCCAATCACATTGTTAGCGAGAAAAAACAACAAAAATTCCAATGGACTTAAGAGGCAGAACAGGCCTTTCAAGAACTCAAGAAAATATTCACCTCCATGGCAATTTTGTTAGGACATCCTCGCCCTGATCTCCCCTATGTAGTGGCAACGGATGCTTACAGCGTAGCTATGGGGAGCAGTTCTCTCTCAAAGAGATCCAGAGACAGGCCATTTACACCCCGTGGCCTTTTGGTCACGTACATTTTAACCACCAGAACTTAACTATGCAATTACAGAAAACAAATTGTTGGCAATAAAATCAGCCTTCAAAGCCTGGCGGCAGTATCTATTAGGTGCCACAGATACCATCACAGTAATCACAGATCTCTGAAACCTTCAATACCTAAAGCCAGCAAAAGCCCAATCGTCACGACAGTTGCGGTGAGATCTATTCTTCGAAGAATACGATTACGTAATAACATACCGACCAGGAGTTCGGAATGGGAAGGCCAATGCCTTGTCTTGTATGGGTGTTGAAGAGAAAATGAACAGTACCCTGAACCCTGTTGCCATCATCCCAAGTGATAAACTACTGGAACTCACCACCACATCAAGATAAGATTCTAACCTTAACGAACCCCGGGATCTTGCAGAAATGGAATTCCCAAAATGAACATCACACGGTTCTGGATCGATTACCCTACTTCAGGTAATGACTATATCTACCAAGTAAAGATCTGCAAGAATTGGTCATGTTTGGTTAACATGATTCCCTGATCGAAGGCCATCCCGGAATTGCTAAGACTCTAGCGAAGGTTAAACGGAATTATTGGTGGCCAACCTGGCGTAAGGGCATTGCTTAATTTGTTCTATCCTGTGGGATATGTGCACAGAATAAATCACAAGAACAGAAACCAGCTGGCCTCCTACAACCACTGGATATTCCACCATCTCCCTGGCATATTCTTTCTCTTGATTTTATTACAGATTTACCTCCCTGTCAAGGTTTTAATACCATTCTGGTGGTTGTAGACCTGTTCTCTAAAATGGCACATTTCATTCCATTTAAAGGACTTCCTAACGCTACTGGTCTGGCAAAAGCATTTCTTGAACAGATTATAAAACTACATGGTTTCCCCTCAGTCCTAATCTCAAATCGTGGAAGCCAATTTGTATCCAACTTCTGGAGGAAATGTTGTACCATGGCACAAATCAATGTTCGATTATCCACTAGCCATCACCCCCAAACATATGGACAAACAGAAAGAATAAACCAGACATTAGAACAGTATCTACGTTGCTTGCTGCATCAAGTAGAAGAGAATTGGAAAGACTTGTTATGGACAGCGGAATACGCATAGAATAAATCCATACACACCAGCACGGGACAAAGCTCGTTCTACACAATATACGGAAGACATCCACGTACCTCTGAACTAGACTCCCCCACGACCTTGGAAATGCCAGCGGTAAAGACTCTACACACAAGCATAACCCAAGCCTTCAAAAGGGCAAATGAACATTTACTGCAAGCCAAAGACAGACAAATAAAATTCTCGAACTGGCATCGAAAGACAGCTCCCGATTACCAAGTTGGAGGCGAAGTATGGTTGACATCAAAACATGTGCCCATAAAAGGTACCCGGACCTTTCGTCCAAGATATCTAGGACCTTATACCATCGAATCAGTGATAAATCCGGTGGCCGTCAAGTTAGCCTTACCACCAAGCATGCAAATTCATCCGGTGTTAAATGTGTCACTTGTAAAACTTGTACAACCAGGGACCCGAGTCTTAACACCACCAAAACCTGTGCTAGTTGATGGAGACCCAGAATTTGAAGTTAAAAACATCCTGGACTCGAAACGTACCAGATCTAAGCTATACTATTTAGTAGACTGGAAAGGGTACGGGCCTCAAGACAGAACTTGGGAACCAAGTGAACATATTCACGTACCAAGTCTGATTAAGAGGTTTCACCTGAATAACCCCACCAAACCCAGACCGGACAGGAAGGATACCATGAGAGGGGCCTTGGGGGGGAGTGCTGTCATGACCACTGTGAGGGGGCACCAGGCTCATATGTAGGAAGGAAGGGCTGTTCAAACTAGGTCCCATTTATGTACATGGGCCTTTAAATCCAATATGGAAGCACTCACACAGTCTAGTTCTAAGAACCAAGCCATGTTTTTGGGGTGGCAGGCCTGGAACTACTTTCCCTGGTACTACTTTACCTGGGCTATATAAACCACACTCTGACTGCAGAACACGCTTCGTGTTATTCTGCAACCCGCAGCGTGACACTCACCGTGTCCAGCTCCTGGTCTTCAGCATCTTCCTGTAATCCTGCAAGAACAAGATTATTCTGTTTTACGTGAGAAAACACCATCTAGCACTCAGCATCTCAACTGGGCTGCAATCTGTGGAAAACCGAGAGAAGAAGAAACATCACTCACCTGTGAGTACTAGCTTAAAGACCTCCGGCGAACTGCTACCACAGCTGCTGTTCGAACATTGCGACATGCAATAACGAGAAAGGGGAAAACAATATTAGAAGGCACGCTTCCAAAACATCGAATTCCATCAGTCTTACCCGAATTCCATTGCGCTATGCCACGCTTCCATCCGGAGCACCACAGCAAAATCTGCAAAGGAAAAGAGACATATTCAGGTTCGCTTTCAATATTAAACAACCGCACAGCGATGTACTTACCTTAATGGATTCCGGGGGCCTGTTTTTCATCGCGCTCTGATCCACTTGCAGCACCACAGTGGCCTGTGAGGAGAAGAAGAAGAAAACACAGGTTAGCATTAAAATACAACAAAGGCGCAGCGCTTCGCGCTTTCTCTTACCTAGAAAACGTGCCTCTTCATCCGGCACGCCAGCATCAAGACCTTCGCACCTGAAAAGGAGATAAAGACATTAACGAATTCCCACCATAAACAGAACAAAGACTTGCAATTAACAAACCTACCTGCTTACCAGCAGATTTGGGGTCACACAGGCCTGGGCCCAAGGAAGGCGTACTGCACCAGTGAAGCAACTCGGGAAGCTCGCCAACAAACGTCAGTCGCCCCTGCACAAGAAACACAGGACAGACAGCTCACACTACAAATAACTAAGATTCATTATTCAGCGCTGGGCAACTAACGCATCCAGGGTTCCAGATCTCAGAGCCTTCCAGGCGCCCCCGGGGATATCAGGTGAGCGTAACACATAGCCAAACGAAAAATGGATAACTAGGCCATTAAATGATAAAGGAACTGTTAATAGTGAAAAAAAAACAAATGTACTTATGGAGTTTCACAGTCGTTTGGCTTGGCAAGAAAAGACAATAAGGGACGATAAAGCAAAAAATTGTGTTAATTTAGTGCTTAATAAAAAAAATATATATATATATATAAGGGGACAAAGGGACAGCCTGTCCATAGGGAATGCCAGGCCATTGGTCTCAGCCCAGTCCGTCCGTCCATCTTCCATCACGTGGGGTTTGCCCGGCTCATCATCTCCAGAAAACCAAGGCCAAAGGAGCAATTAACTACTTTTGAAAAATAGTGTTGCTATATCATTATACAGTGCACCTGGCATCCTCGAAAGACTGGCACTGTAGGAGTCTCGAGGTCACACTAACCCACATACACAGACATTTCACTCATCCCGATCGCGTCTCTGGGCTTCCAAGGCTTCCAAGGCTTCCACCCTCACTTTTGAACTATGATTAATCCCTCTACCTCATATTACAAATCACGTCCCTGTGAAGAAAAAGTGGGATTACTATGTTCTTAGATCTTTTATGGTTGCTTGGTGTTTCGGTTGGTGGTCTGGGGTCAACTGGTATCTTGGAATTCGTGGGTCTTAGGACTGGGGCAGGGGCATGGGCCATAACTCATGGTTGACAGGGTAGGGGGCAGAGGCCTGTTTTGCCAATTTGTGATAACACGTACACCAAGGCGCCCAGGACTGTCTCATGGCCTTTCGGGGCACATTCGTTCTTAGAACAAACATATTGGCAACAATCTTAGAACAAAGGAGAGTTGCAGTGGAAACCAGCAGCAACGTGGGCCTCTACTCATCAGCGCTTGGGTATATTTAGATGTCCTTGTCAGGTTTGCGACCTGTGTTTAATACACTGAGTACTTCATGGCCATGCAGGCCCTATGCTTCTGCCATAGCTCCAAAATCGTATCTGCTTATATGCACGCACTATGTTTAAGCATCTATATTGGGTATATCGCGTGGGGACCCTTTGGCCACCCTCTACCCCCTGGGCTATTGGAGGTCTTCTAATGGGGCTCACCTTACCCTAAAGCACTGAGGGGGTGGGAAAGGTTCCTTCCCAGCATTAGGTGACATCAGAGCCTCAAATATGGAGTTGGCAATGAAGTCAGTGAAACTGGAGGAAGTTCACGTGATGGAGAAGCATCCACCAAAAAGTCAAGGGGCAAGAAACACCTGGTGACAAAGAAAGCAATGAAACACTTCCACCTCTGCCCCATGCCTGCAATGTGGCTATGACCTTCCCCATACGAAGGAGTGTCCAGCTAAGGGCTACACGTGTACTAGATGTGGTAACCAAAACCACTTTGCAAGGGTTTGCAGGGCATCCGCCACATCAGCGTATCACGTGGCAAAGAACATCCGAGAGACACTCCCCCGGATCGAGCAATGCAAAATGCAAACACCACGTCAGTCGTCACCAGATAGCAACAGCAAGGAGAGGACAATGGTGATGAAGATGAGGATGTTTACTTCATCTCGGCGTGCTCACGGTAAGAGGCAAAGCAAAGCGCCAACCCAGGTGCTCATTGACTATCTTGGACAGCTCTGTCCCAGTGCTTCTTGACACTGGTGCGTCTGTCAGTGTCATGGCCTATGTGCAATACCGACAACTGCCAGGACCTTCGCCACTCCAAGCAACCAAAGTGTGCATATTTACTTTCAGAAGCAAAACCCAACTATCTCTGCCTGGAAGGTGCCCTTTTAGCCCCCGTCAAACATGGTGACATCTCCTTACATGCCTACTTCTATGTGTCCAAAGTAGGCACCCAGGCCCTGCTAGGCTGTGCCGCAGCCGAGGCCCTCAAACTCATTCAGTTTGCAATACAGGGTGTTCCTAGAGGATGTGCAAGCACTACTGAAAAAATTCCAAAATGTGTTCATGGCATTGGTCGAATGGCAGGAGGGCCAATCTGAATCCACATCGATGACACCATCCAACTGGTGGCGTTGAAACACTGTTGAGTACCTTTCCATAGAGTAGAAAAGAAGATACAAAACCTTGTCAATCTCAACGCCATTAAGCGAGTGGAGGGGCCCACCCCCTGGGTGTCCCCAGTAGTCATCGCCCAAAAACCACAGCAGCCTACAGTGTCCGCATCTGTGTTGACATGAGACTACCAAATAAAGTCATAAAACGAGAATGACACTTAACACCAACGCTGGACGACATCATAGCTGAACTGGAAGGTGCAACCTTTTTCTCCAAACCCGACCTTCGATCAGGATACCACCAGATGCTGCTTCAACGGGACAGCCGGCACATTACCACATTTACAAAATACGTTGGCCTGTACAGGTACAACACGCTCAATTTCGGCATCTCATCGATGGATGAAGTTTTTCAAAATGCCATAAGGGGAGCCCTGGCACGATTGCCTGGAACCTTAAATATGAGTGATGATCTTGGAGCGCTGGTTATGCGGTTGCTTCCTTGCTTGAAGAGCTCCGACAGGCTCCAAGCCGTAAAAGCAAACAAATTGGCTCAAACCCATGGCAGCGAGCGAGGGACAATGCTGAATAGTGGTAGAAAGGGGACTGAAGATACCCTGTGCAGTTGCAAGGAAAACCGCAGCCCACAACTCCAGGAATCCAGGACCGTAGTCCAGGTTGACCCACCAAAGGCCGGCTCGCAAAGATGGCAGTCCCCTAGGGAGGCGCGCATTGAGACCCGCGCCATCAAAGCTAACAGCAGGTAGAGTCGAAGCAGCCACCCCGTAGTCGAGGGAGCAGAGAGCGGTTTGCTCCGTCCACATTGTGGGACACCAGCAGGGAGCCGGCGCCCACCGATGCAGCACAGCAGCCACAGAAATGCTGAAGTGGAGTGCTGATCCGGTGCGGTCCCCCCCAATGTGAGGAGAGAGCCCTGGAGGGCTGTAAACAGGACTGGCATATAAAGACCTGCAGCGGCTCCAGACGAGCTGCCTCGGCATGGGAGGCATATGGCTGATGTCGGAGAACCCTCGCAGCAGCAATCCCTGTTGTACTAACAAGGCGAATGGTCATTACAGAGGTGGCAGACCGCGAGAAGACGGCCCTCAGAGGGACAACAGCGGTATGAAGTAAGTCCACCCCCCGCACCTACTCATCTACTTATCTCAAACACACAGGCATACCGGGGACTGGGCCACCTGGCGGAGAGGACTGAGAGGGCTCAGAGTGAGGCCAGCCCAGCTCCATCAGGGCACAGGCCCTTCTCCCCCCGCAGTGTTAGCAAAGTGGCTCCAGGACCCTGGTGAGGGGCAATCCTTACCTGATAGCTGCCTAAAAAGGCCCAAGAGAGAAGGTGCCGCTGCAACATAAAGGCAGCCTGAAACCCCACCGGTAAAGTCAGCAACAATAAAAAGGAGAAACAGGCGACATATAGCAACCTGCATCTGGGAATAGCCTGAAAGGGGAGAGGAGAGGGAAAACCAGTGCCCTTCGCCCCTGCCGGCATCACCCACACAGAGACCAACAGCCCAACAAAGGGCAAGGGGGAAAAGAGAACCCCCCCAAACAAGAATTTAACCACTCTGACACCTCGCAAGGGGCGGCAGGAGCAGGAATACCACTGGGAGAGCAGCTATCAGCAACTAAACCCAGGCCAGACCATCCCCACAGCCTGAGAGACACCCAAACATAACGGCCAATAAACCCAAAGCCCAGAAGGCAGCTGACATCGCCACCATGCTACAGCAAGACAGGACCAAAAAATCAGACCCTGGACGAGCCACAACCCACTCCCCAGAGCGACCAACAGGGCACTGGGCCACCAAAGAGGACCTACAATCCCTTCTGGCAGACATAAAGACGGAATTCAGGAACTGTATGACCGAAATATCATCCAAGGTGGAAAACCTTGATGCCCGCATGGGGGAGGTGTAACAAAGAGTTGGTGAAACTGAGGAGCTAGCTCTAAACCATGCAGCCCAACTGGGGGAGCTCCAGAGGAAAGTGCAAACTCTGGTAGAGAGTGGTGGAGATATGGCACGTAAGCAAGAAGACATGGAAAACGGGGCCTGGAGGAACAACATTCACATCCGAGGGATCCCAACTAAATCACAGACCAGGCCCTACAAACATACATAGGGGACCTCCTCCAGATGCTTCTCCCGGCCTGCAACAAGCCCCTACTACTGCTGGACTGAACTCACAGGTTGCACGACCATAGGAGACCCCCAGCGAACACCCCCCACCAGATGTAATCACCCAGGTACATTTTTTTCTCCACTAAACAAGTCATCATGGCAGCCAGCTGCACGCAGGGAGACCTAACCTATCAGGGATCGCGGATCCAGAAATATCAGGACCTGGCGGCAGCGACAGTACAGAAGCAAAAGTCGCTGAAACCTCTAACAACTTTTCTCCAAGACCAAAAGATAACATATCAATGGATTTTCCCGGCAACGCTCAGCTTCACCTTTGAAGGTCAATTATGCATGATTAACTCTCTAGGAGAAGCCGTAAGGCATATTGATGGGAGGCCCATCTACAACGGATGAAGATCTGACAAACCCATCACCTTCAGGAGGCCCGAAGGAAGACCGAAAGCCCAACAAAGCTCCTGGGCTAGAGTGGCGCGCCGGAGGAAAACAAAATTCTCACCCTTCAAATCATGAAAGTCCGCCCTCGAACGCTCCCACAAAGCCCTGCAACCTATGGACACTAATCGTAGCTCCCCAATACAAAATGAAAATGCTGGGAGCCTGCACAGCTCACCCCGGCCCTAGGAGTGCACACACTCTTCGGCTCAAGGCCCGAGGGGCCCAACAGGAAGTTAGATATCATTCAGAGTTGTGTTGTTAGAAATGTTGCACATTTGCAAAAAGTTAAAACCCTGGTTGCAATGGACATACAAGACACCTACAGAGTAAAACAATGATGGGGTCCCCCAATCCCCAAGACCTCCTACACCAGTAGAAGAGTCAGACTCATCGGGAGATACCCTGCCTCGCCAAAAACTCTGCTTCATAACCCTTAACGCCAGAGGCCTGAATGACCCCAGCAAACGGAAATCAGTTCTATAATGACTTGAGGATTTTTCGGGCTCGTGGTCTTCCTGCAGGAGACCCACCTGGTCCCAAACGAATTCCGCCGGCTGAGGAGCTGAACCTTCCCGAAGCAGTACTTGGCATCTAGCGATTCCAAAAAAGGGGGCACAGCGATCTTAGTGGCAAAAGGAGTCCCTTTTACAGAATTGGAGGTTCTCAAAAGCCCCGAAGGCTGCTACATTGTGGTGAAGGGCAAACTGTTTGGGCAGTTCTATACCCTAGTCGTAATATACGCCACCAACGTGAAGCAAGAGACCTTATATCAAACCTTGGAAACAGATCTCCATCCATTCCTCGAAGGCCATATAATGATGGGAGGAGACTTCAACGGGGTTCCAAACCCACTGACAGATAAATCCCATCAGCCAGCACCAAAAGATTTCAAAATAGCTCTGGCCTTGCTTCACCTCTTTAAAACCTGCAAAGTCGTAGACGCCTGGAGAGGCCTGAACCCACACACTAAAGACTTCTCCTTCTCACAAGTGCACTGCACCTCCTCCCGCATTGACCTATTGCTTGCTAGCCCCCAGCTGCTTTCCTTCACAGACGAGACAATAATAGGGTTGCCCTGGTAATCCCGACATCCTGACATCCCGGGTGTACGACCCAGGTCCTCCGCCGAGGCCCCAATGGTCCATCTACGATCCGTTACTTAACGCATTGACCACAGCTATCCGCAATTACTTTGTAGAAAACCTCACCGAAGACACGTCTGTAGCCACAAGATGGGAAGCACTGAAGGCAGTCATAAGAGGGGAGCTAATAGTACACACAACAGCTTACCTTAAGCGACGCTCAAAACAACGAGAAGCTCTGGAAAAAGACATAGCAGCAGCAGAGGTAAAACACCACAAAGCCTGGTCACCCAAGGCCACCGGCGCCCTACATCTCGCCCGCAGCAAACTTGAAGCGCGCAATGCAGAAGACACAGCTCAAATCCTCAGCAGAACGAAGCAATGCTACTATGCCAACGGCAACAAAGCCAATAGATTCTTAGTCCGGAAACTGGCGAAAGCCCACTCCCGGAACTACATCGCAGGCCTAAAGGAGACTGAATGGGCAACCCAACATGCGGAGGAGACCAAGCTACGAATAGCAGTGTTACACCTACAAAGCACCATGACGGCCTCCCACAGATCTGCAGACCAGAAAAAGCAGTACGTTTCTGAAGCCTCCCTGCCCCACCTTTCAGAAGCAAACAGGCAAGCCTTAGACCTGCCGATTTCAACTTAGGAAGGTAGACATAGTGATAAAGATCTTGTAACCCAGAGCCCCCGGCGCAGGTGGCTTTCCGCCCCAATTCTATAATTTTTTCAAAGGACCCCTCTTAAGCCACTAACGGATCTCTTCAACTCCTTCCGAGAAACACTTACGATAACACCATTGATGCAAGAATCAACCACAATACTTCTACTGAAACCAGGGTAGGATTTGAGAATCTGCACCTCTCATAGACCCATATCGCTTCTGAACATAGATGTGAACATATATTCCAAAGTGCTGACAAACAAGCTGGCAATGAATCTCCCGGACCTAACGGGGCTCATCCTGGGAAGAGGTGCTGGGGATAACATCTGCCGAGCAACCAATCTAGTGAAAGTGGCGCCAACAACGCATACTGAGAAGGCGCTAATGTTTTCGGATGGCACTAAGGCTAAGGCCTTTCGACAAAGTAGGCTGGGCCTTCAGGCATTCCACTTCAGCCCTCTTCTAGCCAATTACAAATTCCTCAGAACATCCTTGAAGGTAAACCAGAGGCGCTCAACCCCAATTCCCCTATCATGTAGAACCAAGGCAAGGATACCCCCTCTCCCCTCTGGTCTTTGCCCTCATAAAGAACCCTTTGCCCAAAGAATTCGCAATAACCCAGCAATTGGAGGAGTGGACATAGAGGGCGAACAATATAAGGTATGCCTATACGCAGATGACTTGATGCTCTCCCTTACAGACTGCGTCTCCTCTCTCCCGGGAATCCTTGGCTGAACTGGACTGATTCGAACAGGTGGCAGGCTTCTCCGTCAATTACTCCAAATCATTAGCCTTGGCTATAGAGCTACCCGAGAGTACAGTAAATGAGCTACATCAATATGCCCCCTAGCATGGGACATCAAAGCAGTCAAATACTTGGGAGTACAAATCACAGCAAGCCCTGGAGCCCTCTATGCAAAGATCTTCACTGCCCTATTTAATGACCTAGAAGCAGACCTCAACAGATGGGCAGGCCAGGAGATCTCCCTACTGGGAAGAATCGCGGCCTGCAAGATGAACCTTTTACCTAGATTCTTATACGTATGTTCAACCCTGCCAGTGGAAATACCTGCCAATTCACTCCAACGCCTCCAAAAGCTATTCTTCCAGTTCATCTGGAAGAAAGGAAAAGCATGAATCCCAAAGGCAGTGATGACTGGGGCAGCCAAATGGGGCGGAATGGGAGTGCCAAACCTGCATCATTACTATGTGGCGGCACAACTCACGAACGCAGTGGCATGGTCAGTCCCCACCCACACCTCGAAATTGGCAATCATAGAGCATGCCAAGTGCCCTCCACCAATAAGCTTCCTACTGCATGCCTCGGGATCAGCTCGCTGACACTGGACAACCATCCTCTCCTCAACGAAAACCTCTTGGAAGGTCTGGGAATGGGCCTCACGAAGAAAGGGATCCCCTAAGGGCTGAGCCCGAACTCTTCAGTCCTGCAAAACCCAGACTTTACCACAGGCCTCATGGCAACCAACTTCAAAAATTGGAAACAAGTAAGGCTGACATGGATCTCACAACTATACGAGGGCGGTGCCCCCTTAACGTTTGAGGAATGCAAGACAAAATTCACCCTGATGGAAATGGACAGATTCTTGTATACACAGATCCGCCACTGTATTTCTCAGCCACACGTGGCTAGACATATGGGCCCTCATTACAACTCAGGCGTTAAGGGTTAACGCCACCGTTAACCCTTAACGCCTGATTCCCACCTTAACGCCTGCTTTTTGCAGGCGTTAAGTTCCATGGTGCTAAGGCACCTTGGTGCTAATTACGGCACCGTAATTTACGGTGCCGTAATTAGCGCCTTCCCCACTCCCATTATGCCCTATGGGGCAAAAATGGGAATGGGGAAGGGAAAATGGGAAATGGGGATTTACCGCCCCACTCACCTTGTAATGGGGCGGTAAATCCGCCATCCACCATGGTGTAAACGTAGTTTACACCATGGTGGTAAAGTTGGTGCACTTAGCACCTCAGTTGTAATGAGGGCCCAACAGCAAAGCCACGAGATGCGTAACGAAGAAGGAATGCACACTCAAACTACTATGTCGCTGGTATTACCCCCCAGAGCGCCTACATCATTTTATGAACTTGTTGAGCCCAGAGTGCTGGAGACAATATGGGGCGCAAGTTATATACCTCCACATGTGGCGGGACTGCCCAGTGGCTGGAAAATTCTGGGAAGAGGTGCTCCGGACCATTGAAGCGATCACACTCTGGTCCCAGAGGTGATCCTACTGGGAGTGCCATCAGCAGATAGCTGCCGAAAGAATGGCCAAACGCAAGACTGATAACCCAGCTGCGCTGGTGGAACAAATCACCATAGCCCAGAAGTGGAAGTCACAGGAGGGCTCACTGCTGATACTATGGTGGTTAAAAGTCTGGGACATTCTGATGGCAGAAAGGGAAACGGCTGCGAGAGAGGAAGCTCTACACCGCTTTACAGACTGCTGGTCTCTGTGCTGGAATACGACCGTGAATTCCCGGCACTCAACTTTAAATCAAAACTGGCAGAGCGGACGTTGCACTCCTAGAGGAGATGGGACCTGAGCCGCAGCTTGATTGAGGGAGTTCTGAGGTGACTCCATAAGCCTCTGTAACCATACTGTTGCAACCGACTTTAAATAAAGTTGTTAACCAAAAAAATAAATAAATATATATATATATATTGATATCCTGATCCATGCTAAATTGGAAGGCAAGCACCTGTAATGACTGGAAAAGGTATTATCCAGGATACAGTCGCTGGGGTTGACCGTTCACTGCGAAAAGTGTGAGTTCCTCAATAGAAGGATAGAATTCTTTGGTTTTGTATTAAAGGAGGGAGCCCCTACTGCCCATTATGACAGGCGGCTCAGCCAATGCACCACTGCAAATTCAGAAATGGCTGCTGGTGCTTCAAGAGTCCAGCGTCAACCTAGTGTACAGGCCTGGGCAATAAACTGCTGCAGACCACCTGTCCAGACACCCACAAGCCAAGAGCAAGATAGCACAATAGGATGTCGCAGAGGAATATGTGACAATGGTTACTAAGGGGACAATTCCCAAGTCCATGGATGTCGGAACTCAGAACCGCATCGAAGCATGGCGGTTGCTTCCGACTCGTACAAGAGGCCATGGAGTCAGGTCAGTGGAAGTCGGTACTGGAAAACCTCGGGAACTGAACCCAAGAAGCCAGTATAACACTGGAACAGTCATGCAAAGTGAGGAATGTTATGTTATGTTATTTTGCACTTATATAGCACCTTATATACCATTGGTATGGTCTGAAGGCGCTGGTAGGTTGAACGCCCTTGGGAACCGAAGTTCAGATCAGTAGAGAGAGTAGAGAGAGTCAAAGGTGCATGTGAGCACCGGGTATGTGTGCAGCTCGTGCGGTATTCGTGTAGTAGCTGCTTCTTAGCGGTAGGTGTGGTGGTTGCGAGATCAGGAGAATGTGTTCGTTCTGGCAGGTTTTATCCAGAACGGCTGTGGCTGCGTTAGCCCTGAGGAGAACGCCTGGCTGGTGGTATGAAACCAGCAGTGTTTACTTAGAATGATGTGCAGTGAGCGGCGGATGTTGGTATGAGAACAGTTATACTGAATGGTGTCATAGTATCTTTGTGTTCTAGTTGAGTGGTGATGTAAAGAAGAGAGTAAGCGTGGTGGTGTGATATGATGGGTTATATGCTCTTTAAATGCTCTCTGCATTCTAAGCCATACTATAAATGTCATGCAATTCTACGGGCTCCAGTCCGTCCAGTACTCCTGTCTGCCCCACGCGCCCTAGTCTGTCCCACACATGCACTCTTGTCTACCCACGCATGCCCTCTCTGCACTTCCGCAATCATCCACTATCCACACTCGTGGGCTCTACATACTCGTCCGCTCCACATATTCATCTGTTCTACACACTCATCCAGTTTACGCTCATCCATTCTGCGTATTCATCTGGTTTGCGCATTCCTGCATTCTACTCGCTTTCTGAGATTTACGCACTCATCCGCGTTACGCACTCCCCCTCTCTACTCCCTCTGTACACACTCACCCCCTCTCTGCACTCACCCCCTCTATGCACCCACCCCCTCTGAGCACCCACCCCCTCTGCGCACCCACCGCCTCTGCGCACCCACCCCCTCTGCGCACTCACCCCCTCTGCGCACTCATCCCCTCTGCGCACTCATCCCCTCTGCGCACTCATCCGCTCCAACACCCATCCGCTCCAACACCCATCCGCTCCAACACCCATCCGCTCCATACACTCATCCGCTCCATACACCCATACACCCATCCGCTCCAACACCCATCCGCTCCAACACCCATCCGCTCCATACATCCATACACCCATCCGCTCCATACACCCATCCGCTCCATACACCCATCCGTCATCTACACTCTTCCGTCCTATACACTCTTCCGTCCTATACACTCTTCCGTCCTATATACTCTTTCGTCCTAAACACTCTTCCGTCCTAAACACTCTTCCGTCCTATACACTCATTCTGCTCTGTATACTTATTTCGCTCTATACACTCATTTCGCTTTATACACTCATGTGCTCTATAGACCCAACCGTTCTATACATTCATCTGCTCCGGCTATCTACACACTCTCTGCGCTTCTGTATTCATCTGCTATCCACACTCGTGCGCTCTACATACTCATCCACTCCACATACTTATTTGTTCTACACACTCATCCGGTTTACGCTCATCCGTTCTGCACATTCATCAGGCTTACGTATTCCTGCATTCTATCCGCTTTACTGTGTCTACACACTCATCCAGGCTACACGCTCATCCGCTCTACACACTCATCCGCTAAATATGTTTATCCGTTCTATACACTCATCCGATATACATTTTCATTTGATTTCCACATTCATTCGAACTATATAGTTATCTGTTCTTCCATTCATGCATTCACCCACTCAGCACATCTGCTTCACCTGCTTCATCTATTGTAACTATTTCATCCATGCCATTCACTTTGTTCACTCGTCATGCAATTCTGTCTATTTCAGGAGTATAGATCTCGTTACTGATTCCGTAAGATTTACTCTTATTAACCATTTCACTGCTTTGATCTACTTTATTCGTTTAATTCTGGATGTCCTTCAAGTTTATATTGGGGATTATTGGCTGTCAATTTCTTGCATCAGGTAGTTTGTTGGATTGGTATCATTGAGTTGCTGTTAGTCTGTTTGGGTTATTTGGTACAGGTTGGTTTTTAGGGTAAAAGCCAGGTTTTCAGCAGTTTGCGGAAGGACGTTAAATCCTCGGTTAGGCGGATGTGGGGTGGGAGTGAGTTCCATAGCGAGAGCGCCAAGGCTGGGAATGATGATCCACCTAATCTGACTGAGTTTTTCTTTGGTATGACTAGGAGGCCGGCTGAGCATGATCTCAGCGTGCGAGGGGGGTGATAGGGTTTTAGCTTGTCTTGAAGATATTGAGGTCTGGTTTTATGCAGTGCTCGATGGGAGATGCATAAGGTTTTGAAGGTCACCCTTCGGGCTACTGGGAGCCAGTGCAGCGTCTTATGTGCTGGGGAGATGTGGTCTCTTGGGCCGAGCACAAGTAGCAATTTGGCAGCCGCATTTTGTGCCCTTTGGAGTTTATTCAGTTGGTACGCATGGACTCCGAGGTATAGGGGGTTTGCGTAGTCCAGTCTTGATATAACGATTGATTGGACTGCAGAGAGTCTGTTGGGAAAGGAGAGATATGGAATGATGTGCCTAAGGGTTTTAAGGTGGTAGTGGCAGGACTTTGAGACGTTGTTGACTTGGCACGAGAGTGTTAGATCAGAGTCAAGGGTGCATCCAAGATTTTTCACTGAGTTGGAGAGGGTCGGTGAGTTGCCCATGGCGGATGGCCAGGGTAGCGGGTGTGGAAGAAGTTCTGAGTTGCCAGATACCATGATTTCCGTTTTGTTGGGGTTTAACAAGAGGTGGCTTTGGGACATCCAGAGTTCTATGTCAAGGAGGCAGGAGGCCAGGTCAGGTCAGGAGTTGGGTTTTGAGTTCAGGAGTTTTAGAATTAGTTGAGTGTCGTCGGTGTAGTTGTAGCACAGGATGTTGTGTGAACGAATTATCGGTGGGAGGGTGATCAAGTAGAGATTGAATAGGAGGGCGGATAGGCTTGCTCCTTGTGGCACTCCTGTGTCGACTGGTCTGGCTTGGGAGGTGTAGGTGGAGAGTATCGTTATTTGGTACCTATCTTTGAGAAATGAAGCTATCCATTTAAGAGCAGTTCCACAGATTCCTAGGGAGTGGAGGCGGTCTAGGAGGATTGAGTGATTGATTGTGTCAAAGGCGGCGGATATGGCAAGAAGGATTAGTGCGGTGCATCCCGCAGAGTCTGCTGTCATTTTAAGGTCATCTCAGATTGAGGTTAGGGTGGTTTCGGTTCCATGACGGGCTCTGAAACCTGATTGTGCGGGGTCAAGTAGGTTGTTGGCTTCGACAAAGGCATTTAGTTGAGTGTAGGTGGTTCGGTCAATGAGTTTGGCAAGGAACCTGGTGTTTGAGATGTGGCGGTAGTTTTCGGGCTCGAGAGGGTCGAGCAAAGGTTTTTTAATTAGAGGTTTGACATGAACCGTTTTGAATGCATCGGGAAAGATACCAGAGGATAAGGAGGCATTTATGATGGATCTTGCGTGTTCTCCTGCGCAGTTGGAAGCGAAAATTTCTTTGAGGATTGTGGCTGGGCAAGGGATGGTTTGCGGGCAGATAGAAGTTTGAGAAATTGCTCTGGAGATATTGGACTAAAGGATTCGAACGTTGGTCGGGTAGTGGTTGCAGCCGATGGACTGGGCGGTATGGGGGAAGTATTGTCTGGTGGATAGTAAGAGAGCTAGCTTGGTGGCTAGAGTATTTGTTCTTTCGAGGGCTGTGGTGTAAAAGTGGAGGGAGAGTGAGTCGCACAGTGATTGGGAGGGGGTCGGGACGGTGGTGGTGCAAGCGGGTTTTGTGAATTCGGAGATGATTTTGTGGAGTTCTTTGCTTGGATTTTTGCAGTTTAGGATTCAGAAGTTGTAGTGGGCTTTTTTTGCTTTCCGGATTTCGGCCTTGTACTGATAGAGATGTCTGGCCAAGGTGGCCTTGCTCTCCTGGGTTTTGTTTTTCTGCCATTTGCATTCTAGGTATTTATATAGATGTTTAGTGGTCTTCAACTCCGGAGCGAACCATCTGGGGAAAAGGCCAAGGCGTGTTGATGGTTTGCAAGAGGGAGTGAGCCGCATCAGAGATGCATTGAGCCATAAGTCAAAGGCGTCAGTGGTTAGTTGTTTATTGAGTTGGCAGGTAGGTGGTGGAGACTGGAGGAGGGGGTTGGCTAGGTCCGGCACCATTATTAGTTTTTTACAGCATTTGCGTAGATTCGGAGGTTCGGATTCGAGTACGCAAAGGGGGTCAGGTGAGCGAATGGTGAAAGAGAGAATGAAGTGATCGGCCCAGATGATAGGGTGGTGGGTTTAAATGAATCCGGGTGTTGGAGCTAAAGATGGCATCAAGAGTGTGTTCTTTATAGTGAGTCGGGCCATTTATGTGGGGTTGGAGGTTCATTGCGTCTAAACCGTCAACTAGAGAGTGTCATAGGGTTGGGGGGGATGTCGAGCCATATGTTGAAGTCTCCAAGAAGGGTGAGATTGGGATGGTTTAGTTGAAGGGTGGCAACAGAGTCACAGAGGTTGTTTGCGAATTGTCTATCGTAGCCAGGGGGTTTGTAGATTATTAGGAAGCTTTGTGAGAGCGACGGGGAGAGGGATAGTTTAACGAGGAGAGATTCGCAGGAAGGAATGGAAGGTTGGTTGTCGATGATTGAGGCGCAGAAGAGAGACTTGAAGACAAATTCTACTCCCCCTCCTCTAGAGGGACGGTTCAGTGGGATGAGGGAGTAGTCAGGGGTGAAGGTTTCATTGGCGATTGGGGAAAAGTCGTCCGAGAACCAAGTTTCGGTGATAAAGACCAAGTCTGGTTTGTCAGAGGCAAGGAGGTCAAAGATGCAGTGTCTGTTTTTTGCTACGGATCGGGCATTAAAGAGGATGCAGTTCACTTCGGCAGGCGGGGATGTTCTCGGGGCTGGAGCGGAGGGGGGTGTTGGCGGAGAGAGTGGAAGCTGGAGAGGGGGGGGGATTAGTGTGGGTGATGATCGTTGGGAATAGTGGGCGCGCTGACGAAATGGATCGCCTCGGGCCGGGTTGGGTGATTGCCTGTGTTAGGATG
Source organism: Ambystoma mexicanum (assembly GCF_040938575.1). Taxonomy (NCBI): domain Eukaryota; kingdom Metazoa; phylum Chordata; class Amphibia; order Caudata; family Ambystomatidae; genus Ambystoma; species Ambystoma mexicanum. The sequence continues at coordinate 1,183,753,688 of NC_090928.1, read as the reverse complement.
ATCGGGTTTGGCTCGGGGGATTTGGTGGGTTGTGGGCGGTTAGGCATTTCAGTTGCAGATGATAAGTCGAGGGAGAGGGGTTTCAGGAAGGGTGAAGCCACGGGGGAAGGAGGTGATTGGGGAATAGAGGAGGTGGGTCGAGACAGGGGAGGTGAAGAGTGTTGAGAGATTGAGGGGGACCAGGTACGTTTCCTCTTTAGTTTCTTTGTTGGGATTGGAGTGTGAGAGAGGGTAGGGGGGTCAGAGAGGGAGAGGGATGCGGCTTCGGTTTTTGCTAGGGCCAGGCGTGCAGTTTTTAGGGAGGGGAAAGTGTGTGGTCGGTGGTGGAAGGTGGCGGGGGTTTGTGGGCAAGGTGGGGGGTGGGAGGTTGTAGGGCGGGATGTCCCTGGTATGATAGTGAGAGGAGCGGGGATGGTTATCCTTGGCTGGTCGGTGGTGGGGTTCAGGGGAGGAGTGGTATTAAGGAGAATTCTCTGTTTAGGCTGAATTTCCTAACTTAGTGAGTCCCCCAGCAGCTTTGCTGGGGTTTATTTTTTCTCCTGCCAAGAGTGAGACTCTTTTACCCTCACTCTTGGACATGATTTGAGTGTGTTTCTTTGAATCTAGATGTGTTTAATGGGCTATGGGGTCTTTTACTCCATAGGGTTTCATGTGTTTTGGTGATGTGTGTTACACATCAGTAACACAGGGGTGTCATAGTGACCCCCCAGTATAGACTCCATACCCTGGGACTGACTACTGTCTCCCAGGGCATGTAAAGTCACCATTGACTTTACTAGTCCAAAATTCTGAACAGAACCAGTACAAACCATCATATTGTGGACGTACTGGCTGGGGCAATTCGATTGCCCCAGGGTCTGTTAGTCGAGGGGGCACGTCTCCGTCCCCCCTGATCGAGTTTTGGCTGGTGGCAGTGGATACTACTTTTTATATTCAACCGTGAATATTTTCCTATGGGATTTCCCATTGTTTTAGGCTACTATCTTTATTTAATTATTTACGGTAGCCTCGAACATACCGCCGGTTTATTTAATTAATATGAATTCTCCGGTTGGTATTTTTTGCCAAAACTTGATTCTAAAATGGCATTTGTGTTCTCTTCTGTGACTCCAACCCAAGTCGAGCCCTTTGTTCCACTTTTTGGCGGGCTTCTCCACAGAAGCCCTCCAAAGTGGTGCCACTATGTCTGGGGTACTTAGGAGGGGTGGAGGGGAATTTAGGCACCCTGGACTCAAGTCGCACTCCGTCCTGATTGGTCCAAGTGGTGAGCCGGCCGGCTCACCACTTAGCATGTTTGAGTGACAGCTAGGCTGAGTGAATGGGGGTTTGCTGCATAAAAGCAGGGCTTTGGGCACTGGAACTTCAGAAGTCGCCACAGGACCTAAGAATCCGACGAGGGAGAAGCTGAGCCGACCTGCCACGACACCACGACCGGTGGAGCCCTACTGGACCGTCTCACCACTTTTTCCCGACGACAGAGGAGATCTCCCGCCGGAGAGTCTTCTTCCTTTGACTGGTGGGGATAACCAGTTTCACTGTCTTTTCGCTTTCCCGACATATCTCGTGGCCGCCTTGCCCGTGCTAAGCACCCCGGCAACCGGGATACCACGTTTTACCACGACCGCGAGACAAAGGTACCACCTTTAACCGGAAAACTCAGCGGCTGGTTTCTGCCCTGGTAGTGCAACAACCTTCATCTTTCCTCAAGTCGAGATCTTCTCTTCCCCTGGACGACGACGCAACTTGCAACCACTACCAGGAACAACTACCACCGCTGGAGGATCCTTCCCACTTAAGGTACCGTGTCCCGCCTGGCTTCCCTTGCAACCGACTGTACGGGGTAGATTTAGCCCTCGGCTTTCGAACCTGGGTTAGCCTGGGACACCCTGGCTAAACTTTTCTAAGTCTCTCTAAACTCTTTTCTGAACCCTCTGCAAGACTTTCTAAGCCTAGTGTAACTGTGTGATCTTGGGCGCATTTGTGCTCTGCTCTCTCTAAGAGTGGGCCCAGCCTTTGGACTTTGGCTCACCAGTGACTTTTTGCTCTCTGCCTTGCTAATAGTGTTCCTGAATCGTAGAATGGTGTAATCCTTCATATTCTGTCTTTTTCCCTCCCTTTTCCACAAACTTATTAGAGTGCAATCTAGTCAAGCGCTCACCTCTGTATGAAAATAAGTGGCGTTTTACTGTGATTTTTCTAATAGGGAAAAAGGGGTATATATTTCCTAATAGTAATTGTGTTAAGAATATTTTACAATCAGAGTGCTGGAGTGTTTCAACTGTGTATTTTTAAATAAATAATTATATACTTTGATACCAAAGCTCTGGTCAGTGTTTGCTTGTATTATTGTATCTGAGTGCCTATTGAGTATACTTTGCATTCTGCCTAACTCTTCTTGAGGGAAGTCTGACTGCTCAGCCACAGCTACCAGGTAAATCTGGGTGGTACAGACTGCTACCAAGTGGGTTTACTGCTAACACCTGTAGTCTTAAATCTTTTGCAGTGGTCCCTAAGGGAACTGCACAGGTTTCTGCCTAACAAGTGGTCTTAGGGTGGATGTTTGCAGGGCGGGATGTTCACCGGTATGATAGTGAGGGGAGCGGGCATGGTTATCCTTGGTTGGTCGGTGGTGGGGTTTGGGGGAGGAGTGGTCTTTGGGTTGTTGGCTCGCCATCGTGCCCCTCTGGCTTGGTGTTTGGAGAGGGGAATGGCAGGGAAAGCGAAGGAGGGTGGGTTGATTGGGGAAGAGGGCTGCCGGGACGGGAGCGAGGGCAGATCGTGCAGTGGGAGTGGTCCATGGTGCCTGTTTCCAACAAACTTTGGTTGAGTGAGCGCACTCATGCTTAGTAGCTGTTAGGTGTAGTCTCAAGTGCGACTTATAGTTTATTGGACTATATAAATTCGGTGATATCACTGGCTGAGAGTGAGCTTGATTTCAGGGTTCCACGAACTGGGTGATATTATTCACTTATTCTAGGTTTTGGTGAACTATTTGTACTAGCTTGCAGATATTAGGCTGTTTTGAAGTGTAGCTAGTCGTTAGGAAGTGCTAATTAGGTGGTCTATTTAGTTGTCGCTACAGCACAGTAGCGTTAATTAGGTACTAATAGGTATACTTCTATAATCAACTTTCACAGAGGGGCTATTGGACACACTTCTAGATTTAACTGTCACAGAAGAGCTATTGGGTATACTTCTATAGTCACTTTCACAGAGAGGTTGTTGGCACACTTCTAAGTCAACTTTCACAGAGAGGTTGTTGGGCACACTTCTATAGTCAACTTTCACAGAGAGGCTATTGGACACACTTCTAGATTCAACTGTCTTTGAAAGGCTATTGGGTACACTTCTATAGTCACTTTCACAGAGAGGTTGTTGGGCACACTACTATAGTCAACTTTCACAAAGAGGTTGTTGGGCACACTTCTATAGTCAACTTTCACAGAGAGGCTGTTGGACACACTTCTAGATTCAACTGTCACAGAAGGGCTATTGGGTACACTTCTGATTGCACCTTTCCAGAGAGGCTATTAGGGACACTTCTAAATGCAACTTTCACAGGAAGGCTATTGGGCACACTTCTAGATGCAACTTTTGCAGGGAGGCTATTGGGCACATTTCTATAGTCCACATTCACAGAGGATATTGGGTACACTTTCTAGATGCAACTTTTCACAGCGGCGCTATTGGGCACCCTTCTAAATTCAATTTTCACAGTGAGGCTATTGGTCACACTTCTAAATTCAATTTTCACAGTGAGGCTATTGGTCACACTTTAAATTTAACTATTAAATTCAGCTTTCACAGAGCGTCTATTGGGCACACTTCTAGGTGCAACTTTCTCACGGGATATTGGGCACACTTCTAAATGCAAGTTTCACAGTGAGGCTATTGGTCACACTTCTAGATTCATTTTTTACAGTGAGGCTATCGGTCACATTTCAAATTTTAATTTTCACATAGTCTGTTGGGCACACTTTTAGTTCAACTACTAAATTCAACTCTCATAGAGGGGCAAATGGGAAACTACTAGATTCAACTTTGTATAGAGAGGCTATTGGGCACACTTCTAAATGCACCTTTCAGAGAGAGGCTATTGGGTACATTTCTATTCACAGAGGCTATTGGGTAGACTTCTATTCACAGAGGCTAATTGGGCACACTTCTAGAATCAACTTACTCAGAGAGGCTATTGGGCACACTTCTAGAATCAACTTACTCAGAGAGGCTATTGGGCACACTTCTAGATTCGACTAACTCAAAGAGGCTATTGGGCACGCTTCTAGATTCAACTTTCACAGATAGGCTATTGGGCACACTTTTATTCACAGGCGTTATTGGGCACACTTCTATGCAACTTTCGCAGAGAGGCTATTGGGCACAGCACTAAATGCAGCTTTCACAGATAGGCTATTGGGCATAACACTAGATTCAGCTTTCACAGAGAGGTTATTTGGCACACTTCTAAATGCAACTTTTCACACAGAGGCTATTGGGCACACTTCTAAATGAACGTTCACGGACGACAGCCTCCTCCTGGGAGGTATTCACATTGTGGTACTTACCAAACTAACGGAAAGAGCTTTCGCCCTGGCACACCATGGACACTAAGGGGCCACAAAAACAAAGAGCTACCTCAGGCTCAAGATCTGTTTCCCCACCCTAGGTGGATGAGTTCTTTCGAGTTTGCAAATGGTGCCAGGTAGCCACCCCTAAGTAAAGGAGCATGTCAGCCAATGCATGCCCATGAGAGAGGAACCCTAGGAGTGCGTCCACATGGACTTTGGTTCCACACAGCGAGACTCCCACTTTCTCATGATGGTGGACCGGTCATCTTGCTACCCCGAAGTTGAATTCATACCCTCCTTGGCCCTGCATGGCGTTGTGCCGGTGATGGAAATTATTATTTTTTTGCCACCCCCGGTTTCCCTAGAACTGTGTGTTCAGACAATAAGCAACCATTTCAAAGCTTGGGCCTAGAAGAATTCCTAACTGAAAGAGTGATCACATCCTGAAAGATCACTCCAGTATGGTCTCGCACCAATGGAGATGCAGAGCGCTTAATGCGCACTTTAAACAAGACATTCAGAAGAGCGCACAGCCAGGGGCGCAGAGCGCGCTCTTCCAGTTTTTGCTCGAATACAGAACTACCACACACTGCTCCACAGGATTGGCCCCAGCAGAAAGCCTCTTCCAAAGATGTCCCTACACTTTCCTCCCAAATTTTGAGTGGAGGACTCCAGGTATTATAGACAATGAAGACGTCCGCATTAGGAGGTAGACAATGGCCAGCAAGGAAAATGCACGCATGACCTGTCCGTGGGCAACACCGTTTTGGTGAGAACACGACATCCAACAGAGAAAACTTCTCTAACACATGAAACAACGCCACTTAAAGTAGTTTGAGTACAAGGCTTGCAGGTAACGGCAGCAGATGTCCATGGGCAGGTGACCAGGAACTCAGGTTTCTTCTGCAAGCTCTTTGGCCCACTGCGACTATAGTCTGGGTGGCATGGACGGGATGAAAGTGGTGTAGCTCGTCACCCAGAAGTGAGTAACGCCGAAGATGACGGTCCGGGAGAGCCCTGCCAGGAGGGAGTAGCAGAGAAGACTCCCCGTGGTCACGACAAGCAGGTAGATGTTCTCCCAGATGCAGAGACTGAGCGGCGCTCCCCAACCAGCGAGTATATCTGATGGACAATGACCTGTGCACCTGAACTTGGCATGCTGCAGAATCAGAACAATCGGTATGGTCCTGCACAAACTCCCATAAGGGTATGCCACCTGTCCCAATACAGTACTGAGTTTTGTTCCAAATATTTACTGTCCATACATATGTTTGATTTGACATGTTGTCGAAAAGGTTTGTTTTTATAAAAATCGGGAGGAGTGTTGTGTCACATGACCGCACGTTATGACGTTGCATGTCACGACGTGCAGAAGGAATAAATAGAACCCTGCTTGTCACGCTTACGGGCAGAACGGAGCAGGACTTGTGCGACTCACATCAGTGGGCGTGCCTTTGTTACCGTTCAGCGCCGCGCAGCACAGGGCCCCACCTTCAACAAAACACTAAGTGTCTGTAAGTTGTCAGGTCTTGTGTTCTTTCTGTGTATTTTTTAGCTGAGTGTGTAAACTGGTCTGTTTGTTAGCCCACACGAGGAGTGTCATGTGCGGGGTCTTGTGACCTTGGCCTTGATCCTCATGCCTATGCGTCAGGAAGCTTGCTGATTCTCAGGATGTTTTAGCTGTTAGGGGCTCATGGGTCTTGTCAAGGTATATCGGATTACGGTTGCTATATGTGTGCTTGTTGGGAGTTAGTGAGGTCTAGGTAGCTGGAGGGGTTTCTTAATACAGTCTGAAAAGGGTAGCTGCATGGGTGGACTGGCCTATCTGCCATTCTGCCACCAGCAGAATCAAAATAGACTATGGATGGCCCTGGGGCCGATTTTATAAGCCTCTCCGGGTCGGTTTTATGAGCCACATTAATATCCATGGAGCTGGGCTGGACTTTTGTAACTGAAGTTGTACTTGTTACGTTGCCTCACACAGCCTGCCGCCAGCTATCTGCACAATGGCAAACAGATGTATAGAAGGCACACAGTGTCAGTCGGAGAACATCATCAAAGAAAAGGTTAACACTTAGTAAGTCATGCTTTGATGGTGCACCAATAGCATGAGTCGTGGGGCTGCCAGTGCCCTAGCCAGCCATCCATTGGCTTGGCACCAGGCAGGCAGCTTCATGTTCTCTTCGAGAACACTAACAATTCCTGTTGTGGGGAGTGGGCTCTACATCGAGTTTGCTTTTGCCTTCCTTGGGTGGGGGGCAGGGCGGGGCTGACCCAGGGATGACTCTTGAGCCTTGCCCTTTCAGGGCAGGGTCTGGGGGCCTGTTGATATGTAGCAGGCTGGCAGTGGCAGCCGGTCATGCTCAAGACGCGTGGGCCGTCATGGGCATTGGTGTGTTGCTGGGTGCCACACCCAGCTCAATGCGCAGATAGTCGAAAGGAGGTGTTGATGACAGAGGAGGGAGCAGGCCTCAAGCAAAGCACACTCAACAATAAAGAGGGGCCTATTCGAGCTGCCTGGCCCAGCCGTGAACTGCAATGGAGATTCTCTGGAGACAGAATTTGTGCACGTGGGTTACACACAGTAAGTACTCAAAACATCAAATTGAATGGGCCAGTGGGAGTAGGGAGTTGGAGAACCCCCGTAGCAACCCCCCAACATAGACTCCATACCCTGGGACTGACTACTGTCTCCCAGGCTATGTAAAGACACCATTGGCTTTGCTAGTTCCAAATTATGAACAGAAACCAGTACAAACCATCATATTGTGGACGTACTGATCGGGGCAATTCGATTGCCCCGGGGACTGTTGTTAGAGGGGGCACGTCTCCGTCCCCCCTGATCGAGTTTTGGCTGGTGGCAGTGGATACTACTTTTTATATTAGACCGCGTATATATCTCTATGGGATTTTCCCATTGTTCGAGGCTACCAACTTGAATTATTTAATTCTTATAGCCTCGAACAGACCGCCGGTTTATTTATTTAATATTCATTCACCGGTTGGTATTTTTTGCCAGAACTCGATTCTAAAATGGCGTTTGTGTTCTCTTCTGTGACTCCAACCCAAGTCGAGCCCTTTGTTCCACTTTTTTGGCGGACTTCTCCACAGAAGCCTCCAAAAGTGGTGTCACTCTGTCTGGGTACCACAGGGGGCGTGGGAGGGGGTTTAGGCACCCTGGACTGAGTTAGCTTGGTAACGCAAGTCGCACCCTTGTGTGATTGGCCCAAATGGTGATCCGGCCGGCTCACCACTTAGCATGTTTGATTGACAGCTAGGCTGAGTGAATGGGGGTGTGCTGCATAAAAGCAGGGCTTTTGGGACTGGAACTTTAGAAGTCGCCACAGGACCTGAGAATCTGACGAGGGAGAAGCTGAGCCGACCTGCTACGACGACACCACCGGTGGAGCCCTGCGGAACCGACTTGCCACTTCCCGACGACAGAGAAGATCTCCCGGCTGGAGAGTCTTCTTCCCCTGACTGGTGGGCACAACCAGTTTTTACCTTCTTTTTCTCACATCCCAGGACGTCTTGTGGTCAAAGTGCCCGTGCCAAGCACCCCGGCAACCGGATAGCCAGGTACCTGGCTTATGAACTTTGGCTCTACGGTAGACTCTGCCTTCACTAACTTGTTTTGGTCTTAGGAAAGTGTTGGGAACTGTTCTATTTTCATGGCCTGCCTTTTTCTCCCCCTTTAACTTAATTATTGGAGTGCCATCTAAGTTACGCGCTCGCATCTGTGGTTACAAAATAGTGGTGTTTTGACTTAGACTTGTATAATAATTCTTAAGGGAGGTGTGTATAGTTTTCTGATTGTGTTTGAACTTGCTTTGATTTATAGTGCTAGTGTATTTTCTTAAGTGTGTGTTAAATAAATAATTATATACTTTTGATACCAAGCTCTGGTCAGTGTTTGCTTGCTATACTGTGTTTTTAGCCCTATTGTGTATCCTCTGTATACTGCCCTACTCTTCTTGAGAGAAGTCTGACTGCTCAGCCACAGCTACCAGGTTAATCTAGGTGGTGAAGACTGCTACCAATTGGGTTTACTGCTTACTCCTGTAGTCTTAATCTTCTTGCAGTGTTCCCCAAGGGAACTGCCCAGGATTCTGCCTAACAACATCAAAAGCAAAGGATCACCTAAAGATATAGGAATTATATTTTTCATCTCAGATATACAATAAATATATCTGGTAGCCAAGCATTCTTGCGGTGCTAACTGGAGCCAATAGACCGCAATTCTGGGAAACCATTAATGGTTCCTTATCCACTAACGTGGACCAAAATGCATGTCTTATTGCAGAGGCTTTCTGGGTAGCTTTTTTCAAAAAACGTTATGCTAAGAAGAAGGACATTGTTCTAACTGTTAACTTCTTAAATGATGATTCTGTGGCTATTCCGGGTTTTGATTGGTCCAATGGGGATGTCATTGGAGTAATCCAGAATTCTAAATTATCTAGCGCAGGTAGCCCTAATGCTCCAATCTCTAAAAAGGGTAATCCAGAGTTGTGAGCTGATATTCTATTTCCAAAGTTTTTCGATATACTGGGCCTCATTACGAGAATCGCGGTAAAATCTCATCATTACCGGCATGGTGATATTAACGGGTCCGGGTAGCCTTGATGCCGCAAATAGTGGCTGATTACGAGAGTGCATGCCATTAACGGCTGTACCGCATGCCGGTAACGTCCCTCAAACCCCCAATAATGGCATCATGTAATGCACTAATAACTCCTCCTCCTCTGACCCGGCAGTACTGCTAATGGTATCACCAGGTCCGTCATCAGCGGAACCGGAAGTAGCGTCATCGCGCCGGAACGGGAAATGCACCGGTGGCCATCTTTAAAAACACAATCCATTGCAATCCTTGATAGACAGGACCTGTTTTGGGAAAATAGCATACAGAACTCGAAGAAGATGTCAAAAGCCACACATAAAGGCGCTCACCGCCAGCGCAAGGCAAGATTCAGTGATGAGGAACTGAATATGTTGGAGAACACCCTAGCAGTGCAGGCGGATGTGGTTTTCTGCTCAGACCTGAGGTGTCCGGCGCAGCTCCGTAAGAATCAGATCTGGGAGGATGTTGCGCAGAGGGTCAGTGCGCTTGGCACCACTGCATGCACTGTGAAGGATGTTAAGAAGCGGTTGGACGATCTACGGCTACGTGTAAGAAATATACTGTCGGCAAATCGTAGCCAGGGGCAGGCCACAGGCGGCAAGGCCCACTCCCCCATCAAGCTCACCAGTTGGGAAGAAACATGCAGCACCACCATAGACATGGAGGGAATTGAAGGGGTCGGTGCAGCGGAGCTCGGAGTACCATCATCAGCTGATGAAGGTGAGTGTCCACACAAACAACTGACATGCAAAGTACAATGTCGGGCAACAATGTGATAGTGATGCAAGCCAATACATGGCCCATCATTCACACATACACATATCCCTGTCTAGATGTTGGCCCCACTACTGTCACATCAACATGCGTGCTGCATGCTGCACACATACCCAAAACACACCCGACACACAGATAAACAGCATGTGTCACACTGCACGCAAGCCACAACACACCTGTAGGCCCCACAGCAGACGCCACGGCAAACATACCAAAACCTGTGGGATGCCAATTCTACCCCCCCGTACAGTCTTCCACAACAACAAGCACACGCATGGAACGATCCACATGGCACAAACTGCACAGACACCAATGCATGAATGATGCAAGTACTACCATCACTGATGCCCTGCCTCTCTTTGTCCCTGACAGGCACGGATGTAGACAGTGATGACCATGGAGCAGGTGCCCAGGCCACGACACCTGCCAAAAGGGCCAGGGACGATGGCGCCAGGCCGTCGACGTCCAGGGGCAGTCGGATGGTCCGAGTGGCACGCAAGGGACACATCAGTGAACCACCATCTACACAGCTACTAGCACAGGACCAACAAAGACCTGCCACCACACCCCAGGAGTCAACGGTCACACAGAACATGGCCAGAACCGTAGATTCAGAGCATTAGGGAACGCAGTCGGCTGCCAAGAGTTCTGTGGGGCAGGTAGCTGCATCTGCGCCCCATAGTGGCGATGAGGATGAGGGCCACGGTGAGGAGCACACCCACGAGGGAGGCACCCGGTCTGAGGATGCCGTGCAAACCCAAAGCCCCCAGGTCACCCCACATGTCACCCCACAGGGCACCCCTCAGCCTGAGTCAGGAGGCGAGGGCACACATGTGGAGTGGTCCCCATCTGAAAACACCCCCGTATTGGCCGCCTCTGCAAATGTACCATCAACCTCCACTGCGATCCGCGACATGGAGGGGCGCTGTCACGGATGGAGGGCTGGCAACAGGCGATTCATGAGCTTGTAAAACAATACATTGCAGATGGGGAGGCAAGTAGGCACGAAATGCGTGCCAGCAGCATGGCCATCATTAAGACCGTAAACAGGATGCTTTCACAGCAGTGGCCGAGATCCGGGTCAAAATAGCAGACAACTTGGAGCAGCGGCATCCAGCGACAACCGAGCTGCAACCATCCACCTGATCATCTGCCACACCTGCCAGCTCTACGCAGACCAGCCGTGTGCGCATGTCCCTGCGCAGCATGAGGTGCACTGGAATGCAACCCCCTTCTCCGAAGAGGGACCAGAATGAGACATTTAGTGCACTTCATGGGTGGGGGTGTTGGGGGGAAGGCGGAGGGGTGTGCGGGGCGTTAGGCAGAATCACCTGCAGTACCCTTTGGGAACACTGCAGGCAATTAGGACTACAGATGTAAGCACAATTTCACCCTTGGTACAAGCCTGTACTACACAGTAAAGAGGTAGTGATGGCTGAGCAGCCAGACTTATCTCAAGAGTTTAAGTGAGCAGTAGAACAAGTTGCACAAAGGACCAATCAATACAGTGATTCAAGTAAACACTTACTCAAGGTTTCTTTGTAAAAGAATATACATTTATTTACACATTGATTTATAAAACATTACACTAGAACAAGCAGCTCAATATCACACACTAATAAACTACTAAAATATAACCGGAAAGTAAATTAACAAATTTAGCTCCAAAATGAAGTGGGAGGAAAATGGCACTTCAGATACTTAGAAAAGGGAGAAAAAGACAAGGTTATCAGAATAGACAGCCCACGTGCATTCATAGGTAGGGCAAATGGTTTCAGTTAAATACAACCAGCAATTCTTTTCAACAGCCTTTTGTATAGGGTAGCAAAGTTCTGGTAAATAACGGTTACAGATTTTTAAAGGATTTGGCTAGGCGAAAAGTTTGACGAATGTCTAGAAAAGGATGAACCTTCGAAGTTGAGAAAAGTTTCACGCACTTTCTCGATGGCCGAAAAGATTTGTGGACCGCGTTTACACAGTGCCTTTTTAAATGAAGAAAGCTGTAGCTGAAGCAGTTGTTCCTGGCAGGTCGGGCAGGTCTTGCAGTTCCTGAGCTTCAGTCGTGGGAACAAGAAGGAGGCCGTTGGGAGGTTCCTTTACTGCCAGGGATGAGGCCAAACGCTGTAGCAAGATGTCGATTTGAAGGCTGGAGTGCCTTAAAGCCCCCCTGGTTTCCTTTTCTCTGGTTATCCGGTCTTCAACAGCACTCTGATGAAAATTCAACGGTGTCCAGGTGGCTTGCGAGTTGGTTGTTCCCACCAAACTCAAGGGAAGAAGTTAACATTGAAGGGCTTCTCTGTCGATCAGAGTTTCAGGCAGTTCGAACCTGCAGTAGGGCTTCACCGGTCGTCCAGGAGTTGCAGCAGTGCTCTTCCTTCAGCTCGTCTTCGTTTCTTTCGTTCCAGTGGTCGACTCTGCTTTCCAAGTCCCAGAGACCTGCTTTTAAACAGTTTTCCCCCATTCATTTAGCCTGGCTTTCACTCTCCCAGCACGGTGGCTGTCCTTGCTAGACAGTCAGCTAGCCAATCACACCGAAGTGCATTCAGGTCTCCTAGGAGACTAAGCACAGGGAGTTTCGGCAACCTCCCTCACACCCTGTCCACCCCAGACACTCTGGCACCAGATGAGGGCTTCAGCACAGAAGCCCGCCAAAGGGCATGAACAAAGGGACCAAACATGGTTTGGCACGCAGAGTTAAACACAAGAAGGACTTTTCCTAAAAAAAAAAAAAAAGTTGACCAAGTCTATTTAGACAGAGGTCAGGGCGCCATATTGAAAAACATGGCTACCCTTGCTTTTGGACTACCGTTGTTAGCGGTTGCGAAAAATCACTGTAGTTGATCTAAACCACTGCCACCAGCCATTTAAAATAGGAATGGTTAACACTTTACAGTTACATAAGTGTTTTGACTCAGGGGAAGCCAAGCAACCCCTCCAGCACTCTATAGTAAAATAGCGTGTGCTGGGTCAGTAAATTTAAAGAGACTAGTAAAGTCAATTTAACTTTACATGTCCTGAGAGACAGTAGTCATTCTCAGGGAAGGTATTTAAACCTTTAGAGAGTCTGAAAAAGACACCCTTGTGTCACTACACTGAAGGTGCTGTGTGACACAAAAAAAGATGATGCCACTGGAGTTGTTTAAAACTACATAACCAAAGAACACCAAAGAAAAACACACACAAAATACATGGAAGAGTGGGAAAAAGGCTCACACTCTTCCCCGGTAAAAAATGAAATCCCAGAAATCCAGAAAAGTTGCTGTGGGTCTCAAAAGGTAAGGAAAAGTAGCACATTCTTGAGAATTCTCCCTAACACTCGCCCCCCCCAGACTAAGGGACAGGAGGATATAATCCACTCCTGGATGAATCTCCTTACTCCAGTCAGTCAAACATCCTGAAGAGACCATCAGCATTTTGGTGATGACACTCTGACCTGTGTTCAATGGTAAAATCAAAACCTTGCAGGCTATTTGACTATCTCAGTAGTTTTGGGTTTTCCCCTTTCATTCGCATACACCATCTCAAGGGTTGGTGGTCAGTCTGAATCACAAAAGTAGATCCATACAAGTATGGTCTAAACTTATTCAGTGACCACACAATAGCAAAGCATTCACGCTCAATGGTTGCCCACCTTGTTTCTGGTTCCTTCAGCTTCCTGCTGATGAAGCAAATGGTGTGCTCCCTACCTTTCTCATCCAGTTGACTAAGGACTGCACCTATACCTGTGTTTGAAGCATCAATCTGCACAATGAAGGTTTCGTTATAGTCAGGAGCTCTTAGGACTGGAGCTTGACAAAGGGCTTTCTTTAGGCCTTCAAAGGTTTGAGTGCACTCCTCATTCCACCTGACCTTTTTAGGGAACTTGGGAGAGGAGGTCACATTCAAGGGAGAAGCTATGGCCCCATAGTTCTCAATGAAGTTCCTATAGTACCCAGTGAGACCTAGGTATGCTCTCACCTGGGTTTGAGTAGTAGGGGTGGCCCAGCTTTGTACAGCTTGTACCTTACTAGGCAATTGCTGTATTTCACCTCCTCCTACTTCATGTCCAAGGTAGACCACTTTCCTCTGACCAATTTGACATTTACTTGCCTTTATGGTCAGTTGAGGCCTGCTCAAGAGCCTGCAAAACATATCCTAAGTGGTCATGTACTTTCCAAGTAGGGCTGAACACTGCAATGTCATCCAAATATGCCATGCAGAAGTCCTCCGTCCCATTCAGAACCTGATTAACCATCCTCTGGAATGTAGCAGGTGCATTTTTTAGTCCAAAAGGCATAACCTTAAAGTGGTACGGGCCTGCTGGGGTAGAACATGCAGTTTCCTCCTTGGCATGGTCTGTCAGTGCTATTTGCCAATAGCCTGAAGTAAGATCAAATGTACTGAGGTACTTGGCTGAAACCAAGTTTATCCACCAGTTCATCTGTCCTTGGTAAAGGATGGGCATCAGTCTTGGTGACTGCATTAAGAGCTCTATAGTCCACACAGAATCTCAAATCCTTTGATACTGCCTTTGGTACCAGAACAACTGAACTAGATGATGGACTGGTAGAGGGCTCTATTACCCCGAGATCAAGCATCTTGTTGACCTCCTCGTTTATGTGGGATCTTATATGATCTCACATCCTCTAACCCCTGTTTTTGACAGGTAAACAATCACCTGTTTGAATATCATGCTGGCCCCAAGGGGTCAAGCCTGGTGATAGTGAAAACAGGGAGGCAAACTGATTTAACAGCAACTTGCACTCCTCCTGTTGTTCAGGTGTCAAGTTAGAAGAGAGATCAACTCCTATTTTCTCATCCAAAGGCTGGCCTCCTCCTCCTCTTGAGCTGAAGCTAGAAGCAAAGCTCCCACTTCTGGTCTTGAGACATAAGCCTTAAAACGGTTGGTGTGAAAGACTCTGGGAGCCTCCTTAGGATTGCCTAAGTCCGCCAGATAGTTGACCTCTCCAAGTTTACCCACAACCTTGAAGGGTCCTATCCACTTGTCCTGTAAGGCCCTCTGCCTTATAGGTAACATAACCAAAACTTGCTGGTCTTGAGTAAACTCAACCATGTTGGCCGTCTGGTCATGCCAATGTTTGACCAGAACCTGACCTGCTTTTATGTTATCTGATGCTTCTGCCATCATTCGTGACATTCTCCTCCGGAGACCTATCACATAGTCAGTGACTCTCACTGGCTTGAGGGATGGAGCACTCTCCAACCCCTCCTTAATGATGGCCAAAGGGTCTCTAACTGGATGGCCATCAAGAAGTTCAAAGGGACTAAATCCAACTCCTTCCTGTGGGACTTCTCTATATGCAAAGAGAAGGCATGGCAGTAGAAGGTCGCACTTTCTTCTAAGGGGTTCCTCTAAAGCACCTATCGTGCTCTTCATTGTACAATTAAACCTCTCTACCAATCCATTTGTCTGTGGATGGTAGGTAGTTGAGAACTTGTAAGTTACTCCACAGTTCTTCCACATGGCCTGCATGTAGTGGGACATAAAATTAGATCCCCTGTCAGAAATAACTTCCTTAGGAAAACCTATGCTGGTAAAAATACCACGTAGGGCCTTAGCAACAGCTTGAGCCTTAACAGTCCTCATAGGTATAGCTTCAGGATACCTAGTAGCATGGACTACTACAACCAGGATAAACCTGTTTCCTGGTGATGTAGGAGGGTCTAAGGGACCAACAATTTCAATTCCTACCCCCTCAAAGGAAACTCCCACCAGTGGGAGAGACTCCAAGGGTGCCACATTCTAGGCTCCACTCTTTCCAGAGGTTTGGCAAGTGTGACAGCTCCTACAGAATTTATCTACATCAGACCCCAATTTAGGCCGGTAGAAATATAAAGAGAGGCTTTCCTTGGTCTTCTTAAAACATAAGTGACCAGCCAAAAGTATCTCATGGGCTAACTGTAGAAACTGGAGTCTGCTTTCAAGAGGCACTGCACGTCTTCTTTAGTCCCCTGGGATAGTCTCAGTCGGTTCACTCTAGAAGAGGCCATCTTCCCAGTATAACCTATGCTTCCCTGGCTCTTCCCCGTCCAGCTGGGAAGCTGCCCGTTGGCGAAGACCTTCAAGAGTAGGACACTTTCTTTGACCTCTGCTGAAGTCTTCCCTATAGGGTCCACCGTCTGCCAGTAAAGACTGCAGCTCAGGATGGTCTGCAGGATCCAGATCTCCAACAGGAGCAAGGTCCTCTTCCAGCTCTGATTCCTCAGAAGCTGATTCAACCACACAGGGTTGCTTCACATACTCAGCCTCAGCTGGTAGAGGGATCACAGGTGTGATCTTGGACAGTCCTCTCGGGGATGTCCTTGTTAGTAGCACAGGAGTGCTGGCTGGTTTCTTCCTGGAGGTTTTGGGTTGCCCCTTTTCCTCTCTCTTCTTGGAAATGGCAGTCAGTAAGTCCTGTGGACTGAGAGTTGTATTTGCTTCTATAATCTCTGGAGAGCCCATTAAGGTACTCTCTCTGGTCTTCCTAGTCTTCTCTTGTTTCCTTTTGCTGAGCGGCCTGGGGGTGCTTGATACAACTCCAAGAGTTTTTAAGTCATTCCCCAACAGGACTCTCCCAGGTACTTCACTCTGTACACTTACAGGTATCTTTACAGTCATGCCCTTGTACTGGATGAGAGCTGGTAACTATGGAAGCATTTGGACAGGGCCTCCAGCAAGCTTAGTTAAGTTTTGTGGTGCCCTAGCAACATCCTCAATCTTGGAAAATGATTAATCAACTACAGGTATGCTGGCCCCAGTGTCTCAAATGGCAGGGGTCTCCTGAGCATTGACAAGAACACTGTCTTTGTAATATTCTTTAGTATTATCTGGGATAGAGTTGTACACATTTAGTTGTGGGCCCGTGCCCAGGAGCAAGCCCTTGCGTCCTTTCCCTCCCCTCACCCTCTTCCTGATTCCTCTGCCCTCCCACCTCCCGACGCGCCCTCTCTTCCTCCCATTGGTCCATTCACTGTGCCCGTTGAGTCTACTGACTCGTGTGTCCTCACCGGCTCCATTTGCCATCCCTGGAGCTCGGTGAGGGTGTGCGCTTGATAAGGGCCTTATTTGTGCTTGATTTTGTCCATTTTGTTGTGGGCCCATGACCAGGAGCAGGCCCTTGCGTCCTTACCTTCCCCACACCCTCTTCCTGATTCATCTGCCCTTCCGCCTCTTGACCCATATTGGTCCATTCACTGTGCCCGTTGAGTCTACTGACTCACGTGTCCTTACCGGCTCCATTTGGCATCCCTGGAGCTCGGTGAGTGTGTGTGCCTGATAAGCACCTTATTTGTGCCTGATTTTGCCCATTTTGTTGTGGGCCCATGCCCAGGAGCAGGCCCTTGCATCCTTTCCCTCCCTGCACCCTCTTCCTGATTCCTCTGCCCTCCCGCCCCAGCCTCCCTTTGGTCCATTCACTGTGCCGGTTGATTCTACTGACTCGCGTGTCCTTACCGGCTCCATTTGCCATCCCTGGAGCTCGGTGAGGGTGTGCGCCTGATAAGGGCCTTAGTTGTGCTTGATTTTGCCCATTTTGTTGTGGGCCCGTGACCAGGAGCAGGCCCTTGCATCCTTACCTTCCCTGCACCCTCTTCCTGATTCATCTACCCTCCCGCCTCCCGACCCGTATTGGTCCATTCACTGTGCCCGTTGAGTCTACTGACTCGTGTGTCCTCACCGGCTCCATTTGCCAACCCTGGAGCTCGGTGAGGGTGTGCGCCTAATAAGCGCTTTATTTGTGCTTGATTTTGCCCATTTTGTTGTGGGTCCGGGCCCAGGAGCAGGCCCCTGCGTCCTTTCTTTCCCTGCATCCTCTTCCTGATTCATCTGCCCTCCCGCCTCCCGGCCCGCCTTCCCTCCCTCCCTCCCATTGGTCTATTCACTGTGCCCGTTGAGTCTACTGACTCGCGTGTCCTTACTGGCTCCATTTGGCATCCTTGGAGCTCAGTGAGTTTGTGCGCCTGATAAGCGTCTTATTTGTGCTTGATTTTGCCCATTTTGTTGTGGGCCTATGCCCAGGAGCAGGCCCTTGCGTCCTTTCCCTCCCCGCACCCTCTTCCTGATTCCTCTGCCCTCCCGCCCCACCCTTCTTCTCTCCCTTTGGTCCATTCACTGTGCCCGTTGAGTCTACTGACTCGCGTGTCCTTACCAGCTCCATTTTCCTTCCCTGGAGCTCGGTGAGTGTGTGCGCCTGATAAGCGCTTTATTTGTGCTTGATTTTGCCCATTTTGTTGTGGGTCCGTGCCCAGGAGCAGGCCCTTGCGTCCTTTCCCTCCCTGCATCCTCTTCCTGATTCCTCGGCCCTCCCGCCTCCCGAACTGCCCTCCCTCCCTCCAATTGGTCCATTCACTGTGCCCGTTGAGTCTACTGACTCGCGTGTCCTCACCGGCTCCATTTGCCATCTCTGGATCTCGGTGAGTGTGTGCTCCTGATAAGCGCCTTATTTGTGCTTGATTTTGCTCATTTTGTTGTGGGCCCGTGACCAGGAGTAGGCCCTTGCGTCCTTTCCCTCCCCGCACCCTCTTCCTGATTCCTCTGCCCTCCCGCCTCCTGACCCGCCCTCCACTCCTCTCATTGGCTCTCCCAACTGGTCTTAACTGACCCTCCCAGGGCAGCCTTGTGCCCGGCAGCCTCCTTCGGCTAAGGACGCTGAGGCAAAGGATGGATTCAGATCGTATCTGCAGGTATCCACAGGAGAAGCAGGAAGCCAGTTCCCACCAAAAAAGTGTGGCAAGGGTGGGGACTGAAGCAATTACTCCACACCATACTACCCTATCACTCAACCCTACAAGCCTTACTGTTGTAAACTCTTGCATCTAAACTGTACTCCCAACAACTTTGAGTGCACCTGATTTGTCCCATTGAGTTGAATCACACTTCTAGATAGTCTACACAAACCTCCCAAGTTTAGAAAGTGTGCCTAATAGCATAACTGTGCTTTAGTTGAATATAGAAAGTGTGCCTAATAGCATAACTGTGGATTAGTTGATTATAGAAAAGTGTTGAATATAGAAAGTGTGCCTAATAGCATAACTGTGGTTTAGTTGAATATAAAAAGTGTGCCTAATAGCATAACTGTGGTTTATTCGAATATAGAAAGTGTTGAATATAGAAAGTGTGCCTAATAGCATAATTTTGGTTTAGTTGAATATAGAAAGTGTGCCTAATAGCATAATTGTGGTTTAGTTGAATATAGAAAGTGTGCCTAATAGCACAACTGTGGTTTAGTTGAATATAGAAAATGTGCCTTATAGCATAACTGTGGTTTAGATGAATATAGAAAGTGTGCCTAATAGCATACTTGTGGTTTAGTTGAATATAGAAAGTGTACCTAATAGCATAACTGTGGTTTAGTTGAATATAGAAAGTGTACCTAATAGCATAACTGTGGTTTAGATGAATAAAGAAAGTGTGCCTAATAGCATAATTGTGGTTTAGTTGAATATAGAAAGTGTGCCTAATAGCATAACTGTGGTTTAGTTGAATATAGAAAATGTGCCTAATAGCATAACTGTGGTTTAGATGAATATAGAAAGTGTGCCTAATAGCATAATTGTGGTTTAGTTGAATATAGAAAGTGTACCTAATAGCATAACTGTGGTTTAGTTGAATATAGAAAGTGTACCTAAAATCATAACTGTGGTTTTGATGAATATAGAAAGTGTGCCTAATAGCATAACTGTGGTTTAGTTGAATATAGAAAGTGTGCCTAATAGCATAATGGTGGTTTAGTTGAACACAGAAAGTGTGCCTAATAGCATAACTCTGGTTTAGTTGAATATAGAAAGTGTGCCTAATAGCATAACTGTGGTTTAGTTGAAAATAGAAAATGTGCCTAATAGCATAACTGTGGTTTAGTTGAATATAGAAAGTGTACCTAATAGCACAACTGTGGTTTAGTTGAATATATAAAGTGTTGAATATAGAAAGTGTGCCTAATAGCACAACTGTGGTTTTGTTGAATATAGAAAGTGTGCCTAATAGCATACCTGTGGTTTAGTTGAATATAGAAAGTGTTGAATATAGAAAGTGTTCCTAATAGCATAACTGTGGTTTTGTTGAATATAGAATGTTTGCCTAATAGCATAACTGTGGTTTAGTTGAATATGGAAAGTGTACCTAATAGCACAACTGTGGTTTAGTTGAATATAGAAAGTGTTGAATATAGAAAGTGTGCCTAATAGCACAACTGTGGTTTAGTTGAATATAGAAAGTGTTCCTAATAGCATAACTGTGGTTTAGTTTAATATAGAAAATGTGCCTAATAGCACAACTGTGGTTTTGTTGAATATAGAAAGTGTGCCTAATAGCATAACTGTGGTTTACTTGAATATAGAAAGTGTTGAATATAGAAAGTGTGCCTAATAGCATAACTGTGGTTTTGTTGAATATAGAAAGTTTGCCTAATAGCATAACTGTGGTTTAGTTGAATATAGAACGTGTGCCTAATAGCATAACTGTGGTTTAGTTGAATATAGAAAGTGTTGAATATAGAAAGTGTGCCGAATAGCGTAACTGTGGAAACTGTGAACAATCTCACCCTGTGATACAGTTGAATTTAGAGGCTGTGAATAACCGCACCCTGTGGTATAGCTAAACTCAAAGTGTGATTAATATAATCATGTGGTATTGTTGAACTTAGAAACAGTGAATAATCTGTGGTATAGTTGATTTTAGAATCTAGAATCTAAGAATAATCTCACCGTATGGTACAGCTGATTTTAGAAACTGTGAATAATCTCACCCTACGGTATAGTTGAACTTAGAAGGTGAAGGTGTGAATAACATCATCCTGTGATAGAATTGAGCTTAGAAACTGTGAGTAATATCATCCTGTCCTACAGCCAAATCAGAAAGTGTCCCTAACTGTGGCATAGGTAAACTTATAAAGTGTAAATAACATCATCCCTGGTGTAATTGAACTCAGAAAGTGTGGATAATCTCATCCCGTGGTATATATGAACTTAGAAGGTGTGAATAATACCTTACTGTGCTACAGCCGAACCAGAAAGAGTCCCTAACTGTGGCATTCACGAACTTAGAAGGTGTGAATAATATCATCCAGTGGTAAAGTTGAATTTAGAAAGTGTAAAAAATATCTTCCTGTGGTCGTGCTGAACTTAGAAAGTGTCCCTAACTGTGGTATAACTGAGCTTAGAAAGTGTGAAAATATCACCCTGTGGTATTGTTGAACTTGGAAACTGGGAATAATCTCACCCTATGGTATAGTTGATCTTAGAAGGTGTGAATAATACCATCCTGTGGTACAGTTAAACTTAGAAAGTTGTCCCTAACTGTGACATAGGCAAACTTAGAAGGTGTGAATAATATCATCCAGTGGTAAAGTTGAATTTAGAAAGTGTAAATAATATCTTCCTGTGGTCCTGCTGAACTTAGAAAGTGTCCCTAACTGTGGTATAACTGAGTTTAGAAATTGTGAAAATATCACCCTGTGGTATTGTTGAACTTGGAAACTGGGAATAATCTCACCCTATGGTATAGTTGATATTAGAAGGTGTGAATAATACCATCATGTGGTACAGTTAAACTTAGAAAGTTGTCCCTAACTGTGACATAGGCAAACTTAGAAGGTGTGAATAATATCATCCTGTGGTATAGTTGAACTTAGAAAGTGCGAATAATCTCACCCAGTAGTATAATCGAATTTAGAAGATGTGAATAATATCATCCTATGGTATAGTTGAATTTAGAAAGTGTGAATAATCATCCTGTGGTATAGTTGAACTTAGAATGTGTCCCTAACTGTGGTATAACTGAACTTAGAAAGTGTGAATAATATCATCCGATGGTATAGTTGAACTTAGAAAGTGTGAATAATAATCCTGTGGTATAACTGAACTTAGAAAGTGTGAATTATATCATCCTGTGGTATAGTTGAACTTGAAACTGTGAACAAAAACATCCTACGCCAACCATAGCATAGTGCAATCCTAGCCATGCCATGAGTCCACCCGGCCCACCATGGTCTGCCGAAAGCTATACACTCACGCCCGCCTCCCTTCCGTACCCCACTTCCCTTTCTCCCCCTCCCCAAACCGTCCCGCCCTCCACCACATCCCAAACCCACTCCCAATAGAACTCCCAAGACAGAAGAACTAACCCATCCCAAACCAGCCAACCCTCCACCACATTCTCAGCCCACTCTAGCTGTCCAGCACGCCCCAACCCAACCCCTATCCAAACATCAAGCCAGAGGAGCCCGATGGCGAGCCGACCATCCTAAGACCCCTGCTCCTCCCATCTGCTCCACCCACGCGCCCACTATCATCATGCCCGCACCCCCAGCTCCCCAACTAACAGCCCGCCCTGCCTCCAAGGCACACCCAGTTCCACCACCACCCCCTCCCGCTTCCTCTCATCAACTCCGCTAAACATCCTCCCCCGACCCCACTCCTTCTCCTCCCTAAAAAATGCATGTCTCGCCCTGGCAAGAACAGTAGCCGCATCCTTTCACCCTCCGACCCCCCTACCCTCTCTCACACTACAACAAAAACCCTGAAAAGGAAACACATCTGGTCTCCCTCAATCTCTCATTACTCCTCGCCACTCCTGTCTCGACCCACCACCTCAATCTCCCATTCTCGATCACCACCCCCCCCCCCCTTCCTCACCCTGCCTTAAACCCCTCTCCTTGAATTCTCACCAAACACAACTGGAACTCCCAACCCCCTACACCCCACTTTCAAATCCCTTGACCCAATTCCAACAAACCTCACACATCTGTCCAACCCAAACCCCGCACAACCACCACCTCGACCGCCCGCCTTCTCTTCCCATCGACCACCGACCATCCCCCTCTCTCACCCCCCAGTTTCCACTCTCTCCCCTCACAACCGTCCACCCACTCCCCCACCCCTCTCAACCTCCACCTCTGCAACCTCCACATCATCATCCTCCTGTACCGAAGTAAGAGGCATCCTTTTTAATGCCCGATCTGTAGCAAGAAACAAACACAGCATCTTTGACCTCCTCACCTCAGAAAAACCAGACCTAGTCTTTATTACAGAAACCTGGTTCTCTGACAACTTTGCCCCTATTGCCAATGAAGCCTTCCTCCCACACTACTCCCTCATCCCAATTAACTGACCCTCTAGAGGAGCAGGAGTAGCAATCGCCTTCAAGTCACACTTCGCCTCAATCACTGACAGCCAGCCAACCATCCCTTCCTGTGAATCGCTTCTAGTCAAACTATCCCTCCCCCCAACGTTCAACGTTCTCCCACAGCTTCCTAATCATCTACAGACCTCCTGGCTACGACAGACAATTCTCAAGCAACCTCTGCGATTCGATCCAATTAAACCATCGCACCCTCACTCTTCTAGAATATTTTAGTACCTGGCTCGACATCCCGACCAACCCTACAACCCACTCTCTAGTCGACTGCTTAGACGCGATTAACCTCCGTACCCACATAAACGGGCCAACTCATTGTAAAGGACACACCCTTGATTGCCATCTTCAGCTCCCACGACCAGATACATCTAAACCCCCCCACCCCTGTCATCTGGTCCGATCACTTCATTGTCCCTTTTAGCATTCGCTCACCTGCACCCCTCCCCGTATCCGAACCAGATCCTCCAAATCTACGCAAATGCTGGAAGAAACAAAAAATCCTTCCCGACCTTGCTGACGCGCTTCTTCAGTCTCCTCCCCTACCTCTGCACGCAATGCTTGGTGGGACTTCTAACAAAAACATTGCTAAACTCCAACTAGTACAGAGCAACGCCCTAAGGGCTACCACAGGTTTCTCAAAAAAGGATCACATCTCCGACCTGAGAAGACAGGTCCACTGGCTACTCGTTAAGGAGAGAATCATCTTCAAAATCCTCTCCCTCACTCACAAATGCCTCCACGATGTTGCACCCCCCCTACTAAGCCCAACGCATAACCACACCAACACCCTCTAGGCCGTCCAGATTGGCTTACACCAACTTGATCTCCATGCCCGAAACCCATAGAGCGCGTGTAGGTGGCTCCAGCTTCCCAGCCATCACTGCCACACACTGTAACACCCTACCAACGCACCTCAGGAGAATAGATTCTCACATAGCCTTCCACAAAGCCATCAAAACCAGGCTATTTGTTTGACCTGTTCAACCTTAGTACACACTGTAATTCATCTAACTGTATTGTGTACTTGTGTAACTCAGTGTTAGGCAGAAACCTGTGCAGTTTCCTTAGGGACCACTGCAAAAAGTTTAAGACTACAGGTGTTGCCAGTAAACTCAATTGGTAGCAGTCTGTACCACCCAGATTTACCTGGTAGATGTGGCTGAGCAGTCAGACTTCTCCAAGAAGAGTTAGGCAGTATATAGAGTATACACATTAGGTACAAAAATACAGTAGCACAAGCAAACACTGACCAGAGCTTTGGTATAAAAGTATATAATTCTTTATTTAAAAACACACTTGTAAAAATACGCTGGCACTAATATGTCAAGCAAGTTCAAATACAGTCATTAGAAATGTATACACCTCCCTGATTAATTATTCGACAAGTCTTAGGAAAAGAACACCACTTATTAGCAATACAGAGGTGAGCGCTTAACCAAGATGGCACTCCAATAATTATTTAAAAAGGGAGGGAAAAGGCAGAATTAGAAAAGCACACAATACCAACACTTTAAAAGAACCACAGCAAGTCAAGAAAGGCAGAGTCTACTGTAGGGAAAGAAAGTTCATAGGGCAGACCCACTCTTGGAGAGAGCAAGGCGGAATGTGCCCAAGATCACACAGTTGAAGTACACTTAAAATCTTTGTAGATAGTTCAAAAAGGAGTTGGATCAGTTCAGAAAAGTTAGTTAACAGATCTCAGGTCACCCCAGGATAGAGAGTCAAGGATTTACGGGACACCTTGAACAGTCTGTTGCAAGGGAGACCAGGCGGAACACAGTACCTGAAATGGTGAGAAAGCCCCAGCGGGGGCAGTTGTTCCTGGCAGCGGGTGCAAGTCGGTGATTCGTCCAGGGGAAGAGAAGATCTCGACGTAGAGGAAAGTTGGAGGTTGTTGCACTGCCAGGGAAGAAACCAGCCGTGGAGTTTCTCGGTTAAAAGGTACTACCCTTTTATTCGCGGTAGTGGTGAAGCGTGGCTATCGGGGTGCTTGGCCGTGCGATTCGACCATGAGACGATCCAGACGGGCGAAAAGAGGGCAAACTGGTTAACTCCACCAGTTCAAAGGAAGAAGACTCTCCAGGATGAAGATCTTCTCTGTCGTTGGGAAGTGGTGAGTCGGTTCAGCAGTGCTCCACCAGTGGTGTCGTCGTTGCAGGTCAGCTCAGCTTCTCCCTCTTCGGATTCTTTAGGTCCTGTGGCGACTTCTGAAGTTCCAGTGCCCAAAGCCCTGCTTTTATGCAGAAAACACCCATTCACCAGTCCTAGCTGTCACTCAAACATGCTAAGTGGTGAGCCGCGCGGCTCACCACTGGGCCAATCACACAAGAGTGCGACTTGAGTTGCCGAGGCAACTCAGTCCAGGGTGCCTATTCCCCCCACCCACACATCCTGTAGACCCAGACAGAGTGACCCCACTTTTGGAGGCTTCTGTGCAGAAGCCCGCCAAAAGTGGAACAAAGGGCTCAACTTGGGTTGGAGTTACAGAGGCGAACACAAACGCCATTTTAAACTGAGTCCTGGCAAAAAGACCCAACTGGGGAATAAATATTAAATAAATAACCCAGCAATATCTTTAACAGTGCACCAAAAAAGTGGTGCGTTTAAAATAAATGGGAAAATCCCATAGGAAATATTCTGGTGGAATATTTTGGCTGGTAACCACTGCCACCAGCCAGAAACTCGACGAGGGAGGACTGCACAGTGCCCCCTCGAAAAACAGACCCAGGGGCAATCTAATTACCCCCTACCAGTACTTCCACAATATGATGGTTTGTACTGGTTCTGTTCACAATTTAAGACTAGTAAAGTCAATGGTGACTTTACATGCCCTGGGAGACAGTAGTCAGTCCCAGGGTATGGAGTCTATGTTTTGGGGTCACTATGACACCCCTGTGTTACTGCACTGAGGGTGCTGCGTAACACACATCCCAAAAACACATGAAACCCTATGGAGTAAAAGACCCCATAGCCCATAAAACACACTACAAAGTCAAAGGACATTCTCAAATCATGCCCAAGAGTGGGAGAAAAAGAGTCTCACTCTTAGCAGGAGAAAAAAATAAACCCCAAAAATCCAGCGAAGCTGCTGGGGGACTCACTAGGTTTGGGAAATTAGCCTATACAGAGAATTCTGCCTAACACTCAGCACCTCTGATCTCCACAATGTAACCAAATAACCACATATTGTAACCGCAATCTTCACTTTGTACACTTCCTCATTGTAACTAACTAATTTCAGCCTGTAACCGTAATCTTGACTATGACACTTTTATGTAAAAGCACCTCAATGCCTTTGGGCTTCAGTGCGCTATACAAATGTAAAAATAAATAAAATATATAATGTAAGCTTAACCCCCGACGCCTTTGACACATGGCTCAATACCTCAATAAACCGTCTCACGCTCACTTGCCAATCATCCGCTCGCCATGGCCCGTTTCCAAGATGGTTTACACCAGAACTGAAGACTGCAAAACAACTATATAAATCACTCAAACGCAAATGGCTGAAAACTAAAACCACCCTGAGCAGATCCACTTTAGCCCAGCACCACCACCACCGCCACTACAAAGCCGAAATCCAGAAAGCAAAAAAAGCCCATTACAAATCTCGAATCCTCAATTGTGAAAACCCCAGCAAGGAACTCCACAAAATCATCTTTGAATTCACCAAACCATCATGAACCACCACCCAATCAACCCCCCTCTCAATCACTCTGCGACTCACTCTCTCTCCACTTCTTCCCCCACTGCTCACGAAAGAACAAACTCCCTAATCAACAAAATGGTCCTCCTGCATCCACAGCACAATCCTCCCACCCCACCTGCCAACCCTCCGCCTGCAACTACAACCCACCCGACTTTCGACTCGTTCAGACCAATATCAACTGACCAATTTACCAAACATCTCTCCGCCCAAAAACCATCCGGCTCCCTGCTAGACCCCTACCCGGCCTAAACCCTTAAAGAAATATTTGCATCCACCTGCGCAGGCGAATACACGAGGACCATCATAAACGAGTCCATCTCCTCAGGAATTTTTCCTGATGCGTTCAGAACTGCTATCGTCAAACACCTCCAAAAAAACCCGTGCCTCGACTCTCTCGACCCCAAAAACTACCGCCCCATCTCAAACACCAGGTTCCTTGCTAAACTCATCGATCGAACCGCTTACTCCCAACTAAACGCCTTTGTCGAAGCCAACAATCTCCTAGACCCCGCTCAATCAGGGTTCAGACCCTGACACGGAACCAAAACCACCCATTAATAACACTGCAGACTGGCGGGATGCGCTGCACTAATCCTTCTTGACCTATCCGCCGCCTTTGACACAATCAACCACTCAGGCCTCCTCGACCACCTCCACTCCCTAGGAATCCGTGGAAACGCTCTCAAGTGGATAGCATCCTTCCTTAACAATAGGAAACAAATAACCCTCCTCTCCTCCTTTGTCACCACCGCCCGACAAGTCAATACCGGAGTTCCACAAGGAGTGTCCCTATCAGCCCTCCTGTTCAACCTCTACATGTCCACCCTCCCACGAATAATCCGCTCGCACAATATCCTGTCCTACAACTACGACGACGACACCCAACTAATCCCAAAACTCCTAACTCAAAACCCAACTGCCAGCCTGACCTCGCTGCCTGCCTTCTTGACATTGATCACTGGATGACTACAAACCACCTCCTTTTAAACCCCACCAAAACTGAAATCATGGTCTGTGGCAAACCCAAAATTCTCCCTCACCCTGGCCATCATCCATGGGCAATCCCCCGACAACCCCTACTTCAGTAAAAAACCTTGGATGCACTCTCGACTCTGACCTAACCCTCTCGCACCATGTCCACAACGTCTCTAAGTCTTGCCACTACCACCTCAAAATTCTTAGGTGCATTTTTCCATACCTCTCTTTTCCCAACAGACTTGCTGCGTTCCAATCAATTTTAATGTCAAGACTGGACTATGCTAACTCCCTCTACTTCGGAGTCCAAGCATACCACCTGACTAAACTACAAAGAGAACAAAATGCTGCAGCCAAACTACTACTAGCACTTGGCCCAAGAGATCACACCTCCCCAGCTCTCAAAACTCTCCATTGGCTCCTGGTTGGACGAAGGGTGACCTTCAAACCTTATGCATCTCGCACCGAGCAATGCACAAAACCGGACCTCAATACCTTCAGGACAAGCTAAAACCGTACCATCCATCGTTATGCATCCATTGCATCCTAAGATCAAGCTCTTTCTGCCTCCTAGTGATATCAAACACCAACTCAGTCAAGTTAGGTGGATTATCATTCTCAGCCTTGGCCCCCACGCTGTGGAACCCACTACCACCCTACACCCGGCTCACCAAAGACCTCATGTCTTTCTGCAAATTACTGAAAACGTGGCTCTTCCCTTAAAATCGACTCTTAGCACAAACAGAACAAACAACCACAATAAATAGAAACCAAGGTTGTTGACTCAAAAATAACAATCCAGCATAGAGACCGATCGAACAAACAAAAAACTAAATTGGCCAATATAATAAAAACAGATAAACCTAGTAGAATGGATGCAACGGATGCAACGGATGCAACGGATGGAACGGGTGGAAGGATGGAGCGGAAGTAGCGGAAGGAGTGGGTGGAACGAAATGAGTGGATGGGACGGATGAAGTGGATGGAACGGATGGAGTGGGTGGAACGGATGGAGTGGATGAACAGACGAAGTGGATGGAACGAAGGGAGTAGATGGAACAGAAGGAGTGGATGGAACGAAGGGAGTAGATGGAACAGAAGGAGTGGATGGAACGAAGGGAGTAGATGGAACGAAGGGAGTAGATGGAACAGAAGGAGTGGATGGAACGAAGGGAGTAGATGGAACAGAAGGAGTGGATGGAACGAAGGGAGTAGATGGAACAGAAGGAGTGGATGGAACGCATGGAACGTATGGAGTTGATGGAACAGATGGACTTGATGGAACGGATGTGACGAACGAGTAGAATGAACATGTGAAAAGGATGAGTAGTTTTACAGAATGGAACAGATGGATTGAATCAAGTGGATGGAACAAATGCAGCAGATGAAACGGACACCGTAGACTGAACTGAAGGAGTGGATGAAACAAATGGAATGGATGGAACAGGCAGAGTGGATGGAACAGGCAGAGTGGACGAGAACGGAAGAAGTGGACGGGAACGGAAGAAGTGGACGGGAACGGAAGAAGTGGACGGGAACGGAAGAAGTGGACGGGAACGGATGGAGTGGACGGGAAGGGATGGAGTGGACAGGAAGGGATGGAGTGGATGGAGTGGACGGAACAGATGGAATGGACGGAACAGATGGAATGGACGGAACAGATGGAATGGACGGAACAGATGGAATGGATGGAACAGATTGAACAGATGGAGTGGATGGAACGGATAACCACTAGCTCAAGAGTGTCCTCAGGGCTAAAGCAGCCACAAATCAGTCTGGGCGTCATCCCTCCAGAATGAACACATATACCTGACCTCCAAACCGCTACACCTACCGCTAGGAAGCAGCTATCATGCAACTACCGCACCAGCTGCACACATATGCGGTGCACACACGCACCTTATGACTCTTTCTCTTTCTACTGACTTGAACTACAGTTCCCGAGGGCGTTCAACCTACCAGCGCTTTGAGATCATACCAATGATACATAAGGGGCTATATAAATGCCAAGTAACATAACATAACATCTAAATTCTGCTGTTCCCACAGACCCAGGGACACTAAAGAAACTCCGGCTAAGATTTTCATGGGGTCCTCAGCCAGTAAGTAAACGTTTCCACTTGCCATTGGTACTTCATCTACAGGGGAGAAGGCTAAGGAGACAGTGTGGACCCCTGAAGGTTTACCCTTATATCTGGGATCCCCTTTTGCATGGTCAGTTGACCCACAAGCATAACATTTACCAAATGTCTTTATGAATGGGGGTTTGTGCTGACCTCCTTCTGGTTTGTCATCAGTAGGTACACCAATTTCCTTAGAGTCAGCCAAGTGCTATCTCAGCTCAGGAGAGCAGGCATCATAAATAGATTCCAACATTACCAAATTCCTCATACCTTCATAAGTGTTCACCGTGTAACCTTTAACCCATCCATCTTAGTTTTTCAAACATTCAGTCACCCAGGAAGCCCAAGAGGTACCATCATGCTTTTTAAATTAAATTCTAGCAGTGGATCGGTCCATTATTCCTCCAGAACAGAAGTACAGAAAACTGGCCACATCGGAAGCGGCTGTGCATACGCAGTGCGGCTTGACGTGCTTTCCTGTTCCTTTGGGTCCTCTCCTCTAGCCTGCGAATCGAAAGAGTGAGAGAGAGAGCCAAGCTGCGGCAAGTGGGGCTGCGTTCGGAAGCGCTGCTGCTCTGGTAATTCCTTGCGAGCATCTGATTACTGGCAGGCACCCTGTACTGGCATATATTTAGGTACATAGAACACGAAATAGATACGGAGAAGTAGGAGGAATGACTGCACTTGCAATGAGTGAGTCCGGGTGAGTGAACCAGCTTGCACTGCCTGCATTCTTTTCTGCTTGCCCGCCTGGCAATTTGCGCTTGCAATGTGTGAGCTCTGGTTGCTGGCTGAGGGGAATCGGAGAGCGTTGCTGTGTGCGCCCTAGCTGATCACTGCCTGCTCTGCCCTGTTGTAGATGTACTGAAGGCGCCTGAGTGGAGGGGCCACCTACAGTGTAAAAGAGGCAAAGAGCAGTACGTTCCCCGTTTTTTGTTAAATCCTCGATTTTTGCTAATCCAGCCGTATAGGTGGGGACTGTGGGCTTGCCCTTTGACCCACACGGCTGAGAGAGGGGCTACACCTCATACATTATTCTCTATCCCATTGAGGGGCTGTAATTGGGGGGCTGACTCTCCCAGGCTCTAATACGGGTAAGAGTCTTCACAGGAGTAGAGACACTTGGTAGACTGAATCCAGAGGGTGGCGTTAAGACCAAGCACAATCCAGAAAGGCTCTCCTGAGTGAGAAGTGGAGTGCCGCTGGTCATAGCCCCCTCTGTAAGTGTAAAATGCCCCCCAAAAGAAGATTAGCGCAGAATAACAACAATCTGCACAAGAGTAATGATAAAGTAATCATAGATTGCAAT
Organism: Ambystoma mexicanum; assembly: GCF_040938575.1. Lineage (NCBI taxonomy): Eukaryota > Metazoa > Chordata > Amphibia > Caudata > Ambystomatidae > Ambystoma > Ambystoma mexicanum. The sequence continues at coordinate 1,183,722,498 of NC_090928.1, read as the reverse complement.
TCGAAAATGGGGGCAAAAAACAAATTAAAACAGCAGATATCGACCAGTAAAGGCACTCTACCTACCTTCTTTTCTCCCAACTCCTTAGTGGAGCGGATTACACATATCGCTGCAAAGGAGGTTGTTAATAATCTGAGCACAAGTAATGCGCAAGATAGTGCTGCTGAACTGATGATTGTTAATAACTCTGAGTTATGCCTCTCAGTGCAAAGGTCTATGACTCCAGCTCTGTTTAACCATGTTGCAGAGAAAGAAAAAGGAGAAACACCCAAAGAAGCTATGCAATCGACTGCATCTCTGGAGAGACTATCAATGTCACCTAATCTCACATTCTGAAATCTCGGAACCAGAACTGAATTTGGGTTATCTCGCCGGTATGAACACCTTGGTGAAAATGCAATCTTAAATAGCATCCCTGCAGTTTGCTCTAAAAATCTTATTAAAAATGTGTGGCCGTATCTTAGAAAATACTATTAATCTGGCTACACTGAATGCTAGAGATAAAGAAGCCATAGAGGAAATGGAGCACAATCTATCTGAAGCCATACTGATGATTAAAGAGCCTGCATTAGCTCCTGTTGTAGATTTAAGTATGTTGAATGACTCTGAGGTGTATATTTCCCGGAAACAACAGAGATTGGCAAAAAGGGCAAGAACAAAGAAAAAAGTATCGACTATGACCTCTTTGCCTCCTGAGCCCGTCTCAGCTACAAAAAACACGAAGAAAATGAGGAAAAAGGCTTCTAGGGCTAGGAAGAGAAACTCTTACTAGCTGGCTCATCTCGGACAAAGATAAAGATTCACCAGAGGTGGAGGAAGTACATCCCGAACCTAGAATCGTGGTAACTGAAAAGCTGGCAAGCAACTCCTCATCCACTCCGAATAATGCCAGACAAACCTCCCATCTCGCGACATCACAGATGTCAGCAGGTGGTGAAAGAGAACAACAACCAGGACCTAGCAGCAATCTGACTTGTCTGATCAAGAATCTTTATCAAAACAATGACCAGGATTGGTTATCACAAACAGAATTCTTGACTAGATTGCATTCGATTCCACAGCTAAGAGTACTCACATCTGATGATTTTTAATTTATCGAGCCATTAAAGGTCCAAAACACGAATGTATCGGCAGTCCACTGTAAATTCCAGGCTACTGCAAATTTATTGCGTATACAAAAACTAAATCTGTTTGAGGCTGATGTGTAAATTGATGTAGATCCTCAGAAAATAGATTTGGACTGTCCTAAGAAAGTGGTGGCGGAATCAACGATCAAGATCACTACTCAATTGCCAACAAGCAATGTGGTACAAATGGCAGATGTCCAGAATATACTTAAAGTGGTAAGCAGAAGCTCTTCCAATGGTCCTTCAAAAAGACTGAGGGAGGATTCTGTCTTGGAATAGCAGGGGTTTTAGTCATTTAATCAGCCAGAAGGGATCTTTACCCTATATAAGCAGGTTCACATGTATATGCTTGCAGGAGGTGTGGCTGACTACCCCTGTGGTATTAGAGGGATATACATGTACCAATCTCTTGCCAAAAAAGGTGAATGGGGAAGACCTTTTTGGGGATTGATAACTGGCATACAGTATAATGTTAAATCACGTCGTATCACAGTTAAAATTGATGATTTTGTGATTACGATTGAACTTGTGCTGTCTATTGAGAATAAGGCAGAGAATATGCTTCTGATTAACCTCTATAATCCACCTGGGGAAAGCCAAACCAATTCTATTCAAGAGGCTCTGCATGACATTATGATCAAGTGGACTTTGAGGAAGGAAAATAGATCTATAATGATAATGGGTAACTTTAACTGTCATATGTCAGGAGGGGAGGGGTCTACAAGTAATCCTTATTTAAAACCAGCGAGTATAATGTATCATAAGAAAGTCGAGCCCGAGGGACAAAATTGGCTGAGCTTCTTTGATCTCTGGGACATGGAAATGGTGGACAGCAGAACAAATAGTGATTGCCCGGGCCGCTATACCTGGGAAGGTGGTGGAGCAAAGAGTACACTGGACTACATATTTGCAACAGAAGATATTGCAGGCTGGGTTAAAGACATGAAAGTAGCCAAAAACATGTGGAGTGACCACGCTGCACTTGAGTTAAATATAAAAGCTGATGTTGTAAGCCATGTAACAAAATCTATGGGAGTCTTGAGAGTTAATCATGCTGCTGCTCATATTTCGTGGTCCGAGAGAAATATAGCTAAAATGGTTGCCTGTCTATCAGCAGACTGCTATGGGGATTTGTATGCATTCCAAGCTATGTCGATTGAGGGGATTGAGCATTGGATATCCTCTTTTATAACATCGCATGCTTCCGCCAGTATGGGAGGGGCGGGAACTTGTCATAGGCTGAGAAATCCATATGATCGCGAGGTGAGAGTTGCCAAAAGGCGACTGAGAGCGGATATTAGGAAGGCTAAGAAAACTTCTCTGTCGATTAAATGTTTTGTTTCTGCATGTAAAAGACTTAAGGGAAAATATCAATCTTGGTTAAGACAGAAAAAACACCTAAAGAAATTAAATCAATGGCAGGAGACCTTAAGGATATTGTGTACCAAGAACACTCGTAATATCTGGGCTCTCTTGGGAGAAGTGAGAGGAAATAGAACTAATCCAATCTTAAATCCCGTAGGAGCACATAGATGGGAATGTTTCCCGAGAGAGCGCAATCTCCTGACTAATGGAAATGATAAGGAGATTAAAAACAGCAATCCCCCTTGGCCGCCATTTACGATTACGGTCGCAGCATTAGTAGAGAAAATAAGTTAAAATCCTCTAAGGCACCAGGTCCCAACGGATTGGCCAATATCACACTGAAATGTAACCCCAGTTTTTGGGCAAGAGTATTAAAGATTCTAAAGGATTAAGTTATGCTCGAAGGGAGAATACCACGCTCATGGCAAACTGCCACTCTTATACCAGTACACAAGAAAGGTGATAAGAGTGACCCAAGCCAAGCAACTAAAAATTGCTGCCTATGCTCGATTGTACTGGAAAACTTTTTGCAGGTCTAATCTTAGAAAAATTACAAGAATGGGCAGAGAAGGAGCATATATTTAACTGTTTTCAAAGTGGTTTTCGAATGGGTTATTCAACGATACATAATCTAATTACTCTTGATACCTTGCATACAGCGGCTAGGAAAAAGGGGAGCCCACCGCTGTATGCGTTGACTTCAAAGCAGCTTTTGATTAGGTTCGCAGAGATATCCTGTGGTCCAAACTAGAACTGCTTGGTTGTCCAAAGGGTCTATTATACTATTTGAGGCTCCTTCATCAGAAGAATACAGTTTCCCTTAAGCTTGATCCACAAGGCAATATGACTGCACAAGTGGACCAAAATAGAGGAGTCAAGAAGGGGTGTGTAACAGCTCCTACTTTATATAATTTGTTTACATACGACCTACCTGCGGCTATTAGTAAGGTATATAATTGTCCACCGAAAATTGGTGATAAGCATTGCTCAGTCCTTGCGTATGCTGATGACCTAGTGTTATCAGATCATACACTTAGCGGCATTGCGGAGATCTGCTGAAGCCCTATGGCTATACGCTAACACCAATGGACAAATAATAAATCTGCAGAAAACACAAGTGATGTTATTCACTAGTAAAAAGGTAGCACGTACCAGTTTAAAGGTACAGAAATTGGAGATTATGTACACCCCAAATTATAGATATCTGGGAATTGATATTGAAACGCAAGGGGACTATCTCAAGTGTAAACAGAGTAGAAAGATCCGGGCAGCCCAAATCACTTCTCTTGTATATTGTTTCACTATTACCCGGTTTCACAATATGGGCTGTGCGTTTATTATAACTACAGCTCTTAGTCCCGATGATGACTTATGGCCTTGAAGCCCTACAAAATATGGACTTAAACTGGCTGCAGGTTGTGGAAGGCAAATATTGGAGAAAGATCTTTGGCCTCCCAACCTGCATACCGAGGGCCATCATTAGGTTGGAAATAGGACTGATTTCATTAAAATCTCAAGTGCTTAAGAAAAGGGACGAATTATACTTATTGATGCGGAGTAAATCAGGCAACCCGCTTGTTGATATCTTGAGGGTTCAATCTTCTAAACAAATTGGAATTTTTCACCTAAAAGACAATGGGCCTCATTACAACCTGCCAGTCCGGGACCGTGCAAAATCCGTGATGGCGGTAAAAACGTTTCCGTGTCCGCAAGGGTGCGGAAAAACCGCACGATTACACGCTGTCGGTCGCGCGCACCACACGGACTCGGAAACGTTGTTACCGCCGTCACGGAATACCCCACGGAAATGGAAATAACGAAGCCACAAGTGGCGCAAAACCCGTTTCCGCCTCCGCCGCCACGGACACGGAACCGGAAATACCATGATCGCCAAAACAGGAAACAGAGAGGCGGCCATCATATAAAAGCACAATCCATTGCCATCCAGAGCCAGCACAAGCACAATCCTGACTCTGAGAAGCCAAAAGGGACCACCAGCATGTCTGCCAGGATTCCTGCTCAGAGGCAGCGCAAACAGCGCTTCAGCGAGGCGGAGCTAACCGTCTTGGTGGAGCACATTGTGGACAATGCTGAGATGCTGTTCAGCGCCGACCAACGGCGTGCCACACAGCAGCGGAGGAAGGAGGTGTGGGCCGAAGCTGCACGCAAGTGCACCGCTGTGGGCGTGGCAGTGAGGAGCGTGAAGGACTGCCACAAGCGTTGGGACGACCTGAGGCTGAGGGTACGCAACCTCATTTCCACGCACCGCCAACGCAGCAGTGGGACAGGCGGAGGACCCCCTTCCCCACTGAGGCTGCAAGCATGGGAGGAGCGTTGCAGCAGCGTCCTCCACCTAGAGGGAATCCATGGGATTGGGCAGGCTGAGGCAGGAGTGAGCCCACCTGCAGATGCCGGTAAGTGCCCAAACATGAATGCCACATGTAAATATGCAGTTGTGAGTACTGGGCCAAAGGACCCATTAACAACCCCCCCCCCCCAGGCAGTGCATGTGTGGGCCAAAGGACCCATTAACAACCCCCCCCCCCCAGGCAGTGCATGTGTGGGCCAAAGGACCCATTAACAACCCCCCCCCCCCAGGCAGTGCATGTGTGGGCCTAGGACCCATTAACAACCCCCCCCCCCAGGCAGTGCATGTGTGGGCCAAAGGACCCATTATGATCCGTATGGCAACCAATATCACTGAATGCAGACACCAGCAATCAGATGCATGTGACTAACACTATTCAATGTACAATCTTAATGACGCATGTGATGCACCCATCTGCCACCACAACAACACTAATTGCATGCCCTTTGTGTCCCCACAGCCGTTTCAAGTGACAGTGATACTGCACAACAGGCCAGCCAATCAGCATCGGCAAGTACACTAGCCACCGCCACCACACAGGAGGATGCTGCCGGCAGTTCTGCACCTCTGGCCACATTACCAGCCACCACAGATGTGCATCACACCACCACCACCACCAACATCCCCACCATCTCCACACTGGCTGAGTCCAGACAGGTGCCACAGGAACCTATCATGGCCACCCAACAAAACACCGAAGGCAGCAGCACTGCAGAGGGGGCGGCCTGCAGTGATAACAGTGCCCCGCAAGAGCACTCGGAAACAGGGCCACAGGGGGAGATGCCCACATTGGAAGACCTGGGCTCCTTCCATGAGCTGGGGTTCAGCCCCACTTCACTGGGGAGTCCCATGAGGTCGCCCACCCCATCCATGGCCGAACTGAATGCCCGCATGCAGCGGATGGAGGACCAGCAGGCTACCCTCACCCAGCTGGTGGAGAGGCAGCTAGAGGAATCCAGGCTGCAGAGGGAGAGCTACAGCGCCTCAGTGCGTCGCCTGTCGAGGTCCATTGGACGCTTTGCGAGCACCATAGTGACCCTTGCACGCCATGTGCGGGAGGGCAATGACCACACCTCCAGGCTTGTGGAGGCCATGTTGGTTGGCCAACAGGCAAATCTGGCACGGATGCCCTCAATCCCTGATTCTGGCCAATCAAACACTACCACCCCATCCAGCTCCACTACTGCCAGTCCAAGGAGGCGCTCGAGTAGGCTAACGGGTCCCTTGGGCAAGGTTGCACAGAAGCGCACACGGAAGTGATGGCATGTGTGTAGGGCAGTGCAGGACACATGTGGACTACAAGGGTGTGAGAGGGGTGGTCACGTTTGGGTGGTGGGGTAGGTAGTTTTGGGGGTTTGGACAATGGGCTCTGGGTGGGGGTGGGCACGTTTGGGTGGTGGGTGGCCCCGGGTGTACAGCTTCCCTAACCAATGCACCTTCTTCCCTGTTGTTATTACATCAATACATCACCATTTCAAATCAAGACATACATGTGTGGACATTGATCATTTATTTTGCAGTGCAACTATTAATTCATTGTCGTCACCATGTTTGTGCATTACTGTGAATGTGCTGTGACTCAAAAGTAAATGCGAATCAGGGCATCCCGTGCTCTCTGGCCATCATGTGCACCCCCAGGGGGAGGCGGTGCCATCCCATCCCCATCTCCATCTCCATCCCCATCTCCATCCCCATCTCCATCCCCATCCCCATCCCCATCCCCATCCCCATCTTCCTCATCTGCGTCTGGTGGCATTGGGATGTTCCTGCGCAGGCATATATTGTGCAGCATGGTACATACCAGCGTGATTTTGCCCGTCTTCACTGGGCTGTACAGCAGTGATCCGCCAGATCTGCTCAGACAGCGGAAACGGGCCTTCAGCAGTCCAAATGTCCTCTCAATCATTCCACGTGTGCGGATATGTGCCCTATTGTATGCCTCTTCATGCCTGTTCCTTGGTCTCCGTACAGGTGTCATCAACCATGGCGTGAGTGCATATCCCGCATCACCTACATGGGATGTAGATGGGGGAACATGTCAGTGTTTGTGGCATCATGTCCTCATCTGCTGCTGTGCATTCTTGTATCATCATTCATTCATGCATATGAACCATGCAGTGTCTGGAGGTATGTTTTGGCCATCACGAGGAATGTCGCTGACTGCATATGGGCCTACACATTAACTTGCATGTTTGCTGTGCCCTGCGGGTGACATTTGATTGTGTGCATGTCATGGTGCAGTGCTGTCCACACATGGCAGAGTGACTTCACTGTACGGAAGTAGTAAATACTCGTCGTATCATTTACACGCCTCTCGTGCTTTTTGGGGCAGTGTTTCAATTGAGGGTGGGTGTCTGCAGTGGCACAGGGTTCATGGGACAGTGACGGGATTGGCTGTGGCAGTGTGTGCACGGGCACATTGTGGTGCCCTGTCATGTCTTCCTTCATGATGTTTGGCATCCGCTGTGTATTTGGTAGATGGAAGGGGGGTGATGCATGTGCGGTCACAGCGGCACACTCACAATGCTCATTGCCTGGACACACACACACCACTCCGACAGGGTTGTAGCATCGTCAGCTGTACTCACCCAATAGCCACGTGCTTTGTCCGGCATAGCGTTCCATGTACCGTGGCAACGTGGAATTCCGCAGTACCATTGAGTCATGTGATGAGCCTGGGAAACGTGCGCAGCAGTGTGTAATCAGTTGCATGGCATCACAAACCATCTGGACATTCAAGGAGTGATACTGTTTCCTATTGCGGAACACCGCCTCAATTGCATGTGGTACTGTCAGCTCGACGTGGGTGCAGTCAACTGCGCCTATGCAATTTGGCATGCCTGCTATGGCATGGAAGGCCAACTTGGTGGCAATGACCCCGGGGAGGGTGCGGGGTAGGGCTATGTGTTCCGACACATGGCGCAACATGGCATCCAGTACCTGTACCAGGACTTTTGAGAAACACGGTTGTGATATGCCGTGCAGCTCACCAACCGTGTGTTGATAGGTGCCAGTGCCAAGGAAATGCAGAACTGAGACAACCTTCAAGAGGGGGGGGATGGCAGTGGGGGTGTCAATTAGGCTGCTGATGTTGTCCTCAATCATGGCGGTGATGTGCAGGATTGTTGCACTGTCCAGCCGGTATAGGGTGTGGATCTGTCCTGGGGTGAGGTTCCAGGGTGAGGCCCTGATGCGTGGTATTGGTGGCTGGCGGCGGGGTCGGGCTGGCTGGGCAATGGGGTTTGCCATAGCTGCAGGGTTGGCTGGTTGCCGCCTGCGCCTCCTCCGCCTACGCCTCCTCCTCTGCGCCATTGCTGCCACCATGTGCAGTACTGCCTGTTGGTTGAGTAGGCCCAGTCCCAGTGCTACTAGCCCTGCTGCCTGCATGGTTCTGTGTTGTGTTGGGCTGGGTGTGGCCCTTTTGTAGGCTCCCAGTGGCCTGCTAGGTCCAGCTGGGCTGATTTGGTGCACCTGTGCCCTGATTCAGTTCAGCCGGCAGTGTATAACGCCATGTTCGCGGTGGCGGCGGTTCCGCCACCGTGATCACGGTATTTCCGCCATTTTTTTCCCGGTATTTCCGTGTCCGCGCTAGTTGTGATGCTCACAGTGTTTCGTGTTGCCGGTAACGGAGGGGTTTCCGTGCAGGCGGAATTAAGGGGAACCCTATTTCCGCGGTGGCGGTTTAGGGTGGTGCTATTACCGGGGCCGCGGGTCATGATTGCGCGGACATGCAAACGGTGCCGGTATGGTTTTACCGGCAGTGTTAATTCCGGACCGGAGTACTTGTAATGAGGCCCAATGTTGACTTATACTTGAAAGAAATTAGGTGGAATATTCGAGCTGAGGGGTTCACTCAAAAAAACTAGAACTGCACTCTCTAAAAAAGTGGATCTTCAGGACTGGATAGGAAATTATGCACATTTGGAGAATCTTAAGAGCTATCAATTTACCAAGTATGTGTTATATTCATATAAAGAGCCGCAATCCTATCTTAACTTAAGTCCAGCAGTTAGACTGAGGCGCTTTAAATTGCTACTTAGGATGAACTATTTGCCGGTTTTGGCCTGCACTGGGATAATAAATCAGATACCCCAGACTGAACGCTACTGCCGACTATGTAAGAACCAGTCATAGCAGAAACTGGGAAACATGTGCTAACAAATTGCCCTAAATTATACACAATTTACCAGACCCAATACGAGAGGTACGTTCACAGTCTAGATTTCATAGCAGAATCAGCTTTCTGGTGGAGCAGTGTTAATTCTCAGAATATGAGCCAACTAATTGCAATGTATAATGTGTGGATGGTGGTTGAGATGGGAATCTCCATCTGAAATAAACCGCAGGCTACCCCTGAGATGCCAATACCTATTTGTGTGTTGTCCATCAGGAACCTTCCGTTACAGAGAGCAGGAAGACCTATGATATTCTCTTGTTGTGCTACTCATGAGTAATTTTTTATTTTTTATTTTTGATTCTCAATTCACGACCTACTGCTAGTAAGAGTGGACATTTACAATATAACAAATATATGGTCAAATGGAAATGTAGTTATCTAACTATGAGATACATTATGTTCTTATTATTGTACTTGACATTTTTTGTGTATATTAATCAATTATGACATGTTAGGCTATATATATATATATATATTCAGGCAATTCGGACCTGCAGCAGGGCTTCACCGGTCTTCCAGGAGTTGCAGCAGTCCTCCTTCAGCTCGTCTTCAGTTCTTTCGTTCCAGTGGTCGACTCTGCTTTCCAAGTCCGAGAGACCTGCTTTTAAATAGTTTTATCCCATTAATTCACCCTGGCTATCACTCACCCAGCAGGGTGGCTGTCCTTGCTAGACAGTCAGCCAGCCAATTACACCAGGGTGCATTCAGGTCTCCTAGGAGACTAAGCACGGGGAGTTTCGGGCACCTCCCTCACATCCTGTCCACCCTAGACACTCTGGCACCAGATGAGGGCTTCAGCACAGAAGCCTGCTAAAGGCCACGAACAAAGGGACCAAAACTGGTTTGGCGCGCAGAGTTAAACACAAGAAGGACTTTTCCTAAAAGAAATGGCGAAAATAGTTGACTGGAGTCTGTTTAAGCAGATAGGCCAGGGCGCCATATTGAAAAACACGGTTATCCTTGATTTTGGGCTACCGTTGTTAGCGGTCATGAAAAATCACAGTAGTTGATCTAAACCACTGCCACCACCCATTTAAAATAGGAAAAGGTAACATTGTACTGTTACATGAGTGTTTTGACTCAGGAGAAGCTAGGCAACCCCTCCAGCACTCTATAGTAAGATAGGGTGTGCTGGGTCAGTAAATTTAAAGAGACTAGTAAAGTCAATTTAACTTTACATGTCCTGAGAGACAGTAGTCATTCTCAGGGAAGGTTTTTAAACCTTTGGGGAGTCTGAAAAAGACACCCCTGTGTCACTGCATGAAGGTGCTGTGTGACACACAGAAAAAGATGATGCCACTGGGGTTGTTTAAAACTCCATAACCAAAGAACACAAAAGTAAAACACACACAAAATACATGGAAGAGTAGTAAAAAGGCTTGCACTCTACCCAGGTAAACAAATCAATCCCAGAAATCCAGCAAAGTTGCTGGGGGTCTCAAAAGGTAAGGGAAATTAGCACATTCTTGTGGATTGTCTGAGCGGCATGAGGTGTGTGGAGGGACCAATCCAACCCTGGTGCCATGGCCGGGCCGAAATCGTCCCTGGGGAGTGGCGGCCGGTTCCTGGCCATGCCTGGGGTGGTTTGGACAATTTTTTTTTTTTTAAATTACATTTTGAAAAAAATATATATATTTTGGAAAAAGACAATACCTGCAACAGCATAATTCATCAAAGCAATGTAACACATGTTACCTTGCTTTGATGATTTATTTGCCTGCTTGATGTGTGCATTACAATTTATGATGCATGCATCATTCACATGCTGCTGCAGCATGCAAAGTTGAGGGGCTGGGGCTGTCGGCGGCTGCCACCGTGCCGCCACTCCAGGGGGCACAGTGCCCCCTGGAGTTGCTTTTCTGTTGTATTAGTGATAAATATGTATTAGTGAAATTAGTGATAAACAACCAATTTTAGAGTAGAATAAGCATCCATTTTGGACTGTGTATTTTGCCTTTTGCAAAGTTGTAGTAATAGCATGTTTTTTTTCTGCCGTTTTCTCTGTTACGAACATGACAAGACATTCCATCTCGGGTGTTTGCGGTCACTTGACAAAATCCTTGTGCCTAAAAGCTTCTGTACAGTGTAGAAATATTTGGCCATAGCACATCAAGTGGCCATTGACTGCTTTGATGTAATGTGTCTATCTTTCCCATCTCACTGGCATGCTGTTCAGGATGTTTGTTTTCATGTATGAGGTAACGAGTGCTAAAAGAAGGGGATGTCCTGTGAGTGCGCTGATTTCCCTATCTTGCCAACCTCTGAAGCCTGAAAGTAGATGCATGCAGGCTTGACATGCGGCCAACTTTGCACCAGCCCTGCAGATGAACTCAACTGGTCTGCTGTTAAATCTCAGTTGCCGGTTTAATGGTATCCACTACAGAATAATTGCTTGTTAGGGAGAATTCTCCAGAATGGCTAATTTCCCTTACCTACCGAGTCCCTCAGCAGCTTTGCTGGATTTCTAGGATTTATTTTTTTCACCTGGTAAGAGTGTGAACCTTTTTTCCCACTCTTACATGTGTTTTTGGCTAAGTGTTGTACATATTTGCATTCACAGACTGTGGAGTCTCACCTACTCCATATGCCTCATCTTTTTACTGTGTGTCACACAGCACCTTTAGGGCAGTGACACAGGGTTGTCTTTTTAGACTTCCCACTTTAAACTCCATTTTCTGGGACTGACTACTGTCTCCCAGAGCATGTAAAGTTGCCATTGACTTTTACTAGTCTTTTTAAATTTGCAGACCCAGTACAAACTATCTTCCGTTCCCCTTTCTTTAAGATTTGGCTGGTGGCAGTGGTATCTACCATTTTTATTTTACTGCGGGCTATGTAAATAGCCTCGGTACTGTTAGAGGCTATGGTGATAGCCTCAAACTTTAATCCGCTGGACCCCTTTTCATTTTATTTGGTTCCGGCTGGGTTTATTCGCCATTTCTTTTTGTAAAGGTCTTTCTCGTGTTTTACTCTGCGCGCCAAACCAGGTTTGGTTCCTTTGTTCGCCGTCTTTGGCGGGCTTCTGCACAGAAGCCCTCCTTAGGCGCCTGAGTGTCTGGGTGGACAGGATGTGAGGGAGGGGTTTTAGGCCCCCTGCATAGGGTCTCCTTGGAGACCCAAGTCACACTCTTGTTTGATTGGCTAGGTGACAGTCCTGCCAGGACAGCCACCCTGCTGTGTGATTGACAGCCAGGCTGTGTGAATGGGGGAAAACAGCATAAAAAGCAGATCTCTGGGACTTCAAAGGTAAAGTTGCCACTGGATCAAGAGAACAGAAGATAAGCTGAAGGAAGAACTACTGCAACTACTGAACCTCCCGGTGAAGCCCTGCTGCGGGTCCGAATCTCCTAAACTTCGACGACAGAGAAGATCTGCAAGGAATCTTCTTCCCTTGAGCTGTCGGGACCAACCAGTTTGCCAAACACAAAGCAAGGCCTCCCTCCTCTGGTCGAATTTGCTGTGCATTGCTGCAGTGGACCGGATAGCCAGGATGACCGGACCCTGTTTGGGTTTTAAGGAGCGCACCTTTTATTTGTTGCTTTGCTCTGCTGCTGGTTTATTCCCTGGGCAGTGCAGGACCCTCCAGTCTTCCTCCTTCTTGTCAATCCAACAGTCACATCAGGAACCGTGAGCCAGCAGAACCTGCCAGGAACGTCTGCCTCAGCTACAGCATTCTTCTTCTACTAAGCTACTGTTCAAATCTGGTTGTCGACCGCGGTGAAAGTGATTGAAATCTTTCGCTAAATCTGAGGGCTTGTCCTTCTCTACTCTTAAGTAACTTTTCTTCCGACCAACTTCGTTTCGAACTCTTGGCAAAGACTTAACCGCAAACTACTCTGAACTGTGTGATCCTCTGCAAAGACTCTGAACCATTAACATTTATTTGAATCCTAGTTGTAGTAAGCCTTTTCTAGATTGCCCTGCCTACTTACTTGTTGGTGCTGCTTGATTTTGAATAACCTTGTCTTTCCCTCCCTTTTTAAATTACTGGAGTGCCATTTTGCTCACACTTCATTTTAAGCTTAACTTGTCCAGAATTCATTGGGTGGTGTGTAGTATATTAAGATTGTGATTGTCTTCTTTATATTAATGAACTGTTTTACAACTGATGGTGTAAATAAATGTATATTCTTTTACTCAAAAACCTTGAGTCAGTGTTTGAACCATAGCAACTGCTGTCCTTTGTGTAACTTCTGATACTGCTCACTTTACTCTTGAGATAAGTCTGGCTGCTCAACCATCGCTACCACTTTACTGTGAAGTACAGGCTTGTGCCAAACATTATTTTCTACTTGCACTTGTAGTCTTAATTGTGTGTGGTGTTCCCAAAGGGTACTGCATATGATTCTGCCTAACATTGCTCATTTTACTATAGCCCATATGATAGCTCAGTGGGTTGAGTGCTTGCTGCTGCGATCTGTGTGTGATCTGCAGGTTTGAATCCCAGCAATGCCATCTCAGACTTTCATCCTTCTTAGGTCGATAAATGAGTACCAACACAGGTTGGGTGATATTGTAAAAAGAGCTTAAGCGTAAGTGCTATACAATAACATTATCATTTGGCCTTGGACGTCTGTTTGCATTCACAGTAATTTGACAATATTGATCTATACACAGAGATATTAATGATACATATGGTGATCCATTCTTGTATGAAAGGTATATCACATTAGTGAAATCATAACCATATTTTTCGTAGTGTACTTAGGAACAATGCTATTTGATGCCACTTCCTGTTTTGTCAAGGGGTGAAATGTTGTGTTTTCATTGCTTCCCGGTATGTCACTTTGGGGTGAGGTCAAATGACATCAATTCTGGGGAGTCAGTGGTCGTGAGGCGAGGGGTGGGCCACTTTTTTGAGGCGAGGGATGGGCCACTTTTTTTTGGGTGTCTGGACAGATTTCTTCTCGCAGTTTGACCCTGGGTGGCACCATGATTTTGGTATTAAGTCGTAGCTGAAACTGCATGCATGCAGACATCACCCTTTCCTGGCATCTTACCCGCAGAACTAGACAACACATACAAGCATTGTAAAACCTGGCCCCTAATCCTGTGAGATATCTATACCTAGACAGACTCAGATGTGGGGTTCATGCATGCTCACATTAAATGCTTCTGTCTGAACATGGAATTATCACACTCTCATGCTGTCTGTACTAAGGGCCTGTTGATGCAGCTGTCCTTTGGTATCAGTTGTGATTCAAGAATGCTGCAGAGCCCATCATTGCACTCGACTCGAGTGCACCCTAGCCTGTTGACCCATGCACAATAATTTATCTTTAACTGCTATTTTCCAACATAACAATGGGGTAGGAATTACAGAGTGTGAGGAAGGAAAGAGACAAGTTGGAATGGCAGAAGAGACGAAAACAAGGAGGGTAGAAGGATGGAGGGAAAGTTAATAGGAAAGATGGTAGGGAGACAGGAAGAAAACAATGTGAGAGAGGAAGGAAAGGAGGAGAGGAAAGATGCCCATGAAAGAAAGGAGAGAGAATGGAAGAGGAAGCAAGAAAACAGGAAGGAACAAAATAAATAAGAAAATCAAGACAAAGGGAGGGAGGAATACGGGAGTGATAGATGATGGGAGGGACGACGGAAGGAACTGCTTTCTCCTCCTAGCGTACTCCAGTAATATAGACCAAGAGGTTGAGCGCTCCCTGGCGCTGCTGCGATCTATGCCTGATCTGCAGGTAGCAGGTTCAAATCCTGGCAAGGCCAACTCAGCCTTTTATTAATCAGAGGTTGATAAATGAGTACCAACTAATTCGGTTGGGAATGATTGTATGTAAATATGTGCTATGTACAGTGCTTTGGCAAATACGCTATTTAAATAACAAATCATTATCAAATGCAGGGTCCATGGAAAAGTAATGTTATCACTCATTTTCTCAAGTTACACAAAACATTACATGCAACAAACACCATTAACCCTCCAAATGTAGTATTTTCTGTAAAGTTGTGCATTGAAATGATTCACGGATGAGGGTTTGAAGGCCACTTTTTTTTAGGTGAGGGCCACGTTTTTTGAGGTGTCCGGGCCCATTTCTTGTCCCTGCCCTGCCCAGGGTAGGTGCTAATTATTAGGCAAATAAAGCCAGGCACATATCTGTATCGATGACTCCTCTGCCAAGTGCTATTAACATTTACAACAACATATGGTACACATTTAACAATGATCAAATATATTTTAAACATTATTTCGTAAAATTAATGTCAATAGTTCAAATTTAAGCATTTTCAGTATATGTTTTTCTCAATGTAATGTCTATTTATTTAGCTGAACAGATCAGATCACTTTATACATGCTGTATGTTTATAGCAGGACTCACGGATGGGCCAGCTTAACATGTTTTCTTCTTTTTGAACTTCAGATACAGACGAAGATCCCATGTAACACCTAAGTCCTATCTGTGTTTCATCAGTGGTTATAAAAGCGTTTATACCGAAAAATACAAATACATTAATGAGCAAGCAGAACGTATGAATATTGGTAAGGACACAGCTATAGATGTATGGTCGCTTCATAAAAAATACTGAATGTAATAATGTTTACTCTATTTAGGAAATATGTTCTTAACCACTGCTGTAATGGCACACATCCCAATTTAAGAACAAGCATTGGCAAAGCCAATAGTTTTGGCACTTAATGCTTTTCTTTGCATTTATAAGCATCAGGGTGCAAGGAGGAGAGTGCCAAGTTTCAAAGGCGTATGGGATAAGGGGCTCAGGGGAGCAGGTGAGCAAGAGAATGGGAAGGAAGGAGAATAGAGCAAGGGAGGAAAGGATTGAGAGAGGGTGCCATTAATGATGAGCATGAGGAAATTTGAGCGAGAAAGATTGGGAGCGAGAGGGTAAGAAATAAATCTAGAGTATGAGAGAAAGGATGAGAGAGGGTAGAGGGTGGGGTGGGTGACCGTAGGGAGAGGTGGGTGGGTGGATGTAGAGAGAGTGGGGGTTAGATCTGGTTAGAGAGAGTGTCAGTATGATGGGTGAATGGGGGTAGAGAGAGTGGACATAGGGTGGATGGGGGTGGCAAGATTGGGGTAGGGTGGGTGATTGGGGCCAGAGAGAGTGGGGGTAGGGTTGGTGGGGGTGGAGAGAGGGTGTAAGTTGGATGTGGTTAGAGAGAGTGGGGGTATGGTTATGTAGGTGGGTGGGAGAATAGCAGCTGGGGCAGGGTGGGTGTAGAAAGAGTGGGGGTGGGTGGCAGAATGGGGGTAGAGAGTGGAGGTAATGTGGGTGGTGTAGAGAGAGTGGGTGTTGGGTGGGTGGGGGTATTGAGAGTGGAGGTGTGGGCGTTGAGGCTATTTAGAGTGGAAGTAGGGTGGGTAGGGGTAGAGTTTGGTAGGGTGGGAGGTAGAGAGAGTGAGGTAAGGTGGGTGGTAGAGAGAGTGGATGGGGTTGAGAGAGTTGAGGTAGTTTGGGTCGGTGGGGTTCAGTAGTCGGGTGGGTATGGGTAGAGTGGAAGTATGGTGGGTAGGTGGGGTAGAGATAGTGGATGTATTGGAGGGAGAGTAGAGGCAGGGTGGGTGGATGGCAGTAGAGAGATTGGAGGTAGAGTGGATGGGTGGAGATAGAGAGTGGGGAAAGGGTGGGTTGGGTAGAGAGAGTGGGGTTAGGGTGAGTGGAAGTAGAGAGTGGAATTAGGGTGGGTGGGGGTAGAGAGTGGAAGTAGGGAGCGGGTAGGCTGGGTCAGGTAGAGAGAATGGGGGTATGGTGGGTGGGTGGTGCTATTTGGAGTGGAGGTAGCGTGGGTGGGGGTAGAGTGAGTGGGGTAGCATGGGTAGGGGTAGAGAGACTGGAGTAAGGGTGTGTGGGGGGAGGAAAGAGAGCAGAGTTAGGGTGGATGGGTGGGGGAGAGATGGTGGCGGTAGTATGGGTGGGGAGAGAGGGGAGGTAGGGTGGGAGAGAGATTGGAGGTCAGGTGGGTGGGTCACAGAGAGTGTGGAGGTAAGGTGTGTGGGTGGGGGTGAGAGAGAGCGGATGTCTTGTACAACAGTGGATGAATTGGTAGAGAGATTGAAGGTAGAGTGAGTGGGTGGGTGGGTGTTGGGGAGAATTCTCATCTATGGCTAATTTCCCTCACCTAGTGAGTCCCCCAGCAGCTTTGCTGGACTTTGGAGTTTATTTTTTTCTACTTGGTAAGAGTGAAAGCTTTTTCCCCACTCTTACCTGTGTTTTGCTATGTGTTTATACCTGTTCTTGTGATTGTGGACTCTGAAGTACGCCACTTCAGTAGCCCCCTTCTTTTTGTGTGGCACACAGCACCTTCAGTGCCTTTGCACCGGGTTGTCTTTGAGACTTCCCTCGACTCCATTTCTGAGGCGACTACCATCCCCCAGAAAAGGGTAAAGTTACCATTAACTTTACTTAGTCAATCTACCACAGATCCAGTACACCCCATCTTCCATGGAGTACTGGAAAGGGTTAATTCTTATCCCTTTTTATCTGTAACTCCTAGAGCATTGTTTCGCTCTTTTAACATTTAGAATTGGATGGTGGCAGTGATATCTACCCTAACTTTTCTACCGCGATTATATTAGATACACGTGGTACTGTTCTTGGCTATTATATTAGCCTAGAACATAAACCCGCTTGACTAACTCGTCTTTCTTTTGGCTCCGGTTGGCTTTATTCGCCATTTCTTTTTGTTAAAGTCCTTCTTGTGTCTTACTTTGCGCGGCAAACTAGGTACGCCTTCTTTGTTCACTGTCTTTTGGCAGGCTTCTGCTCAGAAGCCCTCCTCAAGGCGCCTGAGTGTCTAGGTGGGCTGAATGTGAGGGAGGGGTGTAGTCACCCCGTGCACAGGGTATACTAGGAAACCCAAGGCGCACTTTGTCATGATTGGCCAGGGTAGTTGTCCAGGCTGGACAACCCCCCTTCTGGGTGACTGACAGCCAGGCTCTGTGAATGGGGGTTTTCCGCATAAAAGGCAGGTCTCTTGGGCTAGAAATCAGAGAGTCACCACTGGAACTACAAGGAACCGAAGAGAAGCGGAGAGAACGCCGGCTGCTGCAACTACCCCGTCCCGGTGAAGCCCTACTGCAGTCCTGAGCTATCTTCCTTTCGACGACTCAGAGAAGATCCAGTCCGGAGTCTTCTTCCCTTAAGCTTGGTGGGGATAACCAGCTCATCTTCCACACCCAGAGGATCCTCTTCCTTGGTCGAAATCGCTGCACGTTGCTGTAGTGGTCCGGATAGCCACCTGAAGAGCCTCTCCTGTTTTTAAGGAGCGCACATTTTATTCCTCGTCACTGCTGCCGGCTTCATCCATGTGTGGTGCAGACCCCCTTCAGACGTCCTCCTTCACAACGAAGCTCCAGGAATCGTGGGTCTGCGGGAAACCAACAGGAACAACTGCCAGGGCACCAGCTGCACCATTGGAACAAGGTACTGTGTTCTACTTGAGGAAACTGGGTGAATCCCTTTTCTTCATTTCCAAGGCTTGCCCTTGTCTTCCCTCCTTCTTATAACTTTTGCTTCCGAACATTGATAATATTGAAGTACTTTTGGCTACATTGAATCGTGAACTGTCTGACTGTGTGATCTTCGGAAACAGGCCCGGTGTCTTTCGACCCTGGCTCCGGCCCTTTGACTTTTGAACTCCTGTCTCTGAGTGTTTCTTGATTCTGCCTGCCTAACCAAAATATTGCCTGTGATTTTTGCTTCCAACTCCCTCTGGGTATCTCAGGTGCTAAGTGTGTTTTTACCCCGGTAGTATTTCATGACACGGATACGAGTTTATTTAGTAGACCGAACTGTCAAAAAGTGATCGTAATCATATTCATGGTAACGTGTTTTGTTCGGAACACCGGTTCATTCAAACACAGGGTACTTACCTTGAGATTTACTGTACAAAGTGAATTGGTTAGTTGTAGTATATTTAACGTGTGGTTTTTATTTGAGTTTAATAGAAGTGTTGCGTTTATAATGAATGGTTTAAGAAATAAATGTGCTTATATTTTTTACCTGAAACCTTGAGTGAGTGTTTGCTTGAGTCATAGTCATTGTGGTCCCTTTGTGTAATCACTGCTACTGCTCATATACTCTTGAGATAAGTCTGGCTGCTCCGCCACTGCTACCACTCTGACATAGTAATACAGGCTTGTACCAAAGGTCAAACTTGTATTGCCACCTGTTGTCTTAATTGTGTGTAGTGGTACCTGAGGGCACTGCACAGGATTCTGCCTAACAGTGGGGGTAGAGTGGGTATGGGTGGGGGGAAAGAGTGGGGGTAGGGTGGGGGCAGAACGTTTGTGTTGGGGGTCGAGAGTTTGTGGTGGGGGTTGAGAGTTTGAGGTTAGGGTGTGAGTGGGGTTGGAGAGAGAGTGGGGGTAGGATGGGTGGGTGCGGGTAGAGAGAGTGGGGGTAGGGTGTGTTTGGTGGGGGTAGAGAGATTGGGGAAAGGGGCTGGGGGTATAGAGTTGAATTAGGGTAGGGTAGAGAGAATGGAGGTGGGGTGGATGGGGTTTAGAGAGTACAGTTATGGTGAGTGGGTGGGAGTAGAGAGAGTGGAGGTAGGTTGGGTTGGTGTGCGTAGATAGAGTAGGGAAATGGTGGGGGTGGAGAGAGTGGAGGTAGGGTGGGTGGGGTAAGAGAGAGTAGCGTTACAGTGAGTGAGTCGGAGTAGAGAGAGTGGAGGTTGGGTGAGTGGGTGGTGGTAGTGAGAGTGGATGTCAGCTCGGTGAGTAGTAGGAGAGAGATAGGGGGTAGGGTTGGTTGATGGGGTTAAAGAGAGTGGAGTTGGGGCAGGTGGGCATTGGTACAGACAGTGGGTGTGTTGGAGAGATATTGGGGGTAGGATGGATGCGGTAGACAGAGTGGAGGTAGGAAGGGTGGGTGGGGTAGAGAGAGTGGAGGTAGGGTGGGCGGGCGGGGATAGAGAGCGTGGAGGTAGGATGGCCGGGTGTCTGTAGAGAGAGTGGTGGTAGGGTGGGTGGGTGTTGGTAGAGAGAGTGGGGCTAGAGAGTGTAGGGGTGGGGTAGAGAGAGTGGGGGTAGGGTTGGTGAGTGGGTGGGGGTAGAGAGAGTAGGGTTATGGTGGATTGGGTAGAGATGGTGACTGGTTGTAGGGTGGGTGGATGGGTGGGGGTAGTGTGAGCGAGAGTAGAGAGGGTGAGTGGGGATAGGGTGGGTGAGTGGGGGTAGAGTGTGTGGGGGTAGGGTGGGTGGCAGTAAAGAGAGTGGGGAAGGGTGGGTGGGGTAGAGGGAGTGGGGGGTAAGGAGAGTATGGGGTAGAGGGAGTGGTGGCAGGGTGGGACAGTGGAGGTAGAGAGGGTAGGGCTTGGTGGGTGCAGGTAGAGAGAGTGTGGGTTTGGGTATAGAGAGTGGGTGTAGGCTGGGGTAGAGAGAGTAGGGTTGGATATAGAGAGAGTGGGGATTGGGTGGAGTTAGAGAGAGTGGAATTAGGGTAGGTGGGTGGGGTAGAGAGAGTGGAGGTACTCTAGAGCGAGTGGGGGTTGAGAGTGGGGGTAGGGTGGGTGGGGATAGAGAGAGTGGGGGTAGGGTGGGTGTGGTGGAGAGAGTTGGGGTAGGGTGGGTGTGGTGGAGAGAGTTAATAGGGTGGGTGGGGTAGAGAGATTTGGGGTATGGTGGGTGTGTGTGTAGGGTGGGTGAGTGTGGGTAGGTTGGGCCGGGTAGAGCGGGTGAGTGGACATAGGGTGGGTGGGGGCATGGGAGTTGAGAGTGGGGTTAGGTTGGGGGAATGAGGTTGACAATGGGGGTAAGGTCGGTGGGGTAGAGAGTGGGGGTGTGGTGGGTGGGGATAGAGAGTGGTGGTATGGTGGATGGGTAGGGGTAGAGAGAGTGGAGGTAGGGTGGATGAGTGGGGGTATTGGGTGTAGCTGTAGGGTGGGTGAGGGTAGTGTGAGTGGGGTATTGTATAGTTAGTGGGTGTAGGGTGGGGTGGGCGGGATTAGACAGAATGAGGAAAGGTGGGGTTAGAAAATATGGAATTGGGGTAGGGGGGTGGGGTAGAGAGAGGGGTTAGGGGTAGAGTGAATGGATGTAGAGAGTTGCTTACGGTGGGTGGGGGTAGAGAGGGTGTGTGTTGTAGAGATAGTGGAGGTATGGTGTGGGGGTGTGGGATTAACAAGAGTGTGGTCTGAGGAGCCAGGAATGAGACTCCGACATAAGGGACTCTACGTTTTGGTCAAAAACATTTATTAAAACAAGCATTGGTAAAGCCAACCGTTTTTGCTTGTGTACAAGTGTTAGGCATTTGCCAGGCACTCCATTATATGACCACAAAAGTGATGAGTGGAAGGTTTTCAACTACACCACCTTTTTTTTAGCCGGTCTCCGCCATTGCAAAAGGGGTCCAGCCATATGCAAATCAGTCAGGTACTGCCACCAATGGTAGCAGCCCAGCCCAAACTGCTAGGCCAGGTCCCCTCTGCACGGAAAGACAAGCAACCCCAGAAATGTTTCGGTCTTGTTCGGCCTCCTCAGTGAGGTGCAGCTTGGTTCCCTATGGCGCAGCGAGCAAGGGACCAACGTCTGTGCATACCCTCTCACATAGTGAGACAAAATGTGACCACAAAAGTGATGAGTGGAAGGTTTTGAACTAATCTGTACCACTGGCAATGCTCTGGGCAACCTTCCACACCACCGTTTTTTAGCCCGTCTGCGTCCTCATTGCTTGGTGTGTTTATCCTACCTCGCTACATTGCATGATCAGTCAATGGCTGGGTAAATAACTAAAAAAGACCTACAAGCTTTGTGTCCCACTCCCTACTCATCCACATCTCCCTCTTAGCTGAGCGCCAGTGCAATAGTTTAGGCATGTCGTTGGAAAGCCAATCAAAAAGTTGCAACTAAAAATATTGCAAGACTACAGGAGACAACATATTAAAGTAGAATGAGTGGGGATAAGAAAGGAAGCCTTGAACGCATTGCCATAGTGAAGAGTGAAGAGTGGCAACTTTAATCAAAACCAGGAGCCTGGTTACTGCACATCTGGGCCACCATCACGCCCAGCGGCAGGACTCTTATAGTGAAAATGGGTGTCAAATCGGGGCTCACTCATACTGAGGATGAGGGCGGCTGATAGCAAAGCATTGAGAGAGATTTGGTGATAGAAACTAAAGGTCAGGGTGTTAGGCAGAATTATATGCAGTAACCTTTGGGAACACCACACACAATTAAGACAAGTGACAGTGCAAATTCACCTTTGGTACAGGCCTGTACTACACAGTAAAAATGGTAGCGATGGCTGAGCAGCCAGACTTATCTCAAGAGCAAGTGAGCAGTATCAAATAGTTATACAAAGGACAGCAATTACTATGATTCAAACAAACAGACTCAGGTTTCTGATTAAATGAATATACTTTTATTCACTCATCAGTTATATAACATTTCACTAAAGTAAAGCAGTTTAAAAATCACACTCTTAATACACCACACCACTCCCAATACATTCCAGACAAGTTAAGCTCAACAAAATGAAGTAGGACCAAAATGGCACTCCAACAATTTAAAAGGGAGGGAAAGACAAAGTGAATAGAAATTGAACCACACCAAAAGGTAAGTACTCAGGGCAATTGAGCAAGAGGAACTACAGTGATAGCATCAGATAGAAAAGGCTTAGGGCCAAAGTCAATAGGTCAAAAGTCTTTTGCTCAAGATCACATGGTTCAGGGGAGTTTGCGGTAAAGTTCGTGCCACGGGTTTCCGGGCGAGGTTGGTTGGCAGAAGAGTTAGTTCAAGAGAAGAGAAAGACAAGCCCTCGGATTGTAGAAAGATTTCAAACACTTTCACCGCGGTCGAACGAAACGAAGAACCGGATTTGCACAGTACCTTAAAACAGAGAAGAAGCTGTAGCTGAGGCAGACATTCCTGGTAGTTCCTGCAGGCTCACGGTTCCTGAAGCGACTGTCAGACTGACAAGTAGGAAGATTGGAGGGTCCTGCACTACCCAGGGAAGAAACCAGCAGCAGAGCGAAACAATGAATAAAAGGTGCGTTCCTTAAAACCCAAGCAGGATCCGACCTTCCTGGCTATACGGCCTACTGTAGCTCTTTACAGCGAATTCGACCAGAGGAGGGGTCCTGACTTGAAGTTTGGGCGAACTGGTTGGTCCCACCAGCTCAAGGGAAGAAGATTCCTGCAGGATCTTCTCTGTCGTCGGATTCTGCAGATTCAGACCTTCAGCAGGGCTTCACCGGGCAGTTCAGTCGTTTTAGGGGTCCTCTTCTGTCAGCTCCTCGTTGGTTCTTTCGTTCCAGTGGTGACTCTGCCTTTCCAGTCCGAGAGACCTGCTTTTTATGCAGTTTTCCCCCATTCACACAGCCTGGCCGTCAATCACACAGCAGGGTGGCTGTCCTGGCAAGGACAGTCACCCAGCCAATCAAACAGGAGTGCGACTTGGGTTACCAAGGGAACCCACATCCTGTCTACCCAGACTTTCAGGTGCCTTAAGGAGGGCTTCTGTGCAGAAGCCCGTGAAAAGACGGCGAACAAAAGGACCAAACCTGGTTTGGCGCGCAGAGTAAAACTCGAGAAAGACTTTAACAAAGAAATAGCCTAACACAATACCATGGTTATTTAAGATAACTGCGGTATAAAAAATAGGGTAGTTACCACTGCCACCAGCCAAGCCTTGATAAAAAGGGAGCGAAACAGTGCTCCAAGAGAAACTGACAAAAAGGAATAATAATTAACCCTTACCAATACTCCGTGTCAGATGGGGTGTACTGGGTCTGTGATTTAACGAGATTACATAAAGTTAATGGCAACTTTACATGTTTCTGGGAGACAGTAGTCCCTCCCAGAAAAATGGAGTCAGTGGGAAGTCTAAAAGACAACCCTGTGTCACTGCTGTGTAACACACAAAAACATGATGCTCATGGAGTAGGTGAGGCTCCAGAGCCCAAGATCACACAAATGGTAAAAACACACACAGCAAAACACATGTAAAAGTGGGAAATAGGCTCACACAAAAAGAGGGAAAGGGAAATCAGCCATTTATGAGAACTCTCCCTAACAGTGTGTTGGATGAATGAGGGTACCTACCCCTCCTCTGAGGTGTGGTCGATTCATAGACTGGCGTCTGAGAGACTTGGTCAAGCAGTTCCTCGCTGGTCATTGTCCGCTGAACCCCCGGCTAAGAAGTCTCGGCCTACCTCTGGTACGGAGAAGAGTGGTCTCGCCTTTTCGTGTTAACACCTGCCGAAGGGGGCGCCGTCGTCTTCCAAGCATGGTCATTTGGACCAGTCCTGTGGGTCTGGTGGAAGGCCAGAGAAGTCGACTTCAATGGTGAAAGACAAGGACTCTTCGAAGCATTCCTCTTCAGGAGACCATCGTAGGTCATCCTCTAGTAGAGAGTCATCTAAGCACCTTTTCCAGTGGGACCAAGCTGACGGGATTGCCTGAAAAATCTACACCGCAGGTGGGGGTTCCAGCTACGTCATCGTCGACGGGAGTCCCTTCGTCAACTGTTTCACTGCCAACTACAATGCCTGCCTCCACGATTGTGTCTTCGGCTCGGCGGCTGCGGTTGACAAAGGCCTGAGGCTCTCGTCGTCGACAGACAGCTTTTTGCTGGCAGGTGGGGCGTGGCAGCCTTCTGCTTTTAACGCTCTTTTACCTGACACTCTCCTACAACATGAGGCGTGTCATCGGAGGTGGAGGACGAATGGGAGCCGGTGGTTGGGCATTGGGCCTCGGCTTTTAGTGTGTTGGTCCTTCGTCCTCGAGGGTGACTGGCCCACCCAGTTACCTGCTGCTGAACCCACAGGCGATTTTGTCACTCGAAGTCCTGTCTACAATACAGTCCTTGTTTGGTCAACTGGATTCCAGATTGCCTCCTCTGAATGTGGCTTCCGTGGGGCCTGTCGTCGACGCTGCAGGTGTTCCTCCGCGTACGACGGCTGCGGCTGAGTTGCCGGCACCTCCGCCGATGCACAAAGAACATCCTCGTTCCCATCCTGAAGAGGGTGAGCTGATGGACTCTGATTCGGACTGTGCGCATAGGCTAATGGCTCGTTGTCGCCGTTGAGAGATCCGGTGTGGGATTCGGATGGAGGTGGAAACGCCTCGTAGTCCAGCACAACCTTCTCCACCTGATGATGTTGGGGCGATCCACGCCATGATGGCGAAGGCTTGTGTCTAATTCGGTTTGACTCCAGAGGAGGAACGCAAAGAGTGTTTCCTGTTTGACCACATGGGCAAGAGAAGAAAAGCGGTGTTCGCTGTTCCTATCCTGGACCGTGTGTGGCAGGCGGGCCTACGCACGATGCGCCATCCCTTCTCAGAACCAGCAGTCAAAGGGAGGCTGGAGAAGAAGTTTAAGGCCCCGGACTCTACACCGAAGTGCTTGGTTTCACAGCCCACCCCTGAGTCGGTGGTGTAGGCAGCAGCTAGCCGAAAAGCCATAACCCAGCACAAATGTGTTACTCCTCCCGATAGTGACGCCAGAAGGCAGGATGCCTTTGGGAAGAAGGTTTTGACTGTAGGAGCGATGGCGGTGAAGGCGGCCAATTCGTTGGCGATCATGGCTCTCTACGATTGCGAGATGTGGCATTGGCTGACCCCTCTGTTGGAACATCTACCTGAGGAACACCGTAAGGCTGCCATGCTATTGGTGCGCGAAGGTGAGGAGGCGTGAAATCACAGTATTAACATCGCTGTGGATTTGGCAGAAACTGGTTTCAAACAGATTAACAATGGTGTGGTATTACGTCGACAAGCCTGGCTTAAGTGCACAGACTTTCACCCAGAAGTACATTATAAAGTTCTAGACATGCCCTGTGAGGGGGAGCAGTTGTTTGGGGAAAAAATTGATGAGGCCCTCAAGGGTATGAAGGAGGACTCTGACACGGCAAAATCGTTAGGGGCTTTGCAGAGTGGAGGCTCGTTCCACCCTTTTCGTCCCTTCCGTGGAGCGTCAGGGAACACCCGATTTGCTTCCTCCAGAGACCGGAGTTACGGTCGGTCTGGATACTCCTCACAGGGGTATAGGCAGTCTGCGCAATCGACACAGAGCTGAGACTTTCATGCCTCCAGGAGTAGAGGAGGACAGGCCTCTTCTTCAAAAGGTAGACAAACTAAGCCACAGCAATGACTGTCTTCGGGGAAATCTGCTGGGGGGCAGAGTGGCACTACACGTGGACGAATGGGGCAAGATTACATCAGACCGCTGGGTGTTGGACACAGTGCGGTTGGGCCTTTCTGTGGTGTTCAAGTGTTCACCGGTTCCCATTCCTCCAGTGTATGCCGTGCAACCTCATCTTCACATCTTACAGCATGAGGTTGTACTTATGCTACAGAAAGGGGCTATAGAATTGGTTCCGGTGGCCGAGAAAGGCCAGGGGAATTACTCCCATTACTTTGTGGTGAAGAAACCCAACGGCAAGTGGCAACCCATTCTGGATCTTTGGGCATTGAATGACTCTGCAACGCCTGCAAGTTCAAGATGCTCACACTTCAGGAAGTCATTCGGTCGGTGCAGCCGAATGAGTTTCTGGCCTCGTTGGATTTACAGGACGCATATTTCCACATCCCCATTCGTCGACGACACTGCAAGTTCCTGCGGTTTGTAGTAGGTCAAGATTATTACCAGTTTTGAGTGCTTCCTTTCGGTTTAAAGTCGTCCCCCAGAACCTTTACGAAATGTTTGGTGGCATGGCTCCGACGGGAAGGTCATCAAATCTACCGTTACCTGGACGACTGGCTGGTGCGGGGCTCGTCGCCGGGAGAGGCGCGGGCAAGTCTCAACGCTACCTTGCAGCTGTTGCAACGGCTAGGCTTCACCGTCAACTTCGAGAAGTCCTTTCTGTCTCCCTCCAAGGACTTAGTGTTTTTGGGTGTAGAATTTCA
Organism: Ambystoma mexicanum; assembly: GCF_040938575.1. NCBI lineage: Eukaryota > Metazoa > Chordata > Amphibia > Caudata > Ambystomatidae > Ambystoma > Ambystoma mexicanum. The sequence continues at coordinate 1,183,695,645 of NC_090928.1, read as the reverse complement.
GACTCAACTGGGCCTGTTGAGGCCCTCGGTTGAGAGAGTTTGGAAACTACGGCAGAAAGCGGCAGTGTGGAAAATCGGTACAAGAGTGTCGGTCAGGACATACATGTTGCTGCTGGGGGCCATGGCGTCCTGCTTTCCGTTGGTGAACTGTCGTCTATTCATGAGACCGGTGCAGGAGTTCCTTGCCGATCGGTGGGCTCAGAGTCGCGGATCGTGGTCCCACAAGGTGGTCTTCGACGGCGACCTGGTTGATGGTGGCAGTGCTGGTTCGGGACATGCCTTTGCTGGAACCCGAGTTTCAGCTTACAATTGTGACAGATGCCTCTCAAATGGGGAGGGGGTGCATCTCGAGGGCTCGCAGGTCCAGGGCCTGTGGTCTCGGGTGGAGTCGCGGTTTCACATCAATGTGCTCGAACTGAGAGCGGTACATTGGGCCCTTAAATTGTTTCTGCCGCGCATACGCGGCTCGGTGGTGAGGGTGTTGACGGACAATTCCACCACAATCTTTTACCTCTGGAAACAGGGGGGCACGCATTCCAGAGTGCTCTCGAAAGAAGCTCAAGAACTTTGGCATTGGGCCCTGTCGCACGACATCGGCATTCTAGCATTTCACCTGCCGGGAGTGATGAATGTGCAGGCGGACTCGCTCAGCAGGGAGGTAAGCCAGCTTCATGAATGGCAGCTGAAGGAGCAACAGGTGTCCATGATCTTCCAGAAATGGGGTCATCTTTCGGTGGATCTCTTTGCAAAGCAGAACAAGAAGTGCAAGGAGTTTGCCAGCAGATGGGCACAGCCCGAGTCTCTAGGGGATGCGTTCTCATTCCCGTGGATGGACCGGTTCGCTTATGTGTTTCCTCTGTTTCCACTCATTCGACGGACCCTCCAGTGGATTCGGAGATACCCATGCTGTGTGATTCTGGTGGCCCCATGCTGGGCCAGGCAGCCGTGGTTCTCGGATATACTTCATCTGTCTATGGGGGAGCCGGTTTGGTTGCAATTGACGCCGGACCTTCTGTCTCAATAGAAGAGCGCTCTCTGGCTCCACGATCCAGGGTCTTTCAACCTAATGGCTTGGCTCCTGATTTCTCCGAGTTTGGCCTGCTGAACATTTCTGGTGACTGTCGACGCATTTTAGAGGCGGCGAGAGCTCCGTCCACGAATGTCTCGTATGCGTGTAAATGGAAAAGGTTTTGTGTGTGGTGTAAGGGCCAGCCTGGAGTGGACCCTTTGAACATTTCACCTGAGCAAGTTCTACCCTACTTATTGCATTTGGCAAACAAGGGTTTGGCGTTCTCCTCCATAAAGGTACACTTGTCAGCAATTTCTAGATTCACTCTGTTTAGTGATCGTCTCATCAAGCATTTTCTGAAGGGGTTGTTTTGACCTTTTCCTCCAATCAAGAAGTTTCCTCCAGGGTGGAGCCTCAATGTGGTTCTGTCAGGTCTGATGAGGCCTCTGTTTGAACCTCTGTCGTCGACGCCCTTGCAGTTTTTTAATTGGAAAGTGGCGTTTCTGGTGGCCATTACCTCGGCTAGGAGGATATCTGCGTTGCAAGATCTGGTTGTGGATCCTCCATGCTTAAGGTTCTTCAAGGACAAGGTGGTGTTGGCCACTAACCCACATTTTATTCCAAAAGTGCCAACCACTCTTCATAAACTTTCTTCGATTGTGTTACCATCGTTCTTTGCTTCTGCTTCCACGTCTGCAGAGATGGCGTTGCATACGCAGGATGTGAAAAGAGCATTACAATTTTATCTGTGTCGTACATAGGAGTTCAGACTTTCTAAACAACTGTTTGTGATTTATGGACCATCCGTCAAGGGACGGGCAATCTCCAAGCATGGACTGTCTCGTTGGGTGTCATCTGCTATTTCATTCTGCCACACTAAGGCTGGAAAGCCTTTGAGGAGAAGTCCTAAGGCACACTCGACGAGGGCTATGGCTTCGTCTGCGGCATTATGGTCAGGGATTCCGCTGGTGGACATTTGCCAGGCGGCCTCTTGGTCAGTGCCGCATACCTTTACTTGATATAACTGTCTGGGACAGCAGTATGGTGAGGATGTACAGGTGGGACGTGCAGTCCTGCAACGCCTGTTTCAGTAAGGTAAGCCCCGCAGCTTCCGGGTGT